>NC_072033.1:653556-980334 GCF_027791375.1 Indicator indicator
AGGAATGGTCCCTGGACAGGATCCTGGAGGGAGCAGGGGAGGCTTTAGGCAGGGACAAGCGCAGGCAAATGGCTGGGGTCAGTGAAGCCTTGTTCACAAGCAGCACTGCTGCCAAGGGCATTGAGCTCTTCGAACAGATTTTGGGGTTGTCCATCCACAGCCTCTGCTGGTTCTGCCTTGGTTTCTTGAGCAGTTTAAGCCCTGGCTCAGCCCCTGGTCTTCTCTTCCAGCAAAGCTCTGAACAAGGAGTATGAGGAGTATGTGCTGACCATGGGGGACTTCGACGAGAGGGTTTTCCTGGGAGCTGGTGCTGAGGAGGAGATTGGCACTCCTCAGAAGTTCCCTGCAGAGGTGCAAGCAGGGAAGGTGGCAGCCAGAGCTCATGTGGAGTGTCATCTTCAGCAGCACTTTGAAAAGGTGATTCAAGTAGCCTGGTGGTCTTGCACTACTCATGAGGTTTTTCCATCCTTGAATGCTGTTTGACTCACTGAGGTGGTTCTTGAATGTCTTGAACCTCATCCTGAGAGAGAGCTGATGGATGCCATTTGCAGGCTTCCTCTGCTCCTGTTCCTTGCCACCAAGGAGCAGAGGCTGTCCTTTCCTCACCCCAACCTCCCTTCAGGGAGCTGCAGAGAGCAATGAGGTCTCCCTCAGCCTCCTCTTCTCCAGCCTCGACACCCCCAGCTCCCTCAGCCCTCCTCTAGCCCAGGGGCTCCAGGCCCTTCTCCAGCCTCCCTGCCCTTCTCTGGACAGGCTCCAGCCCCTCAATGTCCTTCCTGCAGGGAGGGCCCAGAGCTGAACACAGCACTCGAGGTGTGGCCTCCCCAGTGCTGAGCACAGGGGGATGGGCACCTCCTGGCCCTGCTGCCCTCCCTGCTTCTGATGCCAGCCAGGATGCCTTTGCCCTTCTTGGCCCCGTGGGCACTGCTGGCTCATGGTCAGTGCCTGCCAACCAACACCCCCAGGTCCCTCTCCCAGCTGCAGCTTTCCAACCACACATCCCCAGGTCTGCAGCTCCCCATGGGGTGGTTGTGACCCAGGTGCAGGATCTGGCCCTGGCCCTTGTTGAGCTTCACACAAAGAGCCTTGCCCATGGCCAAGACCCTGCTGTAAAGCTTCCCTACCCTCCAGCAGATGGACACAGCCACCCAGCTTGGTGCCATCTGCAGACTCACTGAGGGAGCCTTGATGCCCTCAGCCAGATCATTGCTAAAGACATTAAAGAGCACAGGCCCCAGCACTGAGCCCTGGGGGACACTCCTGGTGACTGGCACCAGCCAGGTTCAGCTCATTCCCCACCACTCTCTGGGCTCAGCCATCAGCCGGTTTTTACCCAGGGCAGAGGGCACTGAGCCAAGCCTTGTGCCAGGAGTGTCTGCAGGAGGATGCTGGGGCAGAGAGCAGCAAAGTCTTTGCTAAAGTCCAGGCAGACAATGTCCAGGCCCTTCCCTCATCCCCTAGGCAGCTCACCTTGCTGTAAATCAGACCAGGCAGGCAAGAGATGCCTTGCACAACCCCCTGCTGCCTGGCCATGATCTGCTGCTTGTCTTGTGTGTGCTGTCTGATGGCACTCAGGGTGCCCTGCTTCATCACCTTCCCTGGCACCCAGCTCAGACTGATTTCGCTGCATCACTTGCAGAAAGCAGAGTGCAAATTGGTAAATGCAGTCAGCACAGCTCCCTCTGCTCAGTGCTGCATGCCTTGGGTCAAGGGGGGCTCCAGGGCAACCAAGACAGCATTCCTCTGTGAGCCTCTGCAGGGCAGCTCTGCCATGTATTGCTGTGCCAGCAGCCAGTGTGCTCAGGGAGTGCCCATGGAAGCACAAGCTTGCCTGGCTTCTCTTCAGTGTGTAGCTGAGCTTAAGATTTTACAGACTTTAAATCCCTGTGAGTTAATTCTATTCTGCCTAAGGATTTGTTATGTTCTGTATTTATGGAGCCTTGGGAGAGCTTCAGCCATGCTGCAGTCCCTTCCCAGCTGCCAGGTGTAGTGGCAGCCCTCAGGAGAGGTCATTTTCATCTGTGGAGGGGTTTTACAGGACCTGATCATTTGAGAGGCTTTTGAAACAGTTGTGTTGAGTGCTTGCATTGTTCTCTGCCCCACAGAAAAGGTCATTTGCACCTTCAACACCCCTGACTGGGAGGAGGTACCTGCGGGAACAGGAAGCTGTCATCACCCCTGTGGCCTCTGCCACGCAGAGTGTCAGCCGCTTGCAGAACATGGTGGCTGGGCTGAGAAACGCTCCCAGTGAGCAGCTCCTGGCGGTTTTTGAGTAAGTACCTCCACTGCCATGCTCTCAGACACCAAGGCCTCTCTTCATGCCTGGCACTGCTTCCTTGCTCCAATTTGATTTCTTTTTGCTTGGTGCAGGGTGTGTTGTCTGTGTTTCTGTGTTATTTCTGTTTCAAAGTATCTTCAGTGTTGTAGATGATCTCAGCTGGAGGAGGAGAGCTGAACACCCCCTTCAGCTTGTCACCACCACTGTACTAATGCAGATTCAGATTTTGCTGATGGTAATTCAGCTGCTTGCAAGCCAAATGCTTCTTTGTTTAAATGCTGCAGAAACAGCAGCTACGCTGCTAGAAGTTTTGGGGAGAAGAGAGATGTTAGTGTCAGCAAGCTGGAAAGAGTTGGGAAGATAAGACTAAAAGCAGCCTGAAGTTCTGCACCATGAGAGTGCTGGAGCACTGGAACAGGTTGCCCAGGGAGGTGGTTGAGGCCCTGGTGGAGGATGTCCCTGCTGAGTGCAGGGGGTTGGACTGGATGAGCTTTGGAGGTGCGTTCCAACCCAAACCATTCTATGATTCTATTTCTCCACACTACTTCAGGGTCTCCTAAGCTAACTTCACTTCAGGGTCTCCTAAGCTAACTTCACTTCAGGGTCTCCTAAGCTAACTTCACTTCAGGGTCTCCTAAGCTAACTTCACTTCAGGGTCTCCTAAGCTAACTTCACTTCAGGGTCTCCTAAGCTAACTTCACTTCAGGGTCTCCTAAGCTAACTTCACTTCAGGGTCTCCTAAGCTAACTTCACTTCAGGGTCTCCTAAGCTAACTTCACAGCCTGTGTATCAGCCTAGCAGTGACCCTCACTGCACTCAATGTGATCCCTTCTATAGCAGCAACTAGTCTTAGCACATCTTCTTGTCCTGGGGGCCATTCCCAGGACTTTCCTTCCTGAGCCATGAAGTCTGTCCTAGGGCAGGCATCCCAGAAGGAGTTAGAGCATTCCTGGGCAAGAGCCTTGTGCTCAGCCCTCGTAGCTGCTGTGAGGTACTGGGAGATCATGGGAAGTGGCCCCTGGACACAACTCTAGGCTTTCACATTCTCCACTTCTAGGACAGAGTCCCAGTTCTTTAAATCAGGCTTCTGGGTGGGTGGCTGTGTGCTGGCTGTAGTGAAATGCACAGGAAAACATTGGTGCATGGGCATATTGAGTATGAACAAAATAGTTTGAGTAAAAGGCAGATGGGGCAGGAGCATTTCTGGTGCCTCCTGCTCTTATCTCCCTGGTGCCAGGATTGGAGGGGATGGGTGGCCCTGTGCTTTTCCATTCCTGGGGCTTTCATGTGATGCAGGGCAGGGGATGCCAGCTGTGTACTCTGCCTGGCTGGGACTCCCATTTCCCTGTCTCTGTGCTCTCCTGTGGCACTTCACCTCAGTCTTATCTCCAAACTCTTTGATGATAATTTTGTAGCAGCCTTCCTACCACCTTAGAATTATATAATCATTAAGGTTGGAGAAGTCCTCTAAGAGCATCAAGCCCAGTGATAACCCAACTCCCATGGCCACTAAACCCTGTCCTGAAGCACTACATCTACACATTTCTCAAACAGCTCCAGAGCTGGGCACTCCACCACCTCACTGGGCAGCCTGTTCCAATCCCTGACCACTCTTGCAGCAAAGTTTTTCCTCATCTCCAACCTAACACTCCCTGGCACAGCTTAAGCCCCTTTCTTCTCATCCTATTGCTAGTTACTTGAGAGAAGAGACCAACGCTGGCCTCCGTGCAGCCTCCTTTCAAGGAGCTGTAGAGAGCAACGAAGTCTCCCCTCTCAGCCTCCTCTTCTGCAGACTAAACAACCCCAGCTCCCTCAGCTGCTTCTTGCTGCTCTTCTCTGGACATGCTCCAGCCCCTCAATGTCTAGCAGATACATTTTTCTCCTGAGTGTGCTGCTGCAGCTCTTGCTTTCTCCTGCATATGTCCCAAAACCTACATAGCCTCTCCTACCTCTGTTAGGAAAGGATCATGCAGACTCTGTTGTCAGTGCTAACACAGCTTACTGCTGGTGAGGGGAGCTCAGTGTAACCAGCTTCTCTTTATTTGTGCTGTGGTTTTGGTTGGTTGGGTTTTGAGGGGGTTTTGAAGCTGGATATTTGTTTATTGGTTTGAAATTAGAGAAGAGTAGATTTAGATTGGATATTAGGAAGAAGTTCTTTACGCTGAGGGTGGTGGAGCACTGGAACAGGTCGCCCAGAGCCCTGCTGAGCCTCACCTTGAATATCTCCAGGGATGGGGCCACAACCACCTCTCTGGGCAACCTGATCTAGTGGAGGATGTCCCTGCTGACTGCAAGAGGGTTGGACTGGATGACCTTTGGAGGTCCCTTCCAATCCAGATGATTCTGTGTTCTTTGGTTTTGTCTGCTTCAGGTCTTGTGCACGCAGCCCTCTGGAGAGCATTGTGAGCAGAGTGAAAGAAATAGGTGAGACTTTCTGCTGCAGCTACACCCAGCCAACTGATGAGCAGCCAGGATCTCACATAGGTATGGGCATGGGGTGCAGAGGATGTTGCAGACATGAAAGCAGGGCAAATGAAATGTGTGGGTCCCCTATGGGCTGGGCATTGAGCACAGTGCAGCTGCCTGCAACCCAGAACACAGCAGACAGGAACTGGTGCTGTCCAATAGAAACCTGTAAAGAACAAAAGATCCTTACAGAGTGACTCCAGGGTTTGCAGTTCAAAACAGGGCAGTCAGGAGAGCATGGAAATGATAGATACACATCTCAGGATGATCTTCCATAGAACTCACTCTGCAAACCCTTATCCTCAGTCCTCACTAGTGGGCTCAGTTGGACTCACTTCTTGACCACTGTCTTTCTTTGGAAGGCAGGGGAAAGTCTCAGGGAGTTTGACATTTTGGGTCATGCAGCTATGCAGGAGCAGTGATGTTGTTACTTCACTGCTTCCTATGCAGTGTCATTCAAATGCAGATTTGGAACAGCTTCTACTGGCAGCTTCTGGGACTTGATCTAGCCAAGACCACCCAAAAAGCCTCCTCCCTACACTGAATGTTTTGTTTTCTATTGCCTTGGATACATTTTGTGTTTTCAAAACGGGTTTGGGTTTTTTTGTTGATTGTGGTCCTGTGGTGACAGCAGCAGCTGAGCATCTTGGTTTGATGACCATAAAGCTTTTGTGAATTTAAACCCTTCCATTTCTGCAGTGGGTTATGTGAGAGAACATCCTGCAAGACTTCTTTGTGAGTATTTGAAGGGTGGATGACAAGAATTGTCAGTGGTGTCCTGTGAATAGGACAATGGGCAGTAGACACAAACTGGAACCCAGGAGGTTCCACCTTAACATGAGGGGAAACTTTTTCTACTGTCAGGGTGCTAGAGGCCTGGAGCAGGCTGCCCAGAGAGGTTGTGGAGTCTCCTCCTTGGGAGACTTTCAAAACCTGCCTGGATGTGTTCTTGTGTGTGTGGCCTGCCCTGGGTGACCCTGCTCTGAGCTGCACTGAATGATCTCCAGAGGTCCCTTCCAACCCCTACCATTCTGAGATTCTGTGGCAGCTTTTAGCAAAAGTTGTGATCTTGTGTTCTTCTGAGGGTTAGAATTTATGGGAAACTGAACGCAAATAGGACAATTATTGTTGCAGCTGTCTGCAAAATGACCTCACTGGAAAAGTGGAAATACTTCTTCCTTTACAACAGTCCTAGAACTTTGTTCCTGAGACTGGTGGATTCCTGAACCTGCTTTTGATTTGTGAAGTCTGTACTGGCATACACACCCCTGCACTGTTAAAGAAGAGCAAGAGTTGGTCCGTTTAGAGCTTCTGCGCAGACATTGTTGGACTTCATTTGTGTTGGTTTTCCATTCCAGATTTTGCTGTGAACAGATTGAAGCTGGCAGAGATCCTGTACTATAAAATCTTGGAGACTGTTGTGATGCAAGAAACACAAAGACTGCTTGGGAAGGATCTGACTGTAAGTAAAGAGCTGGCAAAAGAGGAGAACGCTTCTTGCAACCCTCCAGGAGGTTATCTTCAGGCACTTCCAGAACAGAGCAGTGTGCATATAGTGTTAGTATTTAAAAAGAGCAGATATGGGAGGTGCTCAAGTGTAGTCTTTACTGCTGTTGAAACTGGTGTAATCCTGGCAGGAGTAACCATCTTAATTTGTGTTGCCTTCTGGAATCAGCACTTTATGGACAGATAATTTTTGTTCTCTATCCAGTTAATAATATCAACTGGTCAGCAGAGCTTTTGCTCTGCTTTGTGAGTCCCAATGAGGCCACTTCATTTGGCCCTGGTATGAAAGGTGTGGTGGATTTGGTGCTGTTTGTCTGCTTCTAGTCCATTCTAAACCTCCCTATAAAAAGAGGAGGTTGGGGAAGGTGGCAGAAAGCAGTGGCCCTTCTCTCCAGCACACAGCTCTGTAGTGTTAGTGGCACAACACTCCCCAAAGCTCAGTGATGTTTTCTGTGATCTCCTCAGGCTCTCTTGGAGCAGGATGTCTTCCACCGCTCGCTCATGGCCTGCTGCCTGGAGATTGTGCTCTTTGCCTACAGCTCCCCCCGGACCTTTCCCTGGATCATTGAGGTGCTTGACCTCAGGCCCTTCTATTTCTATAAGGTAAATAAAAACTCTTGGAGCTGGACCTGTAGTAAAACTGGCTGAGAGGATAATGCTCTTCTTTGCTTGGTAGTCACCTGGGAGAAGGACTGATGCTCTGGAGACATCCAAAACCCACCTGGGCATGTCCCTGTGGAGCCTCCTCCAGGGGACCTTCTCTGGGGCTATTTAGTCTTGAGAAGACTGAGAGGGGATCTGGTCAATGTCTATAAATATCTGAGGGGTGGGTGTCGAGTGGAGGGGGCCAGGCTCTTTTGGGTGGTGTGCAATAATAAGACAAAAAAACAACAGGGACAAGCTTGAACATAGAAGGTTTCAGCTCAGCATGAGGAGAAACTTTACAGTGAGGGTGCTGAAGCCCTGGAGCTGCCCAGAGAGGTTGTGGAGTCTCCTTCTCTGGATACATTCAAAACCCACCTGGATGTGTTCCTGTGCAGATTATCCAACCCTACCCTTCTGTGATTGCCTATTCTAAACTCTGGTTGTCCTTAAATATATTCCCTGGAGTGTGCAATGCTTAAGCTGAAATTTAAAGCAAAATCATTTTCTGAATGGTACTAAGCTGTAATGGTCAACTTGGACCCTCATATGCACACTTTTAGTGTGTGTGGCATTCAAGCCTAGATTTTGATGCTGTTCATACTTATGAACTGCAAGCTCCAGCTCTGCCTAGAAGTAACACAAGAGCAATAATGTTCTTTGTTGGTTTTGGTTCCTAGTAGTGGCCACAGGCTTGCCCTGTTAAATTTGATTCTCCTCTTAGTTTTGTGTGTCAGAACATAAACTCTTTTCCTGGGTATTCTTTGGTTTTGCTCTTTTCCCATCATGCCCCCTGCCTACCATGTCACTTCTGGCCAGTCTGATCCTTGTCTCATGCACCTCTGTGCCTCCTGTTTTCACAGAATCACAGAACTGTCAGGGTTGGAAAAGACATCATCCAGTTCCAACCCCACTGCCATGGGCAGGGACACCTCACACTAGATCAGGTTGCTCACAGCCCCATCCAGCCTGGCCTTAAAAATCTCCAGGGATGAGGCTTCTACCACCTCCCTGGACAAACTCGTCCAGTGTCTCACCACCCTCATGGGGAAGAACTTCTTCCTAATACCCAATCTCAATCTCCCCTCCTCTAGCTCAGATCCATTCTCCCCAGTCCTATCGCAACCTAACATCCTAAAACGTCCCTCCCCAGCTTTCTTGTAGCCCCCTTCAGATAAAGCCAAACCCTATGGGGAAGCCGTTTGATTTTTTTGGTCTCCCTTTTATCCTCAAATGTAGGGCAGCAGTGTGAAACTGACACAAATCTGTCACTCTTGCTGTGGCTGTTGGTAGCCTCCATGAATACTAGGTGCACTGGCGTGGATCCAGCTTTGTGGGACAGACTGACATTGATTTAATGCTTTGCTGTTCACTGCCATCACCAAGCCTTCACAAGAGAGCACCAGCATTTATTATTCCACTGGTGCTGTTTGTCACTTTGTTCCTGCTTTCTGTAGTGTAAATAACTGAACACATCAGTAAGTCCTCCTGGGAACTTTTGGTAGCATTTCCATCCCTAGAAAAACAGCCTGAAAATTCCTCTGTCAGAAGTAACAAAAGTAAAGTGGATCTTGCATTGGAGCACAGGGTTGGAGTAGGGGATCTTAAGGGCCCTTTAAACTCTTCTGTCCTGCTTTATACTCATTGAGGGTTCTAACCTTTTCTTAAACTTTCAAACTGCTTTCAGTCCTCTTGGTGCTGGGCGGGAAAGTTGAGCTACTGGGTTCTCACCTGCCCAGCCTAAGCAAGTTTGCTGCCCCAGCACTGTGTGTGCTTAGTGCTTACCCTCTGCATGTGCTTACTGCTTAGAACAACCCCTTGGGGTGGGTTGTTCTGCACTGAGGGGCCACTTGCCCGCTCCCAAGTCCTGGATTGCCTTTGTAAAAGGAAATTGCAAAGAACAGGAGGCATCAGGAGAGGGTTTGGGAAGATTAACGTGTGAGGAGAAGGCTGAGGCGTCCTGTGCTGAAGAGAAATTTTGCACAGGATCCTGAAACAAGCAATTGCTTGGTGGTGTTGAAGGTGAGCAACCAGACTGTGCGTGTGCAGCTGTTTGGTGCTGCTCAGCACCGTGGCTGTGCGTGTGCAGCTGTTTGGTGCTGCTCAGCACCATGGCTCTGTGTGTCTCTTTTTTTCCCCTCAGGTGATTGAGGTGCTGATTCGCTCTGAGGAGGGACTCTCCAGGGACATGGTGAAGCACCTCAACAGCATTGAGGAACAAATTCTTGAGAGTCTTGCCTGGACTCGGGACTCAGCCCTCTGGCACGCCCTGCAGGCCTGTGAGAACAAGGTCCCCACCTGTGAAGAGGTATGTTTGTGTGTGCCTGCACTGGGGGCTTCCTGTGCTTTGTGTTACCAAAACCCTGCAGATGACACTTGCTGCAGAGAAGCTCCCCCTGCTAGACTGCCTCGAAGAAGGAAAGGCTGCTTGTTCTGACCCTGACGTTTCTGCTTCCTCAGGTGATATTTCCCAGTAATTTGGAAGCAGGCAGTGGAGGAAGTGGAGCTGGGCATCTGCCTATGATGCCAACGTCTCCTCTCGTTCACCCTCGGGTGAAGGAGGTGCGGACAGACCTTGGCAGCTTTCGACGCGGTGCGTGCAGGGTGCGAACGTGGGGAGAGCTCAGACCTCTGCAACTGCACACAGCAAGCTGGGCTGTGACAAAGCATATGGGGCAGGGAAAGTCTAGGGACATCTGGTCAGACCACTGCTGTGTCTTACTGGCAGCAGGCACTGGGGACAGTGCCTCACTTCTGAGCTGGAGCAGGTCTGGCCACTGGTCTGATGCAAGGCTGACCTTGGTGGGTTGTCATCTGCTGGTGCTTTGTGCTTTGCTGCTCAGAAGCAGCAGGTCAGGCTGCTTTGTACTTTGCAGTCCAGCAGCTTTAGGGAGTTTCTCCTTCCCCTCCAATGTGCCCTGGTCGAGACCACACCTGCAATGCTCTGTCCAGTTTGGGGCTCCACAGGTCAAGAGAGACAGAGAAGTAGGAGGATGACTGAGGGACTTGAACATCTGTGCTATGAAGAAAGGCTGAGAGCCCTGGGACTGTTCAGCGTGGAGAAGTCTGAGAGGGGATCTGATCAATGTCTATAAATATCTGAGGGGTGGGTGTCAGCCTCCTTTCCTCCAGGCTGAACAATCCTAGGTCCCTCGGCTGCTCCTCACAAGACCTTGCCCTAGGCCCTGTGGCCTCGTCCCTGCAGTGATGCTGTCTCCTGTGTGGCTGGCAGGAGGCACAGCAGGCTGCTCTCTCCATGCTGGTTGGGAAGGAGCTGGCTGAGCTCTTGCTGGGGGTGTCCTGGACAGTGGAAGGAAAACAAACCTGTAGATGGTGCCATATCCATGGGTAGGGCTGTGGGAGACTTTATCTTGGGTGTGAGAATCTGGTACCAAACACACATCCAAATTTCAAATGGAAAAGGTTGGGGATTGGGAATGTTCCTTAGTCACTGATACCAAGAGCACCATCCCAGCAGGATCAACTGTAAGGTCTCCAATCAGTCTCACCTGGTTCATTACCCAGGAGGTTTCTGCTCTGTGGGAAACAGGAAACTGCTCTTGCTGGTGTCCTCGCAGGTGGTGAGGAGCCTTCAGCAGAAAGGCAAACCCCAGAGTATTGTGTCCTTCAGGCTTGCTAGCAGAACAAATCACAGAATCAATATGGCAGGGGTTGGAAGGGCCCTCTGAAGATCTTTGAGTCCAATACCCTTGCCAAAGCAAGGGTCACACAAAGCAGGTCATACAGGAACACATCTAGGAGGGTTTTGAAAGTCTCAGTCTCCACCACCTCTCTGGGCAGCCTGCTCCAGTGCTCTGTCACCCGTAAATTGAAGAAGTTCCTCCTCATGCTTAGATGGAACTTCTGATGTTCAAGTTTGTGCCCATTACCCCTTGTCCTGTCACTTGTCCATCTTCCTGACTCCCACCTTGTTGCTCCCACCTTGGTCTTTTCCAGGCTAAACAGCCCCAGTTCTCTCAGTCTTTCCTCATCAGAGATGTTCCAATCCCATCAGCACCTTTGTAGCCCTTTGCTGTACCCTCTCCAGCCAGTCCCTGTCCTTGAGCTGGGGAGCCCAGAACTGGACACAACACTCCAGTTGAGACCATCACAGGGCAGAGTAGAGGGGCAGGAGAACCTCCCTTGACCTGCTGGCCACACTCCTCTTGATGCAGCTCAGGATGCCCTTGGCCTCCTTGGCCACCAGGGCTCATTGCTGGCTCATGGCCATCCTGTTGTCCACCAGCACTCCCAGGTCCTCTTCCCCAGAGCTGCTGTCCACCAGCTCAGCCTCCAGCCTGTACTGCTCCATGGGGTTGCTCTTCCCAGGTGCAGGACTCTTCCTGAGTCTTTGTTGAATTTCATTGGAGTTCTCCCTGCCTGCTCTCCTGTGCAGGTCTGGCTGGATGACAGCACATCCTGAGGGGTGTCACTGCTCCTCCCAGTTTGGTGTCATCAGCAAACTGGCTGAGTGTCCACACTGTCCCTTCATCCAGGTCATTGATGAAGATACTGAATAGGGCTGGACCCAGCAATGACCCCTGGGGACCACCCCTGGCCACAGGCCTCCAACTAGCCCCTGCCCCACTGAGCACAGCCCTCTGAGCTCTGTCCTGTTTGAAAGCAGCAAAAAAGTCAGAGATTAAGCAGGGGTGGGTGAGGGTGAAGGCTCTTGACTGGAGCTGGTTTAGAGAGAGTTTGAAAGGCAGAAGACAGGGAATGCAGCATGTCCAGAGGACCAGCACTTGCAGCTGGTGCTGATCTGCTGAACAGACTGGAGGCAGTCTGTGATCCTGCCTGTTCTTCACTCTCTGCAAATTCACTTGGTCACTCTTGCCTTCCATGTGGTAGCTACCTGACTGTGAAGCCTCTTCTGGGATAGCTACAAAAATACCAGGGGACAGTTAGACTACAAGTCTACAGCAGAAAGCCACCAGCATCCTGGCCTGGATCAGCAATGGTGTGGGCAGCAGGAGTAGGACAGGGATTCTGTCCTGTCCTGGGCACTGGTGAGGCCACAGCTCAAATTCTGGGTTCAGTTTTGGGCCCCTCACTAGAGGAAAGACGTTGAGGGCTGGAGCAGGTCCAGAGAAGGGCAACAAAGCTGGGGAAGGGTCTGGAGAAGAGGGCTGGGGAGGAGCAGCTGAGGGAACTGGGGGCGTTTAGTTTGGAGAAGAAGCTGAGGGGAGACCTCATTGCTCTCTGCAGCTCCCTGAAAGGAGGCTGCAGTGAGGTAGGAGTTGGGCTCTGCTCTCTAGTCTCAGGTGACAGAAGGAGAGGAAATAGCCTGAAATTGTGCCAGGGGAGGTTAGGTTGGAGATAAGGAAAAATTTGTTTGCTGCAAGAGTAGTCAGGAATTGGTGGAGTCCCCATCCCTGGAGGTGTTCAAGAAAGGTGTGGCCATGGCACTTGAGGCCATGGTGGTGTTGGGTTGGTGTTGGACTGGATGATCTTGGAGGGCTTTATCCATCCTAGACAGTTCCCTGGTCCTGTGATTCTTGTTGGCACTGCCAAGGCACAGTGAGTAGGGAGATCAGATGGGTGATGTCTTGGGTGATGTCTTGAGCTCCAGTTTGTACTTTGCAGGACAGCCTTCTCTGGGCTGTGCAGCAGCCTCCTCTCAAGCTGCTCCTCTGAAGCTGTTTGTTGTCTTTTTTGCCTCCCAGACCTGCAGCCACTGTCGCCCATCTCTGTCCATGAGCGCTACAGCTCTCCCACGGCTGGCAGTGCTAAGAGAAGGCTCTTTGTGGACGACAGCCCCAAAGAAGTGCAGGTGGAGAAGATCTTAACAGAAGGAACCCAGCTGCCCATCGCTCCAGCCTCGGGTGTGGCTGCTGAGCAGGTGCCTGCTGGCCACACTGTGCTGGCCGTGGCAGCGGCCACGGTGCCCACACAGGCAGGGCAGGAGCTGACGCTGCACGGTACGAGGCCTTCCCACTGCCTTCTCTGCTCAGTCCTTTGCTTGCTGATCTTTTGCTTGCTCTTAAGATCTGTGTCACATTGCACAGCTGAAGTGATGCTTTGGGTCTCAGCTCCAGGAAGGATTCACTGCTGTTTGTCTTTGCTTTGCTCTCAGCATCTTCAGAGGCTCTGGAATGTGCAGGTGGAGGCTGCATAGGAATGTTAGCAGATGGGGGGGGATGCCTGGTTTGATGAAGTTGGGTGATGCTTGAATGTGTCTGCAAATGACACCTGAGAAATTAACTGCAGAGCTTTTTTTAAAGTAAACCTTTATAAAGTCTATAGATAAAAATGAACAGAAAAAACTCTGGATTTTCAATGTTGAAGGAGATTTTCAGCAGGAGAGTTTGAGTGCTGAGGAAGCTCAGGAGGGCTGTGATATGTGCTGCTGAGTTGGCAGATCAGAGGAAACCCAAAGGGACCAGCCCCCTCCCCCAGCAGAGTGCCACTCTGGCTGCAGACATGGGGTTTCCTTGGGAACTTTGCTTCTCAGATAATTTTAGAAATGACAGCTGACATTCATGGCCTTCCTTTAGTCAGTTCTGTAGGCTCTGAGAGGCAAAGTCTCCCTCAGTGGGGTCTCACAGAATCATAACCCTAGAATGGCTCAGGTTGGAAGGGACCTCAGAGCTCATCTACTCCACCCCCCTGCCATGGGCAGGCATACCTCTCAACTAGACTTGGTTGCCTAAGACCTCATCCAACCTGGCCTAAAGCACTTCCAGGAAGGAGGCATCCACAGCCTCTCTGGGCAGCCTATTCTGGAGTTTCACCACCCTCTTCCTGAAGAAATTCCTCAGCTCCAGTCTAACCCTGCCCTCCTCCAGCTTCAAGCCATTCCCCCTTGTCCTGTCTCTAGATCTCCTCATGAGAAGTCCCTCTACAGCCTTCCTGCAGCCTCCTCAGGTATTTGTGAGTGCATGGATTTGCAGTGTAGCTTTGCAGCATGAGGAGAGCAAAGAGTTTATTGCTGTGTTTCCCTTCTCCAGGCATTGCCAATGAAATGGGAGGGATCACCTTGATCCCCATCTCCATGAGCATAGGGCAGCCATGCGAAGTGGAGGCCCAGGCTCCGTGCCAGGCGCCGGGACCGCAGGCGCAGGAAGCACATCAGTGGGCAGTGAGCAAGCCAAGGAGAACAGGATCTTTGGCTCTGTTCTACAGAAAGGTGAGCTCTGCTCTGCTCTTCATGGCCCCCTCAGCCTCACCTCCTTTGGCGCTTCTCATTGCCTTTCCTTTGGCGTGGGCAGCTCTTGTGTACCTGGGAGGAGAAGGGAAAAGCTGTTGTCTAGTGCCGGAGACAATCCAGTTCTTCCCACCATGAGGTGTTTCATGATTTGGTTTAATTATCAGCTTCTATAAATAATGAGCTAAGAAACATGGGTAGATTTTGCTTGTCAGTTTATACTGCCTCCCACACCTGCAGGGGTAGGGCAGGTCAGGAATGGGATCGTTCTGAGTCCTGCTCATTCAGAACTGTACTGGGTCAGATCCTGCAGGTGGAGATTCTCACTTGCAGTTTTGAGCCCTCCCTGATATTGCTGATCTTGGAATCACAGCTTGCATTGGGATGGAAGAGACCCACCCTCCAAGGGCATCTTGTCCAACACCCCTGCAGTCAGCAGGGACACCTCCAGCTAGAGCAGGCTGCCCAGGGACACATCAAGCCTGATCTCAAATGTCTCCAGGGATGGAGCCTCCACCACATCCCTGAGCAGCCTGTCCCAGTGTCTCCCCACCCTCACTGTGCAGAACTTCCTCCTGATGTCCAACCTAACTCTGCCCTTCTCCAGTTTCAAACCCTTGCCTCTCGGCCTCTCCCCACATTCTGAACAGTCCCTCCCCAGCCTGCCTGCAGGTCCCCTGCAGATATTGAACTGCAGCTCTGAGGCCTTCTCTTCTCCAGGCTGAACAGCCCCAACTCTCTCAGCCTGTCCCCCGTAGCAGAGGTTCTCCACCCTCTGATCATCTCTGTGGCCTCTTCTAGACCCTCTCCATCAGGTCCAGGTCTCTCTTGTGTTGGGGTCCCCAGAGCTGGGCACAGCACTGCAGGTGAGGTCCCCCCAGAGCAGAGCAGAGGGGCAGGATCCTCTCTCCAGCTCTGGCCACACTGTTTGGATGCAGCCCAGGCTGCTCTTGGCTGCTCTTGGCTGCTCTTCTGTGCTGCCAGTGCCCATTGCTGGCTCCTGTCCAGCCTCTCCCCCACTAGCAGCCCCAGTTCCTCCTCTGCAGGGCTGTTCTGGCTCTCATCAGCCCCAGCCTGGAGTGATATCCAGGGTTGCTCTGACCCAGGTGCAGGACCTTGCACTTTGCCTTACTGAACCTCCTGAGGTTCTCCTCTGCCACCTCTGTAGCCTGCCCAGATCCCTCTGGATGGCTCCCATCCTTCAGATCTCTGAACCACACCACTCACCTTGGTGCCATCAGCAAACTCTCCACTGGCTACAGCATTGCTGAAGATACTGAACAGCTCTGGTCCTGATCCAGACCCCTGAGGGACACCACCTCTCAGCTGTCTCCATCTGGACATTGAGCTGGTGGCCTTTGGATGTGATCATCCAAAGAATTCCTTCTCCCCTGAACACTCCACCCATCACCTCCACACCTCTCCAGCTTAGAGAGAAGGATGCTGTGGGGACTGTGCCAAAGGCTTTGCAGAAGTCCAGACAGGTGACAGCTCTTGGTCTTCCTCTGCCCTCTGCTGATGGAAGCCCCCAGGTTGCTCAGGCAGGACTTGCCCTTGGTGAAGCCCTGCTGGCTGTCTCCAGTCACCTGCCTGTCCTCCATGTGCTGTAGCAGAGCTTCCAGCAGGACCTGTTCCATGATCTGCCCAGGGCTGAGGCTGGCAGGTTGGTCATTTCCAGGCTCCCCTTTTTCAGCCTTGTTAAAATTGGGCACAACCTTTCCCTGCTCCCAGGCTCCAGGGACCTCACCTGACTGCCAGGACTTCCCAACACCATGGAGAGAGGCTTTGCAACTCCCTCAGCCAAGAGACTCTGGGATGCATCTCCCCAGGTCCCATAGATGTGTCTGTGTTCAGGTGCCTCAGGTGGTCCTGAGCCTGATCTTCCCTTGTGGTGGGAGGGACTTCACCCCCTGGTCCTCTCCTGGTAGTCCTTGACTCTGGAGGGGAATGGAGCAAGACTGGCAGTGAAGACTGAAGCAAAGAGTTATTGAGTGCCTCAGCCTTCTGCTCATCTGCTGCCACCAGCACTCCACCCTCACTCCTCAGGGGCCACACTCTCTGTAGCCATCCTTTGCTGGCTCTTTGATGTCCCTCTAGAACCCTTCTTGTTCTTGGCACCCCTTGCCAAGTTCAGCTCCAGCCATGCCTTGGCCTTCCTGACCCCATCCCTGCACATCTGGGCAGTGTTCCTGTGCTCCTCCAGGCTACCTGTCCCTGCTTCCACCTCCTCTGCAGTTCCCTCTTGCTCCATTTCCTCCATCAGGTCCCTGCTCATCCATGCCAGGCATTTGCCTGATCTCTTACAGGGATCAAGAGCTCCTGTGCTCTAAGGAAAGTGTCCTTAAAGATCTGCCAGCTCTGCTCCCTTCTCCCAGAGGACCATTTCCCAAGGGTTCCTGCTGCTGATGTGTGACCTCAAAAGGCAGTGAGGAGTAACACAGTGCCAGAGAGCTTCTAGAGAAAAGGAACTTCCTGAGCTAGTGAAGGCTTTAAAGGGCAAGTTAAGCAGCAAGTGTGCTCCAAACTGCAGATTGCCTGTTCCTGGTTGCTGTCATGTCCATTGTGAAGTCTGTAAGGGTGACTTGGCTGAAGTCCTGCAGAGGGTCTGTGCCTAAATGAATCTCTCAAAGAGGGTTTTTGCTGCTGTTTTCTCACTGGAGAAGTTGTTTTCAGAGGTTTCCCACTTTTAGAGTATCTCTCTTGTAAACGTAGAAAATTCTGCATTGTACAATCTAAGGTCAGTCTTTATCCTTGGAAGCACCGGGAAGCCTCCTCCTGTGTGTGAAGTATTGATCCTCTAATTTTGCTGCTGATAGCTCATCCCTGCCAGGGCATTCAGAGCTGGCTGGCCAAGCTGTCAGGCATGACCTCAGGATGCCCTTTGGAGGCTTCACTCAGCTGGGAATATCTGAGATGTAGCCATGTGGTAGGCAGCATCCTCCTCTTGGTATGAAAGATGACCAAGGTCTTCATTTAGATTTGTTTTCAGATTTTCACAGAATCACAGAACTGTCAGGGTTGGAAGGGACCTCAAGGCTCATCCAGGTCCAACCCCCTGCCATGGGCAGGGACACCTCACACCACAGCAGGTTGCTCACAGCCACATCCAGCCTGGCTGCAAAAACCTCCAGGGATGAGGCTTCCACCACCTCCCTGGGCAACCTCTGCCAGGCTCTCACCACCCTCATGGGCAACAACTTCTTCCTGACATCCAATCTGAATCTCCCCACTTCTAGTTTTGCTCCATCCCCCCCAGTCCTATCCCTACCCCACACCCTCAAAAGTCCCTCTCCAGCTTTCTTGGAGCCCCCTTCAGATCCTTGCAAGGCCACAAGAAGGTCTCCTGGGAGCCTTCTCCTCTCCAGACTGCACAACCCCAACTCTCTCAGGCTGTCTCCAGAGCAGAGCAGCTCCAGCCCTCTGCTCATCCTCATGGCCCTTCTCTGGACACCTTCCAGCACCTCCAGAGCCTTCCTGGAACAGAGGCTCCAGAACTGGACCCAGAGCTCCAGGTGTGGTCTCAGCAGAGTGGAGCAGAGGGGGAGAATCCCCTCCCTGGCCCTGCTGGCCACACTTCTCTTGCTGCAGCCCAGGCTCTGCTTGGCTCTCTGGGCTGCAAGTGCTCACTGCTGGCTCCTGCTGAGCTTCTCATCCCCCAGCATCCCCAAGGCCTTTTCTTCAGAGCTGCTCTCCAGCCAGTCCCTGCCCAGCCTGCATCAGTGTCTGGGATTGCCCTGACCCAGCTGCAGGACCTTGCACTTGACCTTCTCTTTACAGTGATCATCATATTCTGCATGATAGCTGTTCCCTACTTCCCTTTCTTGTTCCTGTTCCCTGAAGCAAGTGAAAATGAGATGAACTCTTTCTGCTCTCCAGCATACAGAATGTGCCTCATTACCTTCCATCAAGGGAAAACTTCTGAAATCAGTGGGAGGAGGCAAATGCTGCACTTGGTGCTTAGTTCAGGTTCAGAGACAGATTTTTGGTAATCAACAAGAAAAAAAATCTATCAGTTTGTTAATCTGAGACTGTTGATGATAAGAAACAATGTGGGGCCTTCCCTGGGCTTGTTGGAAGTGTTCCCTTACAGTCAGTGATGGCTTAGAATCAGCAGATGGGTTGGGTTGGAAGGGACCCTAAAGACCATCCAGGTCCAACCCCTGCCATAGGCAGGGACACCTCCCACCAGCCCAGCTTGCTCAAGGCCTCATCCAGCCTGACCTGGAACACCTCCAGGGAGGAGGCATCCACAGCCTCCCTGGGCAACTTGTTCCAGTGTCTCACCACCCTCAGCGTCAAGAATTTCTTCCTCATCTCCAGTCTCAATCTCCCCTCTCCCAGCTCAAATCCACTGCCTCCCCAGCCCTTGGCCAGGAGGCTCTCCCCAGCCTAAAGGCATTTCAGTGAGTTCCCTGTAACATGAGAGATCCAACACCCGAACCAAGCTGACAGCCTGATCTGTGAAGACATTGTCCTGGGCAGGGGATGGAAATGTTCAGAGTAGAACAGGACCACTGTGAGGCCTTTGGTTTGTGGCCTGGCCTGGCTGCTCAACCGGTGTGCTCTGCTCCCAGGTTTACCACCTGGCAAGCGTGCGCCTGCGGGACCTGTGCCTCAGGCTGGACGTCTCCAATGACCTGCGCAGGAAGATCTGGACCTGCTTTGAGTTCACCTTGGTCCATTGTGCTGACCTCATGAAGGACAGGCACCTGGACCAGCTCCTCCTCTGTGCCTTTTATATCATGGCAAAGGTAAGGTGGGGTTCTAAGGCAGGGAGAATGCAAATTGTGTGGCTGGTTGGCAGCAGGATTGCTTTATTTATGTCAACTACTGGAGGGAAGGGAAAAGTCCTTCCAAGAAGTGAAACATCCCAGTGTGGTTCTGCCTTGTTTTGTCTGATCTCAGTAGTTCTCATCAGTCAGCCAGGTCGAGAGGACTTCTCTTCCTGATGTTCATAGTGAGCACTGCTCTGCATGGCCAAGGCTCATGCAGTCTCATTGCCTTCTGTTTGTGCTTTCTGCCCTGTGCATGATCTCTGTGATCTGAACTAAAGCCATGGTCACAGTTACAGAATTATGCAGGTGCAGAAATCTGCAGGAGCTCACAGCCTAATGTGTGGATGGAACGTTTCTATCCCACAAAAATCCACTTGGCTTTTGAAGCTTCAGGTGGAGGAATTGAGCTGGCTTCCTGTACTCCTACTTTGTCATTTCTCATTCAGTGTGCAAATGTCTGAATACATTTTGGCTTAATTCCATTGCCCATCTTCAATTTTTGAGTGTCACTAGAAGAAAAGTCAGGAAAGGAATAGTTCCTAAGCACCACAAGTAACAACAGGCTTTGGTAGCTAAGAGAGTAAGGAGTGCCCCAACAAGAAAAATGCTCAGCTTCTGATGCTGAGTTTAATTACACATTCATAGGAATGCTCAGGAAAAGGCTGCCCAGAGGGAAGCTGACTGAACAGACAGCACCTGAGCAGCCCCACCTTGATGCTTGCTCTTGGTGTTCAACAGCCTTTCCTTTTCCAGGTGACCAAAGAGGAAAGGACTTTCCAGGACATCATGAAAAGTTACAGGAACCAGCCCCAGGCACACAGCCATGTGAGTAAATGGCATCACCTGGCCCTTGGCCACAGCTCACAGGTGGCCTCTGTGCTGCCAAGAGTCAAAGCCTCTGCAGTGGTGCACTCACAGAATCAGTGTTAGAGGTTGGAAGGGACAAAGTCCAGAGATCATCCAGTCCACCCCCACTGCCAAAAGCAGGATCACACAGGGTAGTCTGCACAGGAATGCATGCAGGTGGGTTTGGAAAGTCTCCAGAGAAGGAGACTCCACAGCCTCTCTGGGCAGCCTGCTCCAGGCCTCTAGCACCCTCACACCAAACAAGTTTCTCTTCATAGTGAGGTGGAACCTTCTATGTTCAAGTTTGTATCCATTGTTCTTTATCACTGTGCACCACCCAAAAGAGCCTGGCCTCCTCCACTTGACACCCCCCCCTCAGATGTTGATAGACACTGATCAGATCCCTCTCAGCCTTCTCAAGACTGAACAGCCCCAGGGCTCTCAGTCTCTCTTCACAGGGGAGATGCTTAAGTCTCCTAATCATCCTTGTGCCTCTCTGTTGGACTCTCTGAAGCAGATCCCAGTCTCTCTTAAATTGGGAATTCATTCTTGTCCAGGTGGATTTTGTCTATGTTCTGACTTCCTGCTTTTCCTTGACAAGAGTTTTTTTGTGTCCTGTAGGTTTACAGGAGTGTCCTGCTGAGAAATGCTTCTGATGAAGTTGTGCTGGACAGGGGCACAAACCAGGATGTGGAGATGGCAGAAGGTAGGCACAGCAAAGTCATCCACTGCTTCTGCAGGTGTGTTTGTGGGCTCCTGAAGGACTGTGCTGGCAGGCAGGAAGGAGAGCTGCAGCAAGATCTGCAGTTTTAAATGTACTGGAGAGAAATCAATGTCTTGGTGAAGAAGAAACCATCTTGTCAGTAGCCCTCCGGAGTCAGTTGGAAAAGACCTCTGAGATTAGTGGTCCAACCACCCACCTGCCCCCACCATGGCCATGAAACCTTGTCTCCTGTGCAGGAGACACCTCCTGCCTGTTGGCTGTGGAAAATGCACTTCCTAGTTGGGAAAAAAAGTTTCATTTTGCTTGCTGCAGCTTGGTGGCTGCAGGTTGGCGTGTTTCCTGCTGCTCTTCCCAGTGCTGGTGGACAGAGGGAGGTGAGCAGTGCCTGGGATATTTGGCAGGTTTTTCCTTACCATTGCCCACCCTGAAGGCTTCAACAGGGGGAATCTGTTGCAGAAAATAAAGCTGGTGACTCTTTGAGACCACCAGTTGGTTAGAGGAGAAAAAGGAGAAAAGGACAAGAGTAGTGTTGTAGTTTATGGGGAACAAGACACATGCTCTTTTACACCAACCAAAAAGGGGTAAAAGAAAATGCTCCACACAGGACCAGAAAGAATTGGAGATGTCAATGGAAGTACTACTCACAACCATATAAACTATATATAAACAGCCTCAGCCCAGCTCTCTCTAAGCTTACCACAGAGCCTTATTAAGCCAAAACTTTCCACAAACCTTCCCCCAAACCCAGCCAAAACCCCAGGCCTCAAATGCTCCCCTGCTCACCCCACCTCCCTCCCTGCACCTCCCTACCCAGGCCCAAATGACACAGTGAAAATGAGCTTGGCAGCTCCAGGGTCTGCTCCCCTGCACAGCAAAGACAGGGAGCAGAGAGAGGAAAAGGGCAGAGACTGCAATTCTGGCTCTGTCCATCTGGGAGTAGATGCAGAGTTCTGGGAATGGAGTAGCAAAGATTGCACTTTTGCCAGTAGCCACCTCCTGGGCTGTCTGGTCCAGACTCCATGGTTCTTGAACTCATAACAAGCAGCATTTGAGACAAGCATGCAAATGGTGCCAGAGCTGCTTCTGGTGACACCACAGGAGACAAACATCACGAGGCGGCCTGTGAGCAGGGCAGGTCTGCAGCCAGGACACACAGAGTTCCAGCAGTGGGTGTGAATTCCCCCTGTGCTGTCAGGGTCACTCTGGACTCGTGATGGTTCCTCTGCTGTGATCTCAAAGTGTAAATACTCAGGTGCCCATGCCAGGGGTTTGCTCCAATCAACAGCAGAACCTCATTGTTTGCACAGAGAGCAGCACCTAAGGGGTAGGGAAAGATGAGAGAAGGGGAAAAAAGGAAAGAGAGAGAAAAGAGAAGGAGGCTGATGGCTGCCACCAGTGTGAGGGCCCAGAGACAGCTCTCTGCTCCCAGGTCCAGTGCTGCTGGACCTCTCCTGATCCTGGTGGGGAAAGCTCTGCCAAAGCTGCTTGCTAGGGAGACCTCCTCTATAGTCAGTTACCTACCTGTCCCTAGCCAGGCTCTGCCTCTCCCTGCCTCTGCCTCTCACCAGCCAGGCTTCCATACATGCCCGGGCAGGGGTGCCTGAGGTGTGTGCTCTGTGCCTCATGTAGGCTCAGCATCCTGTCCAGCAGCTCCACACTTGGCTGCTGTAGAGCAGCTGAAGTGGCACTGGGCTCTGGTGTTGCAGGCAAATGGACTCAGGTCCAAAGTTCTTTGTTCGTCTGCAGTTCATAGACTCATAGAATGGTGTGGGTTGGAAGGGACCTCTGAAGGTCATCCAGTCCAACCCCCAGTTAGCAGTTGTCTCTCCTCTAGCTTTATCTCTGCTTCTCTGCCACTAGCTGCCAGGAGCATGTGCTGCTGAGTTGATACAAGGCAGACACTCAGGGGTAGCAGCTGAAGCTGGGGGGGTGTCTCAGTGCACTGATTGCAAGAGGCTTTATTCTCTGTTGCCCAGTTTTGCTTGGCAGCAGACAGGAGGATGGAACACAAGAGGCTGTATTCAGCGGTGGGGAAGAAGAACATGAGGAGAGATGTCCTTGCTGTGTGGCTGCAGTTCTGCTCACCCAACACCTGAACGAGTGGTGTGGTGGCTGCCTTGCAGCAGACTTAAGATGAGCACAAAGCTGATCTTCACCAGCTGATCACCAGAAACCTCAGAAGCTGGAAGCTCAGTGTTCAGAGTGCCAAATGGCATTGTACCCTTGCCCCCAGTGAGCATGGCAGGAGGGCTCTGTGGGGGACAGCTTTTCTTACAGCTACTGCCAGGTTTGGAACAAAGATCTGTGCTGGCCTTCAGCCACAGGGTTGGAAGGGACCTCTGAAGGTCATCTTGTCCAACCCCCATGCAGTCAGCAAGGACATCCCCAACTAGGTCAACCCTGTCAGAGCTCCATCAAGCCTGACCTTGAATGTCTCCAGGGATGACCTCCACCACCTTCCTGGGCAACCTGTTCTGGTGTTCCACTACCCTAAATCTACTCATCATCCACAGTGATTTGGAGCTCCCCGTGATGTTCCTAACCACCTCCTAGTATCACCCCCTGCTCCTGTCTGAAGCACACTCCTGAGCTAATCTCATCACTGGTCCATTTGTGAACAGGTTCCTGTCAGCTGGACATTGCAGGTTTGGACCTGCAGTGCCAGGGCCACCAAAGCTCCCTCTGAAATGTGAGGCTCTCTCTTCTTGCCAGGCTGGCCCGTGAAAACTGAGAGCCCTTCAGGAGGATCTGCAGCAGAGAGCTCCAGGGAGCCAGGAACAGAGGAGAGAGGAGACCTCATTAAGTTCTACAATGCAGTCTATGTAGGAAGGGTCAAGTCCTTCGTGCTGAAGTACGACGTCACCAACCAGGACCACGTCGTAAGTAAAGCCCTGGGACTTCTGCTGGCTCTGGCCAGACACAGAGCTGCTGCCCTGACAGCTAAACCTGCGGGGAGAGTTTTGTTCTGTTACCACCTTGTGGGCTTAGTGCTTACATAGTCACAGATGGCATTGGGTTGGAAGGGACCCTCCAAGGGCATCTTGTCCAATCTCCCTGCAGGCAGCAGGGACACCTCCAATTAGAGCAGGCTGCCCAGGGACACATTGTCTGACCTTCAGTGTCTCCAGGGACATGGCCTCCACCACCTCCCTGGGCAGCCTGTCCCAGTGTCTCCCCACCCTCACTGTCCAGAACTTCCTCCTGACATCCAACCTAAATCTGTCCTGTTCCAGTTTCAAAACGTTGTCCCTTGTCCTATCCCCACAGCCCCTTCCCAGCCCTCTTGTAGGTCCCCTTCAGATATTGAAATGCAGCTCTAAGGTCACCCTGGAGTCTTCTCCTCTCCAGGCCCAACTCTCTCAGCTTGTCCCCATAGGGGAGGTTCTCCAGCCCTTGTGACCTCCTCGGCACCCTCTCCAGCAGGTCCTCTTGTGCTGGTTACCCCAGAGCTGGACACAGTGCTCTAGGTGAGGTCTCAGCAGAGCAGAGGGTTACAGGTGATGCTGCAACTGCTTTCAGAGCATTCCAAGAGGACAGGTGCGGATGCAGTTCAGTTTACAGCCCTGGTTTTGGCCTCTTGCCATTGCTGTCAGCCATTTGGTCAGGTGCCTGGGGGGTGTCTGGTGCCTGGGGGGTGTTTGCTCTGTGCCTCATCTGTGATTCCTGAAGGATGCCCTGCAGGTTTGTTAATCTTCCTTTCTCTGAGGCATCTTCTGCTTCAGCTCCTGTGCAGTTTGTCCTCCCTTGCAGATGGAGGCCCCCCCGCTATCTCCGTTCCCCAGCGTGCAGCCGCAGGTGGTGTCCCCCCGCAGGGTCTCCCAGCTGCACTCCATCTATGTCTCTCCGCACAAGAACGGTGCCTGCCTGACCCCCCGCTCCGCGCTGCTCTACAGGTTCAACGGCAGCCCCTGCAAGGTAGGGGGGGAAAGGCTGAAAGGGATCAGTGCCAGAGTGAGCTCAGATTGCACAGTCACAGATGGCACTGGGTTGGAAGGGACCCTCCAAGGGCATCTTGTCCAACACCCTTGCAGCCCCAGCAGGGACACCTCCAGCTGGAGCAGGCTGCCCAGGGACACATCAAGCCTGATCTCAAATGTTTCCAGGGATGGAGCCTCTATCACATCCCTGGGCAGCCTATCCCAGTGTCTTCCCACCCTCACTGTGCAGAACTTCCTCCTGATGTCCAACCTAACTCTGCCCTGCTCCATTGCCCCTCAGCCTATCCCCACAGGCCCTTCTGAACAGTCCCTCCCCAGCCTGCCTGCAGTTCCCCTTCAGATATTGAAATGCAGCTCTAAGGTCTCCCTGGAGCCTTTTCTTCCCCAGGCTAAACAGCCCCAACTCTCTCAGCCTATCTCCAATGCAGAGGTTCTCCACCCTCTGATCATCTCTCTGGCCTCTTCTAGACCCTTTCCATCAGGCCCATGTCTCTCTTATGTTGGGGGCCCCATAGCTGGACACAGCACTGCAGGTGAGGTCCCCCCAGAGCAGAGGGGCAGGATCTCTCTTCATCTCTGGCCACACTGCTTTGGCTGCAGCCCAGGCTGTCCTTGGCCTTCTGTGCTGCCAGTGCCCATTTCTGTCTTCTGTCCAACTTCTCCCCCACTAGCACCCCCATATCCTGCTCTGCAGGGCTGCTCTGGATCTCATAGGTCCCCAGCCTGGAGTGATATCAAGGGTGGCCTGGCCCCCCCTTCAAGACCTGCTCACCTGCTCTAGCACAGTGAGGTTTCACTGTGCCAGTCTCAGCTGGCCGTGAAGGGCAGAGCTCTTGGCATGGAATCCATCACTCACTCAAAGAGCTGCAAAGAAACTTTTTGTTCTCAGATAACCAAAAACCAGAGCAGGTTGGAACTGGGGCTGCAGTAATTCTTCATTTCTTTTCTTGGTGGCAGAGTTTGAAGGACATCAACGAGATGATCAAGCAGGGTGAGCAGAGGAGCAAGAAGCGAGCGCTCAGCGTCGACAGTGACGGCGAGTCCCCGAGCAAGCGCCGGTGCCAGGAGAGCGACGACGTCCTGCTCAAGCGGCTCCAGGACGTCGTCAGCGAGAGAGCAAACCACTGAACCTCCCTTCCTCACTGCTAGCTAAAGGCTGTGGGCTGCACACAGTGCCTGTGCTCTTTACCTCTTGTTTTTTGTATGCAGACAGCTGCCAAGGGTCTTTAACTTGGAGCTGTCACCTGAGCACCAGAGGATGCAGAAAGCAAGGGTGAGGTGGTGGAGGCCAGGGAAGAGAGGTGGTGGTGGTCTTCCTTTCACGTCCTTGCTGTGCTGTGACTTACTGTTTGAGCTGGTTTAGCAGAACTTGTAGAAGGCTGCGTTGGATGTTCACCAGCCTGATTTAGAGCAGCATGAACTCTGATTCATGAACTCAACTTCTAGTAATACAAGTTTAGTGTTGGGATAAGGATGCCAAGGAAATGAGTGAAGTCCTTGAGTCTCTCCAAGCTTTTGGTGTTTGGAGTAGAAATCTGGGAAGTGCCTTAGTGTCAGATGTGGGATTTGATGCATTGTCTTACTGTGCGGTAACTGCAGTGGAGACTACACTGATCACTGAGTCTCGGGAGGAGCTGAGCAGTTTTGAACTTTGATTTGTGTTGTGCTCCATCTCCTGTCAGAAGTGCAGCAGAAAGCTGTGCTGTGGCTTGGGGCAGGCAGCTGCTGTGCCAGCAAACACTGTCAGCAGGAAGTACCAAGAGCAGTGACATAAAGTGGACACTGACATCTGAGCAGATGCTGAGATGGGATTCAGGGAGTCCAAGTCACCTTTCTCTCAAGCCCAGAGAGCTGCTCCTTTCCTGCTGGAGCTGACACAACCTTCCTGTAGAAGCTGTTCCTCCACATTGCAGCTTACCTGTGAGCGAGCAGGAGCTGGTCACAAGCAGCTGCTGGGCTCTGGACCATCTTACAGCTGTTCAGAGGCACAAATTCATTTAGCAAATGGCATCTCTTTTGTTCTCCTGAAGATCTCAGCCTCTTGTGTAGTATCTACACTGAATGTAAGCCCTTCAGACAAGGCCTGTTTGTGTATGGGGGAGGGGGTATAGCTGTTGAAGGCCTGGATTCCCTGGAAGTGTGTAGATTCCAGCATCCAGTTCTTGTAACTAAGTTTCTGATGCTGAAGGGTTTGACAGGATTTATTTTACCAAAACTGGGAAAAGCCAAGGTTTAGTTGTTACTGTAAATCACTAGAGTCAAGGTTTAGTCATTACTGTAAATCAGTAGCTTGATCTTATTCCAGAACTGCTTTTAAGGTTTGAGCCATAGAAAAACTTCTCAGCACTGTATTGTTCAGATTCTGTGTATACTGAACTGAAAAAACAATGGAATGATTCCATAGGACTTGCTTTAGGAGCTCTGCTCCCTTTACTGCTGGCTTTGTTCAGTGTGTGCTGAGAGAGCTGCTGTGCCTCAGTTCAGGGAAGAGCTCTGCCATGATTTCAGGCCAACGACTCTGGCCAGCAGCAGTGGAGGAAAGCACAGGAGCAGGGACCCTGCTCAGCAGTGAGTAGAAAGTTTATAAACCATCATTTGCTTCAATGCTGGATTAGTTTTAATTTTTTTTTTTTTTGCTCTCCAAAAAAGGTGGTTTGGCTGGGGAGAGCTGTGGTGTGAGGCAATGGCCACACAGTGGGTGAGGTTTCATCCAGATTCTTCAGTTCCTTTAGTTTTATTCAATTTTTAATGTTTGCCTCCAGATCTTGAGATGAAAAATGCAAGAGAAAGCTTCCTCTCCTGATCTGCTCCTCGGTGCTGTTGCAGCTATAACCATTCAGTGTCTGCTTCAGTCCCTGAAAGCCTCCTGGGCTGGGGGGTGGGAACAGGGAATCTCTCTTTAGCTTTTGGCAGCCTGGTTTATGGAGGATCCATGGAGGATGGCAGCTTTGGGTGGGGAACACCCAGTCAGGCTGCATGGCTGTGTGGGGTGAGCAGCGCACAGGGATCTCCCCTCACACCTTTGCTCACCACTGCTGGAACTGCAGAAAACCGATGGTGCTAAAATCCTTTTGAGTTGGCATGAGAAAAAAGGAAATGCTGCAAGGGGCTGCAGCTCAGGTTTGTATTCACCTTTGCAGGTGATGATAGAAAAGAATGTTTGGTTTGTTGAGCATCTAAAAACACAACTGTGAAGATTAAGGGTTCCAAAGTGCCTTCCCTTGTAAATATGTATTTTATAACAAACAGTTAAACTATTGGAAGCTGTGTGGCGGTTTCTGTGGTAATTCATTAACGGAGCCTCCTGTCTGCTTTGCTTGGCTTGTCAAGTACTCTTAGCCTTTTCATGCTCCTGCAAATTTCCTGGGGACTTTTTCAGTTTCATTTCATCTTTTGTGTTTCCTCCTGAAGTTTCTGCACTGTTTGTGTTTCTGGGAGGAGAATGTGAGTAATGCAGTGCATGGAGGAACCAAAACCCACTGAAGAGGAGCAAAGCTTGCAGTGGTGCTCACAGAGGGAGGTGTGCCTGCAGCAGAGGTGAGGTCTGACCTCCTGGCTCTGTGGCCACCAGCTGCAGCGTGCTGGTGCTTCCTGCCCTCCTCCCAGGGCATTGAAAACCAGCTTTGGGACAGGTTCAGATTTGTACCAGAGGGCTTCATGCTGGCTTTGGCTCTGCAGGTAAGCTTGAAGCTGGCACAAACTCAGGGCTTCTTGAGCAGCTCTTGGACACTAGCAGCAGGCTAATTTGTGCAGTCAGCTGGAATGGCTTTTTTTGACACTAGAGCTTTGAGGTTAAAATACTTCCTAGAATCACAGAATGTTAGAGGCTGAAGGGACCTCCACAGACCATCCAGTCCAACGCCCCTGCCAGAGCAGGAGCACCTAGAGCAGATCACACAGGAACATATACAGGTGGGTCCTGATCTTCAGAGAAGGAGACTCCACAACCCCCCTGGGCAGCCTGCTCCAGACTTCAGCTGTAATTGCCAACCCAAAGGGATGTGGTGGGACAGAGGAAGTGTATCTGGGTTTTGTCTGTATGCTGCCTCTGGCAGATGAGGAAAGCCCCCGACGGGTGGCAGTGTGAAGTGACAAACAGGCTGCTGCATCTGAGCCTTGCACACTGCCTTCTCTCTGCCAGGCCTGGTGTTGCCCAGACAGAAGGATTTTCATTAGTACTCCAGCTGGATTCAAAGCTTCCATCTTTGCTACAGGTCAGCTTTCCGGAGTCAGAGGAAGAGAGATTTCATAACCTTCCCTTCAGTGCCACTAGGAGCATGGTAAATCTGCCAACACTTCACATCTAAGCAGTACTTCAGTACTGGGTTGCCACATCCCAGGTGTTGTACTAAGATGTGGCCTCCAGAAGATTTGTGGTTAGAATGCAAAGAGGCAGTGTGGGAAACTGAAACTGATTTTCTGTTGAGTTTCCTGCTAGGAAATGCCCTTCCCTTTCCCACCCTGTGACTGGTGCAGGTTGGTTTGTTGTTTGTTCCTTGAGGAGCAGTAAGAACTTAAACTGGGGACACAAGGAAGAGCTGCAAAGGTCTAAGGAGTGCTGGGATCTCGGGTGAAAGGAGGTCAACTTGTACTCATCTGGACCAAAGAAAGTTTACAACTTGCCACCTAAGAAGCAGCAGCTCCTGAAAAACAGTTGTGATGTGAAGGTGATGCCAAACTCAGAGACCTCCCTGAGTAACTGGAATGCATTGAGTGGCAGGTGAGTCATAGGTAGGTTCCACTTGTGGTTCCCAACCTGCATGCAGCCAGCTGCCAGCTCATCTGAGCCAGAAAGCTGGGCAGGGCTGATGGGCACGGGGCTCACATGGTGCCTCCTCATCCTGCAAGTTAACACAGCTGAGGAATAGGCAATATTGGGCTTGAGGGAGCTCAGTTTGTCCTGTGCCTGCCCTCCACAGCAGTGTTCCCCAAACCAGCTGTTGCCTCTTGGCTGAGGCATCAACCGTGGCAGCTTTGCTGCAAGGACCCCCTCTGCCCTCTCACGGCATCCACCATGGCTCCCAGCAACAGAAAAACCATTGCAAGAGTTTAGTTAGAAGAATTTCAGCTCGTTCAGGTGGGGGTGATGGTGGAGGAGAAGCTCAACAGGAACCAGCAGTGAGCACTTGCAGCCCAGAGAGCCAAGCAGAGCCTGGGCTGCAGCAAGAGAAGTGTGGCCAACAGGGCCAGGGAGGGGATTCTCCCCCTCTGCTCCACTCTGCTGAGACCACACCTGGAGCTCTGGGTCCAGTTCTGGAGCCTCTGTTCCAGGAAGGATCTGGAGGTGCTGGAAGGTGTCCAGAGAAGAGCCATGAGGAGGAGCAGAGGGCTGGAGCTGCTCTGCTCTGGAGACAGCCTGAGAGAGCTGGGGTTGTGCAGTCTGGAGAGGAGAAGGCTCCCAGGAGACCTTGTGGCCTTCCAGGATCTGAAGGGGGCTCCAAGAAAGCTGGGGAGGGACTTTTGAGGGTGTCAGGGAGTGATAGGACTGGGGGGGTGGAGCAAAAGTAGAAGTGGGGAGATTCAGATTGGAGGTTAAAAAGAAATTCTTCCCCATGAGGGTGGTGAGAGCCTGGCAGAGGTTGCCCAGGGAGGTGGTGGAAGCCTCATCCCTGGAGGTTTTTGCAGCCAGGCTGGATGTGGCTGTGGGTAACTTGATGTAGTGTGAGGTGTCCCTGCCTATGGTAGCGGGGTTGGAACTGGATGATCTTGTGATCCCTTCTAACCCTAGCAGTTCTGTGGCTCTATGAAATAGGGGGTTGGGAGGTTCAAGGCCATGGAAGGAATGGGCATCTTTGCAGTGGGGCTGGAGCATTGCTCCACAGAGCCCAGCAAAACCAGGTAAGTGCTGCTAGGAACTGGTGAAGTGAATAACACAGACCTGTGGGAGGATGATGGCAGAGAGGTGAGGAGGGCTGTGAACACACCCAGCTGATCTGCAGCTGAGCTGTGGAGAAACAGCTAACACTGCTTGCTTTGCCCTGTGGGCTGGACCAGTCCAACAGCTGTGCTTTGGTAACACAGGCCTGGGACATGCTTGGAGGCACTTTATTGAACATGTTTGAGATTCCTGCCCTGCTCTGGGACAGACCCAAGCTCAAACTACACCTGTGAGACTCTCTGCAATGCAGTAAAACCTCCAGGTGTGACCCTCCAGCATGGACCGAGCAATGTGGTGCCCCTGCCTGTGTGCCTCTGCCCAGCACTGCTTCAGCAAGGTCACAAAGATAAACTTCATCTTTGCATTTCACCCCTGGGTTGTGGCTGCTCTGCCTCCTGCCTGTGTTGGCTCCCACATGACCCTACACAGAGACGAGCCCTCAGCATCCTGACTTTTCCTGTTTGCCCTCAGGGGGCCTCCTGTTGAGCTCTCCTTAGATTTCTGCACCAAGTTGCAGGCCCAGAGCTACAGCACAGAGGCTTCCTGTGCAGGCAGGGAGGGAGGGTGTCCAGGCTGACTTCACTGCACCCAAATAAGAGCAAGCTGAACACAGACATTTTCTTCCCTTCCCCTTTTCCATGTGCTTTGGTTCCTGGGGATGCTGCCCAGACAATGCCCTGCCTAGTGCAGGGTTTCCTTTTCTTTTTTCCTCCTACTAGCAAGGGTGAAACCGGTCACCCTCCATGCTGTTGCTACAGGGGTGTAACACCAGCAGGTGATCCAAAAAAAGATGTCCTGACATTTTGAGGATACTCCTCCCTTGCTATTTTTCAGGCCACAAACACAATGAGATCCCTCCTGAATTGCATTTTTTTTTTTTTTATGAGCATTCCAGCTGTCTTGGGCCCATGATAGGATGTGTGTCCTTCAACTCCTCCTCTTCCCCAGAACAATCCTTAGGTATGGTCCAGCTACTGAATGACACAGAGTCAGAGAGTGCCAGGTGGGAAGGGACCCCAGGGATCATCTGCATCTGCTCCAACCTTTCTAGGTCACAGGGCAGTTAACTGAGCTGCTCAGCACCCTGCCAAGCTGAGCCTTCAGACTGCCCAGTGCAAGGGACACCACTGCTTTCCTTGGGAGATGATTCCAGTCTCTGACTGTGCTCATGGGGAAATATTTTCTCCTGGAGTGCAATGGGAATGTCCCCAGCACTAAGTTGTCCCCATTGCCCTTTGTCTTTTCCATGGCACTCCTTGTCAAAAAGGAGTCTCCATCCTCCTGGCAGCTGCCCTCTATGGCCTGGTACTGAGCATGGCCTGAGCTAGGCAGAGCCCTTTTGAACACTGGTGGAGGCAGTGCAGGGACAGGAGGTGAATCATTCCTTAAAAGAACAAGCAGCAGTGTGGGAATGGAGTGGGTGTAGGAATGGAGGGATGAGGCTATTTGACATGACCCTTGATGGACCTGGTCTGCTCTAGTCTCCTGAGGCTGCTTCCAAGAAGAGAAGTGTTTTCTCTAACTGGGTGCAACCAGTGCTCAGCAGGCAGTTTCGTTTCTGGGTGATGACAGCACAGTGCTGATGGCGCTCACAGGAAGCCCCAGAGGGGATGGAGAGAGATTCACCTAGATGAAACCAGGCAGTGAGCAATCAGTGCAACTCCCTGAGTAGAGCTGGGACCTGAGGAAGCAGAATATTCACTTTGTGTGGCAGTTTGAGGCTGGCTGTCTTTAAGAGGGCCACAGAGTTGAGGCTTCCACTGGAGAGGAAGCCCCATGGGTGGACACAGGAAATGGTGCAGTTCTAACCATAAATCCTATAAAGCTGGCTGAGAAATCTGTCTCCTCCCCTTTTCTCTCTCCTCCCAGGAAGACATCCAGGCTTTTATTTCCTGCAGAGGAGTGGGGCCTGGTTGTCAGCCTTGGCAATGCTGCCTATTAGGCCTGGGCTGCTTAACTGGGGCCTGGAGCTGCCAAGCTGAACTTGTGCTGCATGTCAAACCTTGGTGCTATGGAGGGAGAGGGCCCTGGTAGGGAGGGGGGCATGGAAGCCTGGGTTGGTTGGCCTAGTGTGAAGAGGGTTGGGTGTGAAGCTTTGGCTTGCTATGGATTTCTTTGTGTTTGATGTGCTTTGCTATGTTCCCCACTATGGAACTGTATTTGTGAAGAGCCTTCCCATCTGCACTTTCCATCAGTATCCAATCCAATTGTGTGAGCATTATTCTGTTGCCCCTTCTGGAGCCACAGAGCATTCTGCCTGCTCATTAAACCACCCCACCTGGGAGAGCAAAGGCCTGTGGGTGACAGCAGCCAGCCCTGCACCATGCAGAGACCTCAGGAGAAACCTCGGGAAGGATTTTTGTTGTTAAGATGACAGTTTGAGCATTTGTGTCTTTGGGGATTTTTTTCTGATGCTGTTTTTCTTTTCTACACATCTGAACCTTGCTGGGGGAGTTGTGACATGAACACAGTGATTCCCAGGGCTGTGTTTTGGTGGATCTGCCCAGGGGTGCTCTCACTGCTCCTCCTCAGCAGGGCAAGAGGAGGACATTCAGTGAAGAAGCTCCTGATCTGAGATGAGGACAAGGACCAACTGCTGTCAAGGGCAAAAGACTGGGGCTGGGGAAGATTAATTTTATTTGCAACTAAAAACAAGTAACAAAAACAAAATACACACTCCCCTTCTTAGCCTCAGCTTCATCCTTGACTTCCTTACCCCCTCTCTTTAGAGGTAGTGCATGGGGATCATCATACAATCTTAGAACATCAGAGGTTGGAAGGGACCTCCTGAGCTCATCCAGTCCAACCTCCCTGCCACAGCAGGGGCACCCAGGGCAGTCTACACAGGAACACATCCAGGTGGGTTTTGAATGTATCCAGAGAAGGAGATTCCACAACCTCTCTGGGCAGCCTGCTCCAGGACTCCAGCACCCTCCCTGTAAAGTTTCTCCTCATCTTGAGCTGAAACCCTCTCTGTTCAAGTTTGTATCCATTGTTCCTTGTTACTGTGCACCACCGAAAAGATCTTGGCCCCCTCCGCTTGACACCCACCCCTCAGGTATTGATCAGATCCCCTCTTAGCCTCTTCTCAAGACAGATGGGATGGGGAATGGGGGCTGGGATCAATTTCTAATGCTTAGTCTGTGCTGCCGCTTCCTCCTCACACTCTGCCCCTGCAGCAGTGTGGGATCCCCACCATAGGGCTGAAGCTCCTGGCAGGAGCCGGTTCCTATGTGGTGTCTCCAAGGGTGGCAGCTTTCTTGACAGCCACAATCTGTAGCTGGGAACCAAAGTCTCAGGCCCATGCTGAGGCCTTTGTGGCACACAGCAGCGCCCTGCAGCAGAGCTGTGTTCAGGGGTGCTGGGATGTTCCTCATGGGCGTGACAGCTGGAGACCAGCATGCATGTCTCTAAGAGCATGCTGTGGGGGCACCTGGCTGTGTGCAGCTGAGTTTGGCAGCTGGGCTGTGTCTGCTCTAGTTGCCTGTAGTATCTTGAGAAGATCATCTTCGGCAAGTTGAGTCTGGGTGCCTTCATTTTTTGAGGATGCCTTGTGGCATTGTTTTTTGGGAGCGTATTTGGGGAGGCTGATGATGGCCCTTGTGGAGGCTGATGTTTGTGAGCACGCTGGGATGTGGCATGAGAATGGTGATCATCGGCCTGTACTGGTGCTGGTCTCCAGGTATTTGCATCTGAATTTCTCCTGGTCAGCTGCTGTTTGGGGATGCCGTGGGTTTGGCTGGGAGTTAATTTTCTTCCTAGCAGCTGGGCGTGGTTTGAATTTAGTGTGATGACCACGTTAATCTCACACCAATGTTTCACCTACTTAGCACTTATCCCAAATTAGGGATTTTTCAGCTTTCTGTGCTCTGCCGGCGAGCCCCTAGGGGCACAACGAGCTGGGAAAGAAGCACTGCCAGGGTAGCTGACCTTGGGGCTGGGAGGGGCTGGTTGCTGCTGAGGCACAGCAGGCGGTGGGTGAGGAATTGCATCCTGCATCATTTGTCTTTCTTGGGCTGTATTTCTCTCTCATCTTCCTTTTGATTACAAATGCTATTATGATTATATTTTGTGTCTGGTATTAAAGTGTTCTTGTTCAGAACAGGTCCACAAGGCCAAGTGCAAGGTCCTGCACCCAGGTCAGGGAAATACCAAGCACAAATCCAGGCTGGGTGATGAGTGGAGTGAGAGCAGCCCTGCAGAGAAAGGCTTAGGGGTGCTGGGTGAGGAGGTACTTGACATGAGCCAGCAACGGGCGCTGGCAGCCCGAAAAGCCACCCTTGACCTGGGCTCCATCACAAGCAGTGTGGCCAGCTGGGGATGCCCCCTTGGAGGTGTGGAAGGCCAGGGCGGGATGGAGTCTTTTAGCAGCCTGAGCTGGTGGTTTGAGTCCTTAGATCCTGCTCCTAATTCCTGAGCTTTGTTTCTGGTTATTTCCCGCTTCGAGCTTGCTTCACTTTCAGACCAGTTCACTTTCAGACCAGTTCATCAGATGCTCCTTCACCCTGAGAGCTCTTAGTTCCAAACTTCTGACCTCGGGGGAACTGCAGAGGCAGCGTGACCAGGGGGCTGCCGGCGTTACCGATGTGGAGCCCGGTGGGGCAGCGGCTCGGGCAGCGTCGGTGACGGGGGAGTGCAGGTCTCCCGGAGGATCCCGCTCGCAGTTCGCTCCCCCGTTCCCGCGGGTCGGCCCCGCCGCCTTATCCCCAGGCCGCCAAGAGGCGCCCCCGGCAGGGCCTCGCCGCCCAGGAGCCCTCCGCGCTACGGGGGCTCGTGCGGCGGTGACGTCAGAGCGGCGCCGGTGTCTGGGGTAGCGGAGCGGGGCCGAGCGCGGCGCCTGCGCGGGCAGCGCCATGGGGAGCCCGGCGGCGGCGGGCTGGGGCGCGGCTCCCGCCAAGCGCGCGCGGCGCGAGGGCTCTCCGGACGGGCCCCGCGGTCCCGGCGACCCGCGGCTGTGGGACACGGAGCGGCTCTGCCAGCACCTCCAGCTCAGCGGCGTGGCCGAGCCCGGCCTGCTGCGCCGCTTCCGAGGTAGCGCTGGGGCCTGGAGCCGGGGCTGGCAGCGGGGCCTGAGACCGGGCGGCCCCTCGGGGCGGTCGGGCCCTGCCGCTAACGTGTGCTTGCCCCCGCAGAGAGCGGAATCACCGGGAGCATGCTGCTGGACCTGCCGGCCTGCGCCCTCGAGGTCACCCGTGTCTGGTGAGAGCCGCGCCCGGGCCGCGGGAGGCCACGGGGTGGAAGGGCGGTGAAAGGCGGCCCCGGCTCCCGCTCTCTCGGTGAGCCCCCGGGTCCTCCGGTGCTGGCCGGGCTCCGGCCGCCGTGGCCGGCCCTTGGCGGTCGCCGCCTCACTCGGGCACGCTTCTTCCTCGGAAGCAGGAGGAGGAGGCTTCGCCTGAGGCTGCCCCGCCGGGAGGCCCCTGCAGGGCGTGGGCGCCGCGGGAGCTGCTGCGGGTGGCAAGTTCTGAGAGAAGGAAGTTTCCTGACCTCAGAGGATGGCCTTGTCCCATTTCCACTCTAAATGCCTAAGGGGCCGTAGGGCCAGGTGGGGTGAGTGGGTGGGTGGGATGGGCTCTGTGCATGATGCCGAACTTCCAGAACAGTTTTCCAGTTCCTCACCCATCCCAGTACAGCTGCTGCCATCCCGAGCGTAGAAGCTAATGCCCAGTAGCCATGAAAAGCAAAAAAAAAAAAAAAAAGTCCATTTATAAAGCTTCCATGCAAGTAGCAGCAGTAGCACAGTAACCTTTTAGGTGTGGATAGGAACATCTGTGAGCCCAAGGGGCTTTGATGAGAACTTTCTTCTGAGCCTAGTCGATGCTCCACCTATTCCAGTAACAGCAGCAGTGGTGGTGGTTCGTATAGCAGGTGGGCACTGGACTCTCCAGGATGGCTTCACCCTCCCCAGGACAACAACTGGGTGCTGAAGTTCCTCACGGTTGCTGGGACCTTGCTGTCTGATGTGCCTGCTGCAGTGAAAAAGGAGGTTCTGTGTGCCCTGATGGGATGCAGGCCTGAGGGTGAGTGGCTGGGCTCAGTGGCCACCCTGAACTGCGCTCAGGAGGGGGCACTCTGGCCAAGTCTTGCTCCCAGTCTGGGAGCAGTCACCTGCGGTGAGCATGTGAAAACTGATGATCTCTTGAAGCACGTGAAGGATTGTTCCTGGCAGGAGGAAAGTGACAGGTCCCAAAATACTGCAGTTTATGTGGTGGTTATTATACTTTCTTGCCTTTCTGCAACAGAAATGGATGCTGTCACCTTGCCTGTCTGAAGGGCCCTCTCTGCTCCCCTGGTATCAGGTTTGGTCATCTCTGCTGGGCTGTGAACATGCATGGTCAGCACATACTTCCTTTTAATCTTTCTCTTGTCTCTCTACTCCTTTGCTAACCTTGTTTATCCTGCTTCCTCCAAACATCTTTCAACACCCAACTGTTGCACTGCAACTGTTTGCTCACGTTGTGGTTGGGGGACCTGAGGCAGTTTGCAGAGTGGTTATCTGCCAGGCACGTGCCAGTGTGGGGCTGCTGGAGGTGTTGAGTGCTTTGGCCTGCAGGTTGGCTCCTTGGCTGAGAACCCTGTGCTGAGCCTGAAGGGCTCCATCTCTGTTGCCCTAGAACATCCTGGACGTGGTTGCAACTTGAGAAGGGTGAGCTGGAAGGGCAGGTGTCTGGGTGTGGCCACGGGGAGATAAAGCAGAGGTGGTGTGACTGCAGGGGACAAGGCAGAGAGCTTGTGCTTCAGAGGAGCTAGGGTGGTGAGTCCTTAAGGTATGTTTGGTTTTGTTGGAAGCAGGATTTTAACCACAGCTGTTTGAAGTGTGCAGCTGGATGGTGTGGTGTGGTGAGGGAGGCAGCTAGAGGCTTTGTTCCTGTAGGGTGAGGTAATTGCCTGTGACACCAAGCGGATGCTGGGTTTGGTTTAGAGGCTACCAGGAGGCTGACTGTAGCACCTTGCAGCATCAAATACCTTTGCAGACACTCACACACAACAGACACTGCAGGTTGTCAGAACACTGTGGGTCAGGCGGTGAGCAGGCAGGACAGGAGAGCAAGGAGGACCCTCTGAGCTTGTGGTACAGGTGGTGGAGAGGAGCTGAGCAGAGCACTCAGCATGGAGCAGTTGGTGCTGGGAGCTTGCTTTCATGAGGTGCTTCCTTCAGTGAGATCTGACGTCTTGTCTCTGTTAAGCTGTCAATGTGAGCTGGATGAGATGGTGCCAGAGCCTTCTGCTTGTTTCAAACATCTCAGCTTTGTACTGTGAGTGGTCCCTTTGCCATGTCTTCCCCTCTACACACCTTGTCCTGCTGTAGCTTCCAACCTTTCCCTGTGACAGGCCAGGGATGAATGTGCATATTTAGTGTGCTGTTATTCCTGGGGGTTCAGTGGGGAGAGCTGGGGAGGAGAGGGGCCCGGAGGCACTGCTGTGGTTTCCCAGGAGTCCTCTTGTTCCTGGAAGCTGAGTGTGGTGTGCCATGTGCTAAATACAGGCAGTGGGTAGGGCTGTCTGACTGACCTCTCTGGAGTGGTCCTAATGGGTGCAGGACAGAGGTTGTCTCATCCTCACCATCTGTGGCATGAGGGAGGGTGCAGATGCAGCAAGGAGAAGTAGAAGGGAGAAGATTGGGAAGTGTCTGTAAAGGTCCATTCCAATTCAAATCATCTTAAGTGTCAGTTGTCAGCCTTTTGGAGGCAGCCAGCAACGTCAGGCATCAGTGCTTTGACTGCTGGGGGAGCCCTGCCTGCAGAACACTGGTTCCCAGTGCTGGCACCTGGCTTGTGTGCAGTCTGCTGGCTGATGTGGGCTGACCAGGTAGACACTAGGTGAAAAAACCTCCTGCTGTGGTTTTCTGTTTGAAGAAGGATAGAAAGAGCTGTGACCCTGAGGTGAGCAGGTGCAGGAGGACTGTACTGACAGCCTGCTTGCTTTGCTGGAGGCTGAGCCTGAGGGGTTGATGGAAGTAGGGCAAGACTAGGGCCAGTGATGTGGTGTGGCAGGAGGGGACTTCTCAGCCTGCCTAGTCAGGCTCATGCCTTTTGCTCTTCTCTCACCTGGTGGAGCACCAAGCCAGTCCAGGGTGACTTCAGCAGACCTACAATGCAGAGAGCTGGGTTTAATTCAGCCTTGCTGGAGGTGAGTTTCTGCAGCAGAACACCACAACCAGGATTGTTCAATGTGGAGAAGAGGAGGCTGAGGGGAGACCTCACTGCCCTCTGCAGCTCCCTGAAAGGAGACTGCAGTAAGGTGGGGGTTGGGCTCTGCTCCCTAGTCTCAGCTGATAGGAGAGAAAATGGCCTGAAATTGTGCCAGGGGAGGGTGAGGTTGGAGATGAAGAAAAATTTCTTTGCTTCAAGAGTGGTCAGGAATTGGAACAGGCTGTCCAGGGAGGTGGTGGAGTCCCCATCTCTGGAGGGGTTCAGGAAGCATAGAGATGCAGGACATGATCAGTGGTCATGGCAGTTGGGTTACAGTTGGACTCAATGATTGTAAAGGACTTTTCCAACCTTGATGGCTCTGTGACTGGGCTGTGCGCTTTATGGACAGTGCTTGCTGTGCTGCTTTGGACTGGGAGTTCATTTTCTTTCCAGTAGCTGGTATGGGGATGTGTTTTAGATTCAAGCTGGTAACTCAGGGATGTTTCAGTTACTGCTGAGCAGCGCTTTCTGCTCTTCACCCCACCCCACTAGAGCAGCCTGGACATTCCAGGCTGGATGACATCATGCTCAGCATATAAAGCAGGGGGAGTAAGGAGGAATGGGAGGAAGTTGGGAGTTGCAGCATTTGTCTTCCCAAGTAACCACTACACATGATGGAGCCCTGCTCTGCTGGTGATGGCTGATGGGAAGTGGAGAACGAGTTCCTTGTGCTTTGCTTGCACACATGGCTTTTGCTGTGCCTGTTACACTCTCCTCAGCTCAGCCCAGGAGTTTCTCACTCTTAGCCTTCTGATTCTCTCCCCCATCCCACTGCTGGGTTGGGAGTGAGCATCTGTGTGAGGCTGAGCTGCTGGCTGGGGTTGAACTGTGGCAGGTGTGTGATCAGCTGTGCTGGCAGCAGCACACAGCTGGCCTGGCTCTGCTCTGCCTGTACTTGCAGAGGTTGGGTATCACACACACACCTTCCTCCTCATCTACCTGCTTGTCTTCCAGTTAATTTTCAGAGAATCACAGAGATCATCCAGGCCAACCCTCTGCAAGGCAGAATCACTTAGGGCAGGTCACACAGGAACACAGTGTCCAGGTGGGTTTGGAATCTCTTCAGAGGAGACTTCACAATCATTCTGGGCAGCTGGCTCCAGCACCCTCACACCAAACAATTTCTTCTCATGTTGAGATGGAATTTCTTATGACCAAATTTACATCCACTGCCCCTTGTCCTATCACAGGGCACCACAGCAAAGAGGCTGGCCCCATCCTCCTGACAGCACCCTTCAGCATTTTTGAGGCATTTAGAAGTACAACCCAGTGCTTCAAAGCAGCAAGCTGTGTCCTGCCCTCAGCATGGCTGTCCCTTAGCCCTGCCTCTCTTCCCTTGTGTACTTTGTGACCCAGAGCATCTTTGGGGGCAGTTGTTACCCGAGGTAACCTGTGGCTGTGTGGTGGTGCTGCTGCCCCTCTTGCAGCATTACAGATTGTTCAACAAGCAGGGAGCAGAGCCCAACCCCCACCTCACTGCAGCCTCCTTTCGGGAAGCTGTAGAGAGCAATGAGGTCTCCCCTCAGTGTTCTCATCTCAGGACTAGACAAACCCAGGTCCCTCAGCTGCTCCTCACCAGCCCTCTTCTCCAGACCCTTCTCCAACCTTGCTGTCCTTCTCTGGACCTGCTCCAGCCCCTCAATGTTCTTCTTGGAGTGAGAGGCCCAAAACTGAACCCAGGATTCAAGGTGTGGCCTCCCCAGTGCCCAGTACAGGGCCATGATCACCTCCCTGCTCCTGCTGGCCACACCAGTGCTGATCCAGACCAGGCTGCTGGTGGCCTTCTTGCCCACCTGGGCACACCCTGGCTCCTGTTCAGCTGCTGTCACCCAGCACCCCCAGGTCCTTTTCTGCTGGGCAGTTTCCAACCACTGTGCCCCAAGCCTGGAGCCTTCATGGGGTTGTTATGCCCCAAGTGCAGAACCCAGCACTTGGCCTTGTTTACTGACCTCAGCTCATGGATCCAGCCTGGCCAGATCCCTCTGCAGAGCCTCCCTACCCTCCAGCAGATCAACACTGCCACACAACTTGGTATTGACTGCCAGCTCTCTCTGCATCTGTTCATCCAGATCATTGATAAAGATGTTGAACAGACATGGTGAGCCCTGGGGATCTCCACCTGTGACCAGCCATTAGCTGGGTTTCACTCCATTCCCCACCACTCTCTGGGCCTGGCCATCCCCCAGTGCTTTCCCCAGCAGTGCTCATTCAGGCCTAGGGCAGCAGCTGTGCCATGAGGATGCTGTGGGCAGCAGTGCTGAAGGCTCTATAGAAGTGCAGGCAGAGAACATCCACAGCCTGTCCCTCATCCACTGACAGGTCACCTTGGCATGGAGGATCAGGAGCTGCCCTTCATGAGGCCATGCTGGCTGGCTCTGCTCTCCTGGCCATCCTGTGTCTGCTGTGTTCTGGCACTCAAGGTGACCTGCTCCATGTCCTTCCCTGGCACTGAGGGCAGCCTGACAGCTCTGGAGCTCCCTGGGTCCTCCTTCCAGCCCTTCTTGTAGATGGCATCACCTTTGCTGCCCTCCAGTCAGCTGGGGCCTGCCCACTGAGTCAGGGCAGTGCTGGAAGGTGGCTTGGGGAGCACTGCCAGCTCCTTCAGCACTCTTGTGTGTAGCCCACCCAGCACCACAGACTTGTGTGTCTGGGTGGTTCAGCAGCTCCCTCACCATTTCTTCTTGGATTATAGGGGTCTCATTCTGCCCTCCCTTCCCTGTCCTCCAGCTCAGGGGGCTGGGTGCCCAGGGAACGAGGAGTTCTGCTAGAGAGTGAGGCAAGGAAGGCTCTGAGCACCTCGGCCTTTCCCTCAGCCTTTCTCATCATGGCTCTCCCTGCATCCAGCAGCGGATGGAGACTCTCCCTCGTCCTCCTCCTGCTGTTGCTGTGTTTACAGAAACATTTGATTGTCTTTAATAGCAGCAGCCAGGCTGAGTTCCAGTTGGGCTTTGGCCCTGCTGACTTTCTCCCTGCACAGCCTCACTGCATCTTTATAGTCCTCGTGAGTGGCTCTGTCATCTCTTCCAAAGGCCACCAACTCTCCTTTTGTTCCCGAGCTCCATTCAGCCAGGCCCCTTGCTCCCTGGCTCCACACGTGGGGACAGCCTGCTCCTGTGCTTCTGAGCCTTCTGTCATGGGCTGAGTTGGACCTGCTGCACTTCTGCCCTTCCCCACCCCATGCTGCAGTCATGCCAACTGTACAGGTGAAAGTGCTGACTGGAGCAAAGCATGATGGAGCTTGAAGCTCAGATTGCAGCATGAGAGGCTTCCTGTTCCAGTTGCTGCATCTGGCTTCCAGGTTCTTTTGGGTGTTGTCCTTTCTGCTGGGATGGCAGCAGGACAAGCAGGGATGGGGGAGCAGTCTGCTGGCTTGGGCTTTTGGCTCTCTTGCTGCTGCCTGCTGCTGCTTTGCACCTTGCTTGTTCTGCACATAGGCTGAGGGAATGATGCCTTTGCTACCATGGTTCTCTGATTTTTGATCAGTAAACTCTGTTCTTCTCTCACTCTTTTCTCATCTCAATTCTGAGTTTGAGTGTTATTTCTCCCTCCCTCCTGTGTTGGGACAGTAGCTAGGTTAACCCTCTGGGTTGGTCTGACCCATTCTGTTCTGATTCAAACCATCACAGCTTCCTCCTTGAAGAGTGCCCAGGCTTCCTGGACTCTCTGCCCTTCAGGGCAGCCTCCCAAGAGACTTTATCAATCAGTCTCCTGAACAAGTCAAGGTCTGTCCAAGGTGTCAGTTTTACTGCCTTCTCCTTTCCTCCCCAAGGATTGAAAAGTGTAATTTCATGATTTCTGTGCCCTAGACAGCCTCCAACTACTACTTCCCCCACATGTCCTTCCCTGTTCACAAGCAGCAGGTCAAGGGTGGCACCTTCCCTAGCTGGCTCTCTCATCAGCTGTGTTCCACACCCCAAGAACCTTTGGCACTGTTCTCTCTCTGCTGTGTTGTGTTTCCAGCAGACTATCAGGGAAGCTGAAGTCCCTGATGAGAACAAGGAGCAGCAATTGTGAAACTTCTCCCAGCTGCTTACAGAATCTTTCATCCATGCTGGCTGGGTGACTCCCAGCAGGTGAGCAGCCCTGTTGGCCTTCCTGATTCTTGCCCCCAGGGCCTCAACCCTACCATCACCTTCATTCAGCTGTGTCCCTGACACAGATGGGCCTCCCCCTGCCTCTCCTTGCTGCCCATCCCTTCTGAGAAGTTGGAGCCGTGACTTGCAGCGCTCCAGCTGTGTGAGTCAGCCCCCAGGGATCTGAGATTGCTGCACTCTGGCCTCCAGCTCTTGCTTGCTGCCCATGCTGTGCGCATTGCTGTAGATGCTGCTGCTGCCTGCCACCATCTTGGGGGGAGAAGCTCTAATTTCTCCCTGACCATTCTCAGCCACTTCTGTGGTTACTAAGCTATCACTGAGCCCTGCTGCTGCGTGGATCACCATCCCCACCTCCACTGACACACAGACTCCTCTTTAGCAAGCCCAGTTTTATCCCCATCCTTCTTCCAGTCTAATTTAAAGCTTTTTTCCATGAGCCCTGCTCTTGTCCCAGGATCCTTTCCCACTTGGAGACAAGGTTACCCCCCTCCGTGCCAGCAGGCCTGGTGTCTTACAAGCCAAACTGTGCTCCAAGAACCCAAAGTCCTGCTGGTAACACCAGCTCAAAGCCAGGAATTCATCTGCTGACTCTTCCTGTCTAAACCCTCATCACTCCCTGCAACTGGTAGGACAGAGGAGATCACTGCTGTGTTGCTGATCCCTCCACCAGCTGTCCCCGGGCCCTGAAATCTCTCTCCCTTGGACTTCTTGACCGAACTTCATCACTGCCTACCTGAAAAATTATTCAGGGGTGAACTAGGGTGGGAAGTTTTCTCTTGATGTCCTTAGTTCTGGCCCCAGGGAGGCAGGAGGCTTCCCTGAGAAGTGGGTCTGGTGTGCAGCTGGGGTCTTCTGCTCCCTTCAGAAGAGTCACCCATGACAAGGACAGGGTTGCTTGTGTTCCCTGAGGTCTTTTTGATACCAGGTGTGGTCCAACTGAGCCTTGGCACCACCTCTAAGCTACGTGGACCCTTGTCACTATGTAACTGTCCTTGCAGAGCTGTTCTGCGAGGGCACTGGGGAGGTGTGGAAGCTCATGGGGTAGGGTGCCTGGCAGGTGCTTATCACCACCGCTCCATGTCCTCCATATCACCACTTTCAGCAAGTTGAAGAGAGGATAGAGAGCCCTCTGTGTCCTGAGCTCTGTCTGACTGCTGGCCCTGTTTGAGGAAGGTAAGGGCTGGCTCCACCACTCTCTCTCTCCCTTTCGCACCCCTCAGCCTTTCCATGTTCTCGGTCAGCTCAGCCACCAGGCTGAGGTTGTTCACCCGGTGGCACTGCACCCAGGGTTGTCTTTGGCAGAGGGCACTCCCTGCAGCTGGGCACCTGCTCATTTGCCTGGCAGCTCCCTTTGGGACCTTTACATCCTGGCAAAAGAGAAGAACCCTAACTGGCAATCAAATTGGAGCATCATCTAAATTCCAGTGGTTCTGCTGGTGGTGTTGCAATTGATTCATATCAAATTCAAGTTAATTTGGCCAAAACTTCTTTTATTACAGAATTGATTGAGTGAAAGAAATGTTTATAAAAATCATTGGAATGTTTTAGTTGAAGGAATTTTTCAGCCTTTAAACTGTTTGTTGTTCAGGCACTGCATGTTGTCTTTCTGCAGAAGGTTAAAGACCTTCCTCTGAAAGAAACTGGTTAAAAAGTGGTGGATTTGCTGCTGTGTCTGGTTCTTGGTTCTGTAGGAAGTGGGAGAAACACTTCCACTGCTTGACAGAAAACTTCTGTAGCTGTTTGTCCTCTTCTGTACTTGACTTCAGAATCACAGAACAGTAGGGGCTTGAAGGAACTCCAGTCCAACCCCACTGCCAGGGTGGGGTCACCCACAGCAGGGTGCACAGGATGGTGTCTGGTTGGATTTGGAATGACTCCAGAGATGGAGACTGCACCGCTCCACAGGGTGGCCTGCTCCAGGGCTCTACCACCCTTAAAGAAGTTCCTCCTCATGTCTGGATGTTCTGATGTTCCAGTCTGTGCCCATTACCCCTTGTCCTGTCACTGGGCACCACTGACCAAGGCCTGGCCCCATCCTCCCGACAGCCACCCTCTGATCAGCATTGATCAGATCCCCCTCAGGCTGCTCTTCTGCTTCCAGAGCAGCAGCACAAATGAGCACAACTCCATTGCAGTTGGTGTCTCACTCTCCCAGGTGTTGCCCTAAGCAGGACACTTCTCAAGGGTTCCAGGGAGCAGAGATGGTGAGAACCAGGCTGGCTTCATGCTGTAAGCTGCTCCAGCAGTGCTGAAGATGAATTAGAAAAGGGAGTCTGAACAACAAGTGCTGGGAAGCAGCTCTGAGCCTGCCAGGAAAGCAGCCAGAAAGCTCTCCCCTGGAAGAGCCAACTTGTGTCAGCTCCCTTCTGCCACCACTTTCCATCCCCCATGGTAACTGCTTTCAGCCTGTGTCTGCAGAAGCTGCAGGAATGGGTATTGCTCTAAGAGAGCAAAGGCCAGAGCCAGATGGAGCTGCAGAAGTCATTCTGTGTGTTGCAAGCTGCAGAGGGCAACTCGTGGCACACACTGCTCTCAATGTCTTTTGCTCCTTTCTAGCCTCCCAGCTGAGAGACTGAAGGTGCTGGCTTGCCTGAACAAACTGAGGCAGCAGGACATGGATGTCATGAAGGTAAGTGAACATCATGGAGGTAGCACCAGTGCACAGTTGTGTCAGGAGGAGACCACTCCAGGGCATCTCTGCCCATCTCTACTCCCTGCTGTGGCCTGGCAGTGCCAGCTGGTGCTGTGGTGATGCCTTTGCGGAGCTGCAGACTGAGCCCTTCTCTCTTGAAACACCACATTAAGGAGAACAATGATTGGAATCATCAGCTGAGAGCTTTCTGTGGGCACCTGATGATTGAGAGAGATGGGTTGAGCAGCTGAGCTGTTTGAAATGCAATGAGAAGCTTCCCTTTCACATCTCCTTGTGTGGAGACAGCCCTTGGGTGGTTGTTAGTTTAGCCCTGGGCCTGGGTTAACAGACTCCTCCTGGCTTGCAGTGTTTGCCCTGTCCAACAGCTTCTCAGTTATACATGTTGGTGTAACTGGGGCCAGGCCTGCAGGCAGTCTGCACATCTGCTCAAGCCCTGGCAGCTCAGTGTGGACAGAACTCAGGAAAACTTCAGTGTGAAGTTATTTTTCCTGCTCCTTTGAGGCAAGGATTGATGGTGTGTGTTTATCTTCACTGTGGTTACTCAGATGTCTCCTAAAGTGCACACTTAGGGATGGTCAGGGAGGGTTTGCATATTGCAGTTCCCTTGGGGTTTGCATTTTGTTTAATGACATTTCCACTCTGCCAAATCTCGCTGGATTTGGAACCCATGAGCAGTGTGAAGGCAAACACTTTGGAAAAGCAGCTGAATGAAGACAGGAATTCTCTCAAGTGCTAAGGTTTGGAATGGCAGAGCAGCTGATAACAGGTTTAGAGATTTTGACCTTAATTCCCTCACCCTCTGGAACAGACAGCTTTGTCTTTTTTGATGTGGTGCTTAGGTGATGTGTTGTGGGTTTAAGCCTGGATGTCTTAACCATAGAGTTGAAAAGGTCTTCCCAGGGGCTAGGTAGGAACAGGAAATTACAATCTTTTATTATTTTATCCCACCAGCCCTGCATCTGCTATATAAAGGGGATGCAGAGTCAATTGGTTCCTTTTTTCTGCCTCTCTCTCCCTTCCCAGCACAGATCTCTTGTCTCTGGCCATGTGGGGAAGGTTTGGTGCCTGGCCTTGGCAAAGCTGTGCCATATGGCCTAGCTTGGGGGGGAAGGGAAGGATGGTGGCAGGCCCTGGGGGAGGCATTGAAGCCTGGTTTGTTGGAAGGCTTTTGGCTTAATGAGGTTGAAATGTGGATGTGGGTGTTTTGCATTTGTGTAAATAGTGTAAAGATTTGTAAATACATTTCCAATTTTGTGAGGAGCATCTTTATTTTGCTCCTTTAGGGAGGAATAAAATATCTTTCTGTTAGCTGTAAAATCAAGACAGGATGCTTCACCAGAGATCTTGACATGGGGCTGGTTTACAGGAGAGAAGAAAACAATTGCCCTCTCCCATCAAATCCCTGAGCCTTTCAGATACCCTTGAGTTTGGTACCTGTTTCTCTGCACAGCCAATCCTCAAGGTCAGTTGCCCTGTGCTTGGCTTTCCTAGGTCTTCAACGACCCCATCCACGGGCACATCGAGATGCATCCCCTGCTGGTGCGCATCATCGACACGCCCCAGTTCCAGCGCCTGCGCTACATCAAGCAGCTGGGAGGGACTTACTTTGTGTTCCCCGGAGCCTCCCACAACCGCTTCGAGCACTCCATAGGGTACGGCCCTCCCGCGCTCCTGCCTGGGCACTGCGCTGCACGAGGCTCCAGCGTGACAGCCAAGGGGCAGCACTGGTGCCAGTCTGTGCTGGGCTGTGACACTGTGCTGGGCTGTGACACTGTGCTGAGGTGTGACACTGAGCTGAGGTGTGACACTGTGCTGGGCTGTGACACTGTGCTGAGGTGTGACACTGAGCTGAGGTGTGACGCTGTGCTGAGGTGTGACACTGTGCTGAGGTGTGACACTGTGCTGAGGTGTGACACTGTGCTGAGGTGTGACACTGTGCTGAGGTGTGACACTGTGCTGAGGTGTGACACTGTGCTGAGGTGTGACACTGTGCTGAGGTGTGACACTGTGCTGAGGTGTGACGCCGTGCTGGGTTGTGACACCGTGCTGAGGTGACACCGTGCTGAGGTGTGACACCGTGCTGAGGTGTGACACTGTGCTGAGGTGTGACACCGTGCTGAGGTGTGACGCCGTGCTGAGGTGTGACGCCGTGCTGGGCTGTGACGCCGTGCTGGGCTGTGACGCTGTGCTGAGGTGTGACGCCGTGCTGGGTTGTGACACCGTGCTGAGGTGACACCGTGCTGAGGTGTGACACTGTGCTGAGGTGTGACACCGTGCTGAGGTGTGACGCCGTGCTGAGGTGTGACGCCGTGCTGGGCTGTGACGCCGTGCTGGGCTGTGACGCTGTGCTGAGGTGTGACGCCGTGCTGGGTTGTGACACCGTGCTGAGGTGACACCGTGCTGAGGTGTGACACTGTGCTGAGGTGTGACACCGTGCTGAGGTGTGACACCGTGCTGAGGTGTGACGCCGTGCTGGGCTGTGACGCTGTGCTGGGCTGTGACGCTGTGCTGGGGTGTGACACTGTGCTGGGCTGTGACACTGTGCTGGGGTGTGACACCGTGCTGAGGTGTGACACCGTGCTGAGGTGTGACACCGTGCTGGGCTGTGACACCGTGCTGAGGTGTGACACCGTGCTGGGGTGTGACACCGTGCTGGGGTGTGACACCGTGCTGGGGTGTGACACTGTGCTGAGGTGTGACACTGTGCTGAGGTGTGACACTGTGCTGAGGTGTGACACTGTGCTGAGGTGTGACACTGTGCTGGGCTGTGACACTGTGCTGGGCTGTGACACTGTGCTGAGGTGTGACACTGTGCTGAGGTGTGACACTGTGCTGGGGTGTGACACTGTGCTGAGGTGTGACACTGTGCTGAGGTGTGACACTGTGCTGAGGTGTGACACTGTGCTGGGCTGTGACACTGTGCTGAGGTGTGACACTGTGCTGAGGTGTGACACTGTGCTGAGGTGTGACACTGTGCTGAGGTGTGACACTGTGCTGGGCTGTGACACTGTGCTGAGGTGTGACTCTGTGCTGAGGTGTGACACTGTGCTGAGGTGTGACTCTGTGCTGAGGTGTGACACTGTGCTGAGGTGTGACACTGTGCTGAGGTGTGACACTGTGCTGGGCTGTGACACTGTGCTGAGGTGTGACACTGTGCTGGGCTGTGACACTGTGCTGGGCTGTGACACTGTGCTGAGGTGTGACACTGTGCTGGTCTGTGACACTGTGCTGAGGTGTGACACTGTGCTGAGGTGTGACACTGTGCTGAGGTGTGACAGTGTGCTGAGGTGTGACAGTGTGCTGAGGTGTGACACTGTGCTGAGGTGTGACACTGTGCTGGGCTGTGACACTGTGCTGGGCTGTGACACTGTGCTGGGCTGTGACACTGTGCTGAGGTGTGACACTGTGCTGGGGTGTGACACTGTGCTGAGGTGTGACACTGTGGTGGGCTGTGACACTGTGCTGAGGTGTGACACTGTGCTGAGGTGTGACACTGTGCTGGGCTGTGACACTGTGCTGGGCTGTGACACTGTGCTGGGCTGTGACACTGTGCCGAGGTGTGACACTGTGCCGAGGTGTGACACTGTGCTGAGGTGTGACACTGTGCTGAGGTGTGACACTGTGCTGGGCTGTGACACTGTGCTGGGCTGTGACACTGTGCTGGGCTGTGACACTGTGCTGAGGTGTGACACTGTGCTGGGCTGTGACACTGTGCTGGGCTGTGACACTGTGCTGGGCTGTGACACTGTGCTGAGGTGTGACACTGTGCTGAGGTGTGACACTGCTGAGGTGTGACAGTGTGCTGAAGTGTGACAGTGTGCTGAGGTGTGACACTGTGCTGGGGTGTGACACTGTGCTGAGGTGTGACACTGTGCTGAGGTGTGACACTGTGCTGAGGTGTGACACTGTGCTGAAGTGTGACACTGTGCTGAGGTGTGACACTGTGCTGGGCTGTGACACTGTGCTGAGGTGTGACACTGCGCTGGGATGTGACACTGCGCTGAGGTGTGACACTGCTGAGGTGTGACACTGTGCTGGGGTGTGACACTGTGCTGAGGTGTGACACTGTGCTGAGGTGTGACACTGTGCTGAGGTGTGACACTGTGCTGAGGTGTGACACTGTGCTGAGGTGTGACACTGTGCCGAGGTGTGACACTGTGCCGAGGTGTGACAGTGTGCTGAGGTGTGACACTGTGCTGAGGTGTGACACTGTGCTGAGGTGTGACACTGTGCTGAGGTGTGACACTGTGCTGAGGTGTGACACTGTGCTGAGGTGTGACACTGTGCTGAGGTGTGACACTGTGCCGGGGTGTGACACTGTGCCGAGCTGTGACACTGTGCCGAGGTGTGACACTGTGCCGGGGTGTGACACTGTGCCGAGCTGTGACACTGTGCCGAGGTGTGACACTGTGCCGGGCTGTGACACTGTGCCGGGCTGTGACACTGTGCTGAGGTGTGACACTGTGCTGGGCTGTGACACTGTGCTGGGCTGTGACACTGTGCTGAGGTGTGACACTGTGCTGGGCTGTGACACTGTGCTGGGCTGTGACACTGTGCTGGGCTGTGACACTGTGCTGAGGTGTGACACTGTGCTGGGCTGTGACACTGTGCTGGGCTGTGACACTGTGCTGAGGTGTGACACTGTGCTGGGCTGCGACACTGTGCTGAGGTGTGACACTGTGCTGAGGTGTGACACTGTGCTGGGCTGTGACACCGTGCTGAGGTGTGACACTGTGCTGGGCTGTGACACTGTGCTGGACTGTGACACTGTGCTGGGCTGTGACACCGTGCTGGGCTGTGACACTGTGCTGGGGTGTGACACCGTGCTGAGGTGTGACACCGTGCTGAGGTGTGACACTGTGCTGAGGTGTGACACTGTGCTGAGGTGTGACACTGTGCTGGGCTGTGACACTGTGCTGAGGTGTGACAGTGTGCTGGGCTGTGACACTGTTCTGAGGTGTGACACTGTTCTGAGGTGTGACAGTGTGCTGGGCTGTGACACTGTGCTGAGGTGTGACACTGTGCTGGGCTGTGACAGTGTGCTGAGGTGTGACAGTGTGCTGAGGTGTGACACTGTGCTGGGCTGTGACACTGTGCTGAGGTGTGACACTGTGCTGAGGTGTGACACTGTGCTGGGCTGTGACACTGTGCTGAGGTGTGACACTGTGCTGAGGTGTGACACTGTTCTGAGGTGTGACACTGTTCTGAGGTGTGACAGTGTGCTGGGCTGTGACACTGTGCTGAGGTGTGACACTGTGCTGGGCTGTGACAGTGTGCTGAGGTGTGACAGTGTGCCGAGGTGTGACAGTGTGCCGAGGTGTGACAGTGTGCCGAGGTGTGACAGTGTGCCGAGGTGTGAGACTGTGCCGAGGTGTGACAGTGTGCTGGGGTGTGACACTGTGCTGAGGTGTGACACTGTGCTGAGGTGTGACACTGTGCTGGGCTGTGACACTGTGCTGAGGTGTGACACTGTGCTGAGGTGTGACACTGTGCTGAGGTGTGACACTGTGCTGAGGTGTGACACTGTGCTGAGGTGTGACACTGTGCTGGGCTGTGACACCGTGCTGGGCTGTGACACCGTGCTGGGCTGTGACACCGTGCTGGGCTGTGACACCGTGCTGAGGTGTGACACTGTGCTGGGCTGTGACACTGTGCTGAGGTGTGACACTGTGCTGAGGTGTGACACTGTGCTGGGGTGTGACACTGTGCTGAGGTGTGACACTGTGCTGAGGTGTGACACTGTGCTGGGCTGTGACACTGTGCTGGGCTGTGACACTGTGCTGAGGTGTGACACTGTGCTGAGGTGTGACACTGTGCTGGGCTGTGACACTGTGCTGGGCTGTGACACTGTGCTGGGCTGTGACACCGTGCTGGGCTGTGACACCGTGCTGAGGTGTGACACTGTGCTGGGCTGTGACACTGTGCTGGGCTGTGACACCGTGCTGGGCTGTGACACTGTGCTGAGGTGTGACACTGTGCTGGGCTGTGACACTGTGCTGGGCTGTGACACTGTGCTGAGGTGTGACACTGTGCTGAGGTGTGACAATGTGCTGGGCTGTGACACTGTGCTGAGGTGTGACACTGTGCTGAGGTGTGACACTGTGCTGGGCTGTGACACTGTGCTGAGGTGTGACACTGTGCTGGGCTGTGACACTGTGCTGGGCTGTGACACCGTGCTGAGGTGTGACACTGTGCTGAGGTGTGACACTGTGCTGGGCTGTGACACTGTGCTGGGCTGTGACACTGTGCTGAGGTGTGACACTGTGCTGAGGTGTGACACTGTGCTGAGGTGTGACACTGTGCTGAGGTGTGACACTGTGCTGGGCTGTGACACTGTGCTGGGCTGTGACACTGTGCTGAGGTGTGACACTGTGCTGAGGTGTGACAATGTGCTGGGCTGTGACACTGTGCTGAGGTGTGACACTGTGCTGAGGTGTGACACTGTGCTGGGCTGTGACACTGTGCTGAGGTGTGACACTGTGCTGAGGTGTGACACTGTGCTGAGGTGTGACACTGTGCTGAGGTGTGACACTGTGCTGGGCTGTGACACTGTGCTGAGGTGTGACACTGTGCTGGGCTGTGACACTGTGCTGGGCTGTGACACTGTGCTGAGGTGTGACACTGTGCTGAGGTGTGACACTGTGCTGAGGTGTGACACTGTGCTGGGGTGTGACACTGTGCTGAGGTGTGACACTGTGCTGAGGTGTGACACTGTGCTGAGCTGTGACACTGTGCTGAGGTGTGACACTGTGCTGAGGTGTGACACTGTACTGGGCTGTGACACTGTGCTGAGGTGTGACACTGTGCTGAGGTGTGACACTGTGCTGAGGTGTGACACTGTGCTGGGTTGTGACACTGCTGAGGTGTGACACTGTGCTGGGGTGTGACACTGTGCTGAGGTGTGACACTGTGCTGAGGTGTGACACTGTGCTGGGGTGTGACACTGTGCTGAGGTGTGACACTGTGCTGAGGTGTGACACTGCTGGGGTGTGACACTGTGCTGGGGTGTGACACTGTATTGGGGTGTGACACTGTGCTGAGGTGTGACACTGTGCTGAGGTGTGACACTGTGCTGGGGTGTGACACTGTGCTGAGGTGTGACACTGTGCTGAGGTGTGACACTGTGCTGGGCTGTGACACTGTGCTGAGGTGTGACACTGTGCTGGGCTGTGACACTGTGCTGAGGTGTGACACTGTGCTGGGCTGTGACACTGTGCTGGGCTGTGACACTGTGCTGAGGTGTGACACTGTGCTGGGCTGTGACACTGTGCTGGGCTGTGACACTGTGCTGAGGTGTGACACTGCTGAGGTGTGAGACTGTGCTGGGCTGTGAGACTGTGCTGGGCTGTGAGACTGTGCTGGGCTGTGAGACTGTGCTGAGGTGTGACACTGTGCTGGGCTGTGACACTGTGCTGGGCTGTGACACTGTGCTGGGCTGTGACACTGTGCTGGGCTGTGACACTGTGCTGAGGTGTGACACTGTGCTGGGCTGTGACACTGTGCTGAGGTGTGACACTGTGCTGAGGTGTGACACTGTGCTGAGGTGTGACACTGTGGGGTGACACTGTGCTGGGTGTGACACTGTGCTGAGGTGTGACACTGTGCTGAGGTGTGACACTGTGCTGGGCTGTGACACTGTGCTGGGCTGTGACACTGTGCTGAGGTGTGACACTGTGCTGGCTGTGACACTGTGCTGAGGTGTGACACTGTGCTGAGGTGTGACACTGTGCTGGGCTGTGACACTGTGCTGAGGTGTGACACTGCTGGGGTGTGACACTGTGCTGAGGTGTGACACTGTGCTGAGGTGTGACACTGTGCTGAGGTGTGACACTGTGCTGAGGTGTGACACTGTGCTGAGGTGTGACACTGTGCTGGGCTGTGACACTGTGCTGAGGTGTGACACTGTGCTGGGCTGTGACACTGTGCTGAGGTGTGACACTGTGCTGAGGTGTGACACTGTGCTGGGCTGTGACACTGTGCTGGGCTGTGACACTGTGCTGGGCTGTGACACTGTGCTGGGCTGTGACACTTTGCTTGGGTGCGACACTGTGCTGAGGTGTGACACTGTGCTGAGGTGTGACACTGTGCTGAGGTGTGACACTGTGCTGAGGTGCGACACTGTGCTGGGGTGTGACACTGTGCTGAGGTGTGACACTGTGCTGGGCTGTGACACTGTGCTGGGGTGTGACACTGTGCTGGGCTGTGACACTGTGCTGGGCTGTGACACTGTGCTGAGGTGTGACACTGTGCTGGGGTGTGACACTGTGCTGAGGTGTGACACTGTGCTGGGGTGTGACACTGTGCTGGGCTGTGACACTGTGCTGGGCTGTGACACTGTGCTGAGGTGTGACACTGTGCTGAGGTGTGACACTGTGCTGGGGTGTGGTACTGTGCTGGTTTGGTACTGTGCTGGGGTGGCACTGTGCTGGGGTGGCACTTTGGGTCTCCAGTGTTCCTGGATTTCTTCTGATACGCATCACAGATTGGGTTGGGTTGGAAGGGAACTTGAAGTTCCAATACCCTGCCATGGTCAGGGACATCTCCCACCTGCCCAGCTTGCTCAAGGCCTCATCCAGCCTGGCCTTGAGGAGGTCAGGTCCAGGCAGGAGGCATCCACAGCCTCCCTGGGCAACCTGTTCCAGTGTCTCCTCACCCTTATTCTAAAGAAGTTCTTCCTCATCTCCAGTCTCAGTCTCTAAGCCATTGTCCCTTGTCCCTGCACTCCCAGCCCTTGTCAAAGTCCCTCCCCAGCTCTCCTGAGGGAAGAAGAAATGGACATAAGTGTGGAGCTTGTGAACCAGTTACAGGAGTGTCAGCCTTGTGTTCTCCTGCTGATTTTGCATGGTGGGAACAGGGAAATCAAATGTAAAGTGAATGGAAAGAAGGGCAAGAGCTGTCATAAACTATTGCCACAAGAGCCGTCTTGAGAGAAGAACAAAATCTTTGGCGGCTGCTGGGCACCTTTGCAGCTGCACTGTTTGGGAGGCTGTGTGTGCTGTGAGCTGGGCACTGGCAGTACCACACTGCTCCTTCCTCCCACAGCTACTCTGTGGCTGTGCACTGGGACCTGCTGCAGGGGGCTGTGGTCCCCAGGTTTTGGTATCTCCTGCTTATTTTGCTGTCCAATGTGTTACTGATGGCTAAAACTATTACAGGAAATAGCTTAATCTGCTTTGCTCTGGCAGGTCAGGGGTTGGGTATTTGCTGTGTGCTGCCTCTCAGACAAGGACTGGGACTTAACAGAGCAAGTCAGAGTATGTCATAGAATCACAGAATGGTAGGGGGTAGAAGGGACGTTCAGAGATCAGCCAGTCCAATCCCTGTGCTAAAGCAAGGTCACTCAGGGCAGGTCACACAGGAACACATCCAAGTGGCTTTTCAAAGTCTCCAGAGGAGGAGACTCCACAACCTCTCTGGGCAGCCTGCTCCAGGCCTCCAGCACCCTCACACAAAAAAAATTTCTTCTCATGTTGAGGTGGAACCTCCTGGGTTTCAGTTTGTGTCCATTGCTCCTCGTCCTACCACAGAGCACCACTGAACAGAGCCTGGCCTCTTCTTCTTGACACCGCCCTGCAGATATCTGTAACCATTAATAAGATCCCCTCTCAGCCTTCTCCATTCTAACCAGCCCCAGGATTCTCAGCCTTTCCTCATCACAGAGATGCTCCAGTCCCTTCATCATCCTCAGCCTCTGTTGGACACTCTCCAGCAGATCCCTGTTCCTCTTGAACTGGGGAGCCTGGCGGTGGGCAGAGTAGCCCAGCTGTGGTCCCAGGAGGGTTGAGCTGCCCTGTTGCTATTCGGCTTAAAGCAGTGCTGTGTCTACTTCCTTCTCTCTTTTCTCTCTCCCCACCAGGGTGGGCTACCTGGCAGGGTGTCTGGTTCGTGCGCTGAAGGAGAGGCAGCCGGAGCTGGATATCACCCAGAGGGACATCCTCTGCGTGGAGATCGCTGGGCTTTGCCATGACCTGGGTAAGCAGCACCTGAGATGACTCAGTGCTCTTTGGGAGCCACCTTGGGTGAAAAGCTGTCTGTGAGAGCTGGTTTGGGCTGCTTAGTGCATGGCCATGTTCTAAGACAGGATTTGTATTTGCAGAGGCAATTCTACTTGCTGAATCTGCAGCCAGGCTCAGCCTGCTTTTTGTCATGTGTCCATACAGGGCTTAGAGCTGTGCTCTCAGTGGCTGAAGTCTCTGCTTGCTTCTGTGATGTCCTCAGGTCTCTTACACATTTCAGAGTGAAAATGTGTGGCCCTTTCAAAAAGAGTTAGGATTATTTTACAATTAGCTCTTCAGGGCTGACACAGAGCCATGAAGGTGCTCAGTGTTACTGCAGTGCTTGCCTGTGCTGTAGGCAGTGGCTGTGTGAAGTGCAGTAGTACCTAAGGTGTCTTAGGGAAGGCTACTGGCTGTAGCTGGATCTTCCTCAGCTGGTCACCTGTAACCAAAATGTCTCTTTTCTGTCTTTTCTGCTGACTCTCTTGGGCAGTGGTCTCTTCAGACACCACCATGGCTTATTTACCAAATGCAGTCACAGGGTCAGTGATTTGGTTGTGGCTTTCCCACTGCACATCTCCAGACAGTGAAATGGTTCAAGCACAGATCTGAGCTTTCCCATGCAGCAATTCACATTGGCCACACAGGTGCTGGGAGCTGTGGGTTCCCACCCATAGGATTCCATGGCAGCCTGGCTGGGGACTCAGCACCTGCTCCTGTGTCTGGTGTCTGCCCAGAGGCTGTGGCTCTGGTTGGAGCAGTCCTTGGCTCAGAGAGGGCTAAAGGCCTCTCTCTTGTCATGCCCAGTTCACAGTCTGGAGCTTGCCCTGGGCTCAGAGAGGGCTAAGGGCCTCTCTCTTGTGTGCTCCCTCGCTGGGCTGCAGCCTCTTCTGGGATTCAGTCCCCTTGGAGCTTTTCCCCTTTCTGCCTTGGTGCAGGTGCAAGGCCTGGCTGAAGTTGTTGGTCTGCTAGAGCAGATTCTTCAGCAGCCCTTGGGCAGCCCTTGGCTCTTTGTGGTCAGCAGGCCCTCAGCAGCTCTTGGGCAGCCCTTGGCTCTTGTCTCTTTGTGGTCAGCAGGCCCTCAGCAGCTCTTGGGCAGCCCTTGGCTCTTGTCTCTTTGTGGTCAGCAGGCCCTCAGCAGCTCTTGGGCAGCCCTTGGCTCTTATTGCTGTCTGGGTGAGCACAAGGCAAGTTGCCTGACTCCTGGGCTGGTTTAAATACTGTCCTGAGACAATGAATGCCTTTTGGTAACACAGGACCCTGATAACTGGATCCATGGGGTGAGGCATATCCAAAGCTGGCCAGGGGCACACCCAGCTGCCAGCTGTGTCACAAAGTTAATCACACCTGGTACAGGGTTGTCTGGAGCCCAGGAAGTGTCCAGGTTAGCACATTCACAGGTGCTTGGCCATTCTCTGGGCCAGGGCACGTTTGGGGTTTTGACTCTTCAGGACATCACCATAGCATCACAGAATGGCCTAGGCTGGAGGAGACCTCAGAGATGATCTAATGCAATCCCCTGCTATGGGCAGAGATGCCTCTCAACTAGCCCAGATTACTCAAGGCCCCATCCAACTTGGCCTTGAACATCTCCAGGGAGGGTGCATCCACAATCTCTCTGGACAATCCATTCCAGAGTCTTGCCACCCTCCTACTGAAGAATTTCTTCCTAAGATCCAATCTAAACCTGATCTCCTTCAATTTAAATCTATTTCCCCTTGTGCTATTGGTGGGCCCTCTTGTAAACAGTCACTGTGCAGCCTTCCTGTAGGATCCCTTAAGGTACTGGAAGGCAGCTTTAAGGTCCCCCTGGAGTCTTCTCTTCTCCAGGCTGAACAATCCGAGTTCCTTTAGCCTATCTTCATAGCAGAGGCCTTTTTGGCCTTTGTGGACTCCTTTGGACTTGTTGCAACATGTCAAGATCAAGACAGACTGAAGAAAATCCAGATCCTCAGCTTGCTTAAAATATTTCCACTGACAGCCATGCCTTAGATTAAACCTGTGTCATCTCTATTTTTAAGGTCACGGGCCATTTTCACACATGTTTGATGGAAGATTTATTCCACTTACTCGTCCAGACCTGAAGTGGAAGGTAGGCTTTTCACTAGCAAAGCAAAACAGAAACCCAAACTTTTACAGGAGAAATGACTCAGCTCTGAAGTCTGGCAGTGCTTGTGAGAACAGTCATCATCTGGCCTTTGCTTATTGCAACATTTTAGTGGCATCATTAAACCCCAGAACATTGTCTTATAATCTTGTGATGATTTCCTTCTCGTTCTCTGACTGTCTGGGGAATGTCAGCCCCCTCAGCATGACCCTGAGCAGATGCAGCAGAGCAGAAAGAGGCATGGGGAGAAGTAGGAGAAGGCAGATGTTTGTCACCAGCACCTCTGCCCTGCTAGTGCAACTGCTCTTGAACTCCTATGTACTTAGAAGAGATGTCCTTATATGTGCTTGTCCTCTCCCTGGAGCTGACACACTGGGTGACACAGGAGAACTGAGATGTCCTGTGTTTGTCAGTGCCTGTGGTGTGACCCTGCACAGGCAGGATTTGCCAAGGCCATGCTGGTGGCTTTGTGCCAGCATTTTTGCTGACCAAGCGTGTTGGGAGCTTCCTGCAGAATGTATTTTACAGCAGCAAAGTTCCAGCTTACAGCTAGAGGTCAAGGGCAGGATGTTTAATGCAGTTTGTAAAATTCAGACTTGGAGAAACTGCCAAGGTTTCAGGGGCTGTTTGCTGTAAATGAAACACAGCTCAGCCCTTCCAGGCCTCTTTCTGCTTGTAATCTCTCAGCAGAGTCAGCTGAGTGGACTTGGTGAACTTTTGTCCAGCAGAATTGGTTGTTTTGTCTTTTAGCAGGGTAGCTGTCCTGCTGTTTGCTAAAACACAAAATCAACAGCTGTCTGTTGCAGAGCCTCTTTCTGGACTCTGGACCTGGTGATTTCCTCTTTGGTTCCATACAGAATGGACAGAAAATCACCCAGGAGCTGCATTTGCACACCACTGAGCCCTGGTGCCCTGCCAGGCAGTGCTGCTGGGTTAAGAGAAAGTTGGGACCTGCCTTGGTTTTAAGGAGCGAGACAGATGCTCTGCATCCCTTCCCAAAGGAGCAAGGAAAATGCTCCACAGCACATTGGAAAGGATTTGAAGTTTAAAGGGAAGTACTGTTCATAACCACATACAACAGTACAAAAGCAGATAAAATGCACAAAATCCATGGTCCACCTTGGCCACAGCTCTCCAAAAACCTCCTTAGGCCAAAGCTTTCCACAACCTCCCTCCAAACCAGGCTCAAACCCCAGGCCTCAAATGCCCCTTACTGCCCCATGCCTTTCTACCCCCCTGCCCCCATACCAAACCCAAGTGATGCAGCTGAAAATTCAGCTTGCCAGCTACAGGCTGCTCAAGGCCCCACTCCCCAGCATTGCCAGAGGTAAGGGAGCCTGCACTGGGAGGGAAGCAAGGAGAGGAGAAGGGGGCTGGATGTCTGTGCTGTTCCCTTATAAAGGGGAGATGCAGGTATTCTGGGAATGAAATAACAAAAGATTCCACTTTCTGGTCTACCCCTGGACCTGTCTAGCCTCTGGAGGTCTGTACTCTGTGGTTTAAGACATCCCAGTTTCTTAAACCCTTAACAGGACCCCACAGGAAAGACTTAAACTTTGTAATGTGACACTTGGGTGTTTTGTTCACAGCATGAAATGGCTTCTGTTGAAATGTTTGAGCACCTGATTGCTTCCAACAAGCTGGAAGAAGTCATGAAGTCCTATGGGCTTGTCCTGGAAGAAGATCTGAACTTCATCAAGGAGCAGATAGGAGGGCCCATAGATGAAATTGCTGCTGGGAAATTGGTGAGACACTGTTCTGCTCCTGTGGCTATCCTTAGCAATATCTTGTGGTTTGAGCTGAAAACAGCTCTGGACTGAGGATAGAAGGAATTTACTCCAAAGGAGTAAATGAAAACACTTGCACAGAACTGGTGGTTAAACAGAAATACTGTTTGCAAAGGTGAATCAACTACAAAAGGTAGAAAGGCCACAGGGTGTATATTTATGTACTCTCAATTGGCCTTGGCTTAGCCCCCCCCTGGCTAAACCCCACACTAGGCCACAACCAGATCAAGACCTGCCCCCAGCACTAGGCCTCAGTGGGCCCAGATTAGGCCAAACTGCTCCCCCTGACCAAGACAGGACTACAGGCCTCAGTGCTTCCCCCCAAACCTCGCTGCCCCCCACCCCCGCTGGCACACTAGGGCCAGCTCTGCAGCAAGAAGAGAAGAGCTTGCCTGCCAGGCTGCACTCCCCCACAAACCAAAGGGAGCAGAGGAGGGAGAAAGAGACACAACTGGCTGGGAGGTCTGCTTACCTAGTGTCCTGGTTTAATGAGCAGGCAGGTTGCTCTGCTGCTCCAGAAGGGGCAACAGAATAGTGCTCACACAGCTGGGTTGGACAGTGATGGAAAGTGCACATGGGAAGGCTCTTCATGAATACAGTTCCATAGTGGTGAGCATAGCAAAGCACATCAAACACAAAGAAATCCACAGTCTAGGCTTAACACACATGATCATTAAGCCCTATACACCTGGCCAGCCATTCAGACCAAAACCCCAAGGCTCTTTCTTCCCCCACCTGGAGTTTACCATAAGCCCCAAGGCTCTTTCTTCCCCCACCTGGGGTTTACCATAAGCCCCAAGGCTCTTTCTTCCCCCACCTGGGGTTTACCATAAGCCCCAGGGCTCTTTCTTCCCCCACCTGGGGTTTACCATAAGCCCCAGGGCTCTTTCTTCCCCACCATTGCTAGGCTGGTTCAGGTTGGCCAGGCCCTAACTGCCTCTCCTCATTTCTCTCTCCTGAGGCCCATCAGGGCTTCCCTACACCCCCCATGTCTAGGCCATAGCTGTGCAGTGAAAATACCAGGAGATAAGAGAGATGCCTCCTACAGCAGAAGAGAGGGAAGAAAGGGAAGAGAGTGACTTTTCAGCCAGCTTTATAGGATGCAGGATTTATGGTTAGAACTGCACCATTTTCTGTGTCCACTCACTGGGCTGGACACTCTGGGCACTGGAGGTCTCAACTCTGGTGCAGGACTGCCTGGCCCCTTCTGGAGGAGTTTCTCTCTCTGGTAGGACAGCTAGTCTCTAGCCTACAACATATCTTCAGGTTTATGGCAGGAGCTTCTGCTGCATGCTGTTATTTGTTACTGGCCCCATGAGATGCTGAGAACGCTGGCACAAGAGGTGCTGGGGAAGTGTAGTGTTGATCTCTTCCAGCACTGGCAGGAGGTGCTGTCTTCTCTGTGCTGGGTGCTTACAGCTTTCTGAGAGGTTCTTACCTCAGAGTCTTCAGATCATAAGGAAGTGTGGCAATGTTGTTTGTATTTAGTGAACCTAACTGACTGGAACTTAGGTTGGGAGAACTGAGTTTTTAATGGTAACTAAAATGGCCAGAGTAGGATAACAGCCTCTTCCTGGAGGCCTGGAGGCAATGGTGGTGGGAGATGATGTTTGCGTGTGGCTGTATAAAGAACACATGAAGATAGTTGAGAGTACCTTATAATGCTGGATAGCAAAACTGAGAACTGACAGGGATGAGGCAAAGAGCAATGCAGAGCATGGCCCAAGTGCCAGAGTTGCCTCAGCTTTGCTGACAGGAGCAAAATTCTTGAAATTATTGCAGGAAGAAACAGAGGCAGGGACAGGACTTGAAGGAATGTGTTGTCTCAAGAGGTTGTGACTATTAATCCTTGCAACTCTATGAAAGAATAGAGTTCTCACTTCACAGCTCCTGTCCTGTCTTCAAGGACAGCCATTCAATTGCTACCAGAGTTAAGTCCTCAATGGGAGATCTGTGATGACAGTCTGGTCCCAGTCACAATTAGTGTGTCCCAAACAAATCACCCACAAACATTAGCACTTAGCCATCATCTGCTACTGCAGTGGGCTGTGGTTCTGCCATGTGTGCCGCAGCACTCTGACAGCATCAGCAGCTTGGCAAAATAAACATCAGTCAGAGACTCGATGCTTCAACCACAACAATTCTCTGATTCCATGAGCTCAGGGGAAGGAGGTGTTTGCAGGCTGCAAGTTATAGTGGCTCCGGTTTGGAGTCTCTCATCCCAAGAAGGACCTTGAGGGGCTGGAGCATATCAGAGAAGGGCAGCAAAGCTGGGGAAGGGTCTGAAGAACAGGGCTGGGGAGGAGCAGCTGAGGGTCCTGGGGGTATTTAGTGTGGATAAGAGGAGGCTGAGGGGAGACCTCATTGCTCTCTACAGCTCCCTGAGAGGAGGTTGCAGTGAGGTGGGGGGTTGGTCTCTTCTCCCTAGTCTACCCCTAGTGATAGAAGGAGAGGAAATGGCTGGAAACTGCACCAGAGGAGGTTTAGGTTGGAGATAAGGAAAAAATTGTTTGCTGCAAGAGTGGTCAGTGATTGACAAAGGCTGCCCAGGGAGGTGGTAGAGTCCCCATCCCTGGAGATGTTCAAGAAGGGTGGAGCCATGGCACTTGGGGCCATGGTTTAGTGGCCATGGTGGTGTTGGGTTGATGTTGGACTGGATGATCTCAGAGGGCTTTGCCAACCCAGACAGTTCTGTCATTCTAAGTAGATTTTTACCCACTCACACTCACTCATTTGCAGACAGATTTTGCTGCCTGCCTCTCCCTTTGATCTTGCATCAGGTTCTTGCTCAAGGTTTCCTGTTTGGATTATGTGCCTGTTTCCCAGCAGGATAACAGGAACAGGGATGTCATGCATGATACCTGGCAACCTTCTTGCCACCCTCCTGGTGTTAGGCTGCAGGATCTTCTACTGGCTGTAGTTTCTGCACTGGTGGTTGTGCACGCTCCTTTGCTTGCAAGGCATCTGTGCTGTGATGCCGTCGCACTGCAGGTCCTGTGTGTGAACAGAAGCAGTAGCCTGGGCATTGTCCCAGCAGCAGAGCTCTGTGTGACCAGCACAGGGTGTGCTCTCCTGCTGCTTGCACACCTTTGTGTGCCTGTTCATACTGGGTTGAATGCTTTGGTCATGCAGCCCAGATGAAAGCCCGTCAGCTGTTTGTAAACAACAATTCCCCTCCTCAGAGCTTCTAGCCCCCTTCATGGCATTTTGTGGTTTAGTTCTTAGCTTAGAACATTACATTTTCAAGAAAATCATGTTCACATACAATCATTAGTGTTTTGGCACTGATTTCCTGTTTGCCTGGTGGCTGAGTTGTCCCTTGTGGGTTAGGAGTTAAAGGAGATGGGGGTTCAAAGCAGTTTTCTTTAAAACATCCAAGGAATTGTTTGTAAATTCTGTTCCCTAAAGTTGGAGAGCTGACTGCAGCAAACTGCAAGCCAGTGCCATGTTTGTGGGTTTGAACAGTCCTCTGAGAACTCACTGATTGCGGCCTTCCTTCCTCTTTGTTGCTGTGCTTTTGTGGATGGGGTTTTTGGCATTTTGGAGCTGCAGGCTTTTGCTTTAGGCAAATGGAAAATGAAAGAATTTTGTTCTTCCTGATACTCTGGAGAGTTAGCTGTCTAAAACCTAGTTTCTAATGCCCAACAGCTCTGGAAGCTCTTTCATACAATCATAGAATGGTAGGGGTTTGTAGGAAGATAGCAAACCTTTGAACAACTTTTTAGAAGGCTATGTTTTGTCTTTGAGTTGGAAAGAATGTAAACACCTTGTAATTGAAGAGAAAGACTAGGCAGAAGTTGAGTGGCTATGTTGGGAAGCTTGTTTGTCAGTATTAATCTACTGTATGCTTTGCTTGGACCCATGTCAGTGAAAGGATAGCCAGTGGGGATGTGGCAGCTCTGTGTTAGAAAAGTGGATAAGTTGACTATGTAACAGAGCAGTAGACTTAGGCTTATGCTCTTGCTTTGCTTTTGCTTGTGCTTAGTGCCTTGCTTAGTTGCTTAGGCAATAAATGCTTTTGCCTTTCACAATAAGAGTCTTCTCATCTTATCTTCACCTATAAACACCATAACATGCAGCTATGAGAAGAACACAACTGATACAATTATAGGGGTTGGAAGAGACCTCCAGAGGTCATCTAGTCCAAGCCACCTGTCAGAGCAGGGTCACCCAGGGCAGGTCACACAGAAACGCATCCAGATGGGGTTTGGAAGTCCCCAGAGGAGACTCCACAACCTCCCTGGGCAGCCTGCCCCAGGGCTCCAGCACCCTCACCAAAGAAGTTTCTATTCATGTTGAGGTGGAATCTCCTGGGTTCCATCTTGTGCCCATTGTTCCTTGTCCTGTCACTGAACACCACTGCAAAGAGCCTGGCACCTTCATCCTCACCCCCACCCCTCAGGTATTTGCAGACATTGATCAGATCCCTCTCAGCCTTCTCCTCTCCAGACTAAACAGCCCCAGGGCTCTCAGTCTCTCTTCACAGCAGAGATGTTCAAGTCCCCTAATCATCCTTATAACTCCCCACTGGACTCTCTCCAGCAGATCCCTGTCCCTCTGGAACTGGAGAGCCCAGATCTGGACACAGGATTGCAGCTGTGGTCTCAGCAGGGCAGAGCAGAGGGGCAGCAGAACCTCCCCAGCCCTGCTGGCCACACTTCTCTTGATGCACCCCAGGATCCCATTGGCTCTCTTGGCCACCAGGGCACATTGCTGTCCCATGCAGAACTTGCTGTCTGCCAGCACTCCAAGGTCTGCATCCATGGAGCTGTTTTCCAGCAGGACAAGCCCTGGCCTGTGCTGGTGCCTGCTGTTGTTCCTCCCCAGATGCAGGACTCTGCCCTTGTCCTCACTGGACTTCATGAGGTTCCCCTCTGCCCACCTCTGCAGTCTGTCCAGCTCTTGTTGGATGGCAGCACAGCCTGAGGGGTCTCAGCCACCCCTCCCAGTTCCCTATCATCAGCAATCTTGCTGAGGGTCCACTCTGTCCCCTCATCCAGGTCGTTGATGAGGATATTGAACAAGAGTGGACCCAGCACTGCTCCCCGGGAAACACCATGGGCCACTGGCCTCCAGCTGGACTCTGTGCTGCTGATTACAGCATTCTGAACTCTGAGCCAGTTTCCAGCTCACCTCACAGGGCTTAGATTGCATCTAAACCACTTTGCTGGAGTTTACCTACCGGTCAGCCTGAAGACTTCATGTTCCTTCCTACCTCCATCTTGGATGTTTGTCGTAGACAAAACCAAAGTGTATCTCTGCTGTCCTTAGAGCATTGTTCTGATGCTGTTTGTGCTCTTCAGCTTCTTCTTGTTTGTGATCAGTTTTTTTCCTCCCCCTGTTGTCAGTGGCCCTACCGTGGTCGGCAGAAGGAGAAGAGCTTCCTGTATGAGATAGTGGCCAACAAAACGAACGGCATCGACGTCGACAAATGGGATTACTTTGCAAGGTACAGGTCTGCTGGGGGGGTTGCACTGAGCAATGCTGCAGCCATGCTGCTGGCTGTGCAAGTGCCATCTCCCGTGGGTGACAACAGCCTCTCTGTGCCGTGCTTCCAGGGACTGCCACCACCTGGGGATCCAGAACAACTTCGATTACAAGCGGCTGCTGAAGTTCGTGCAGGTGTGTGAGGCAGGCAGCCAGAAGCACATCTGTGCCCGGGACAAGGTGAGCAGCACTCAGCAGCATGCCCAGAACAGGCGACATGGCACAGCCTGCCTCAGGCAGCTGCCCTGGGTCTGCAGGACATGCTGGACTGCCTGCAGGAAGCTTTCCTAGCCCAGGACAAAAGGGTCTGGTACTGCCCTGAAAGCTGCTCTCAGGAGCTTCAGGAAGAGAGGGACAGAGCAAGCCTCTGCTGGAAAGGGCCCGAGGCAGGTCCTTCCAGGGAGACTCTGCCAAACGCTCAGCTGTGCATCCTCCAGGTTTCTGAGCAAGAGGTGAATGTGGCTGCTCTGATGAGCCCCCACCTGCAGCACTGCCTCCAGTTCTGGGTCCCCAACACAAGAAGGACCTGGAACTGTTGGAGAGGGTCCAGAGGAGGCCACCAAGATGATCAGAGGCTGGAGAACCTCTCCTGTGGGGACAGGCTGAGAGAGTTGGGGCTGTTTAGCCTGGAAAAGAGGAGGCTCCAGGGAGACCTCAGAGCAGCCTTCCAGTCCCTAAAGGGCTCCAGGAGAGCTGGGGAGGGACTTGTGAGAAGGGCTGGGAGTGTCAGGATGAGGGACAATGGCTTTGAGCTGGGAGAGGGGAGATTGAGAGTGGAGAGGAGAAAGAAATTCTTTCCGGTGAGGGTGGGGAGACACTGACACTGGAACAGGCTGCCCAGGAAGGCTGTGGATGCCTCCTCCCTGGAGGTGTTGAAGGCCAGGCTGGATGAGGCCTTGAGCAAGCTGTGCTGGTGGGAGGTGTCCCTGCCCATGGCAGGGGATGATCTTGAAGGTTCCTTCCAACCCAAGCCATTCTATGTTCTGTGATTTAGCAAGGGGCTGCACATGGAGCTAGAGATCCTCTTCTGTGCCCAGGCTGCCTGGGGTCACCATCTGCTCTCCCACAGCAGCCTGTGTCTGAACTGTGAAAAATAACCATTCTGCTGTTGGCTGCAAATGCAAGGGACATCTCATTGGCTTCCTTGATGGTTTTGGCTTTGCAGCTAAGGCAGTGGCAGCAGTAAAAGGTGGTTGGGTTTTGTTGCTTCAGGAGGCTGCCAACCTGTATGACATGTTCCACACACGGTACTGGCTGCACCGGCGAGCCTACCAGCACAAGACTGGCAATATCATCGAGATCATGCAAGTATTCTGCTTTCCTCCTCTTTCTTGCCATTTAGTTTGAAGTTATTGAAGCTGGCTGTGTGGCTGGAATGTTCATAATAGGGTGTGACAGGGATTCATAGCCACTGGGCTGTGTAAGCTAACTCCTGTGGCAAGGCTCAGTGCTTAGAGTCTCATAGAGGCTGTGATCATCAAAAAAAAGAGAGAGGACACCAGCAACAACATCCTTCCAGGTGAAACTCAGTGAGAGGAAAATGAAGAAGCATAGGACCAGGCTCTGCTTGTGCTGTTTTAACTGCTGACAGCTGCAGTCAGATCTTTAATCTACAAGTTAGAGACCACTAAGATCAAGTGGCTGGCTAATTGAGCAAGGTTACTGACAGCCCACTGTAGCCCAGCTGAGGCCTGACTTTGCTTTGTTTAATGATCCTCTCAGACTCAGGCTGAAAAAACTAAAGTTCAACAGGAGCTCTCTGTGAGGAGTGAACCAGTCAGAGACTGTAGTTCTTGTCTGACCATAATTGTAGCAGCCTGTCCAAATGTGCCTGTGAACTGGAAATGACAGCATGGTGCAGGGGACTCTGGAGGGGCTTGATACTTAGAACAAGAGCTTTTCCCACCTGTTCACAGTGCCTCACCTTTGCAGCACTTTGTGTTCTCCCAGTTAACTCCAGGAGCAATGAGGACATTGTCATCTGTGAGGCAGCCTCCTTGCTGCTGAGTGGCTGTGGGAGTGCTGGGCAGGGCTCTGCAGCCATCTAAGTGACATAGAAGAGTGCAGCAGAACAAACTGGGCTTGCTCCTTCTGTGAAGGAAGGTTCAGGTTTGAGCTGAATCTGTGTTCAGTAGCTGGAGAGGCTCTGAAGTGTGCAATGAGATGATGGAGATGGACTGACTGCAGGGTGGCCAGGGGCTGCTGTCTGCTGCAGGTTCACCTCTTGGTTGCTATTTATCACATGCTGCTGTTTTTCTTTTCTGACTCTTGATGTTTCCCAATGATGCTGTTCCTAAGACTTCCTCTGTCTCAACCTAGGATTACAGAGGCCTTTCAGAAAGCAGATAAATATTTCAAAATAGAAGGCTCTGGAGGAAAGCTGTACCAGATTTCTACAGCAATGGAGGACATGGAAGCCTACACTAAGCTGACTGGTATGAGCTCTCAGTATCCTTTTCTTTAAAGGACACGAGTGCCTGGTAACAATGCTGCTGGTACAGTAGGGCCCTGCCTGTGGCTAGGCTCCCAAGTGCTACTTTTGTGCACTGGTGATGGGGCAGACCTGGACCATGCAATCTCTGTGCTCTAATCTCTTGCTGGGAGAGCAAAACCTTCTAGTTTGCATTACTTCTATGCTGAGAGAGAGGGGAAGGACCAAATTCTTATGTTCTGCAGGCGGTGCTCTCAGGAGGAGATTTGCCCTGGGTTTGTTGCCCCTGTCCCAAGTGGGGCTGTAAGTCAGCTCTGGATGATGCTGCAGCAGGTAGAGAAGTTCTGTATGTCCACGTGGGGCAGAGTGAAGCTACTCCCGGGGCAGGATTTGAAGGGCTGTGACAGCTCTGATTTGATTTGCTTGAGACATTGCTGCCCTGCTTGCAAATGTGACAGAAGAAAACAATCTGTGAACAGCTTAGTTGATTGCTGAAAGTTTCTGGTTGCTAGGATTGGAGCTTTGCTAAGGTTCTCATGGGATCAGTACACAGCAAGCTGCTTGAGAACATGCAGAGGAACTCCAGGGTGGTTACAGAGTGAGGCAGGTGTATTAGTTTTGAGTTAAATTAACCAGGTGGGAATTATAAAATATATTGTTATTTTCCCAAAACCCCGCCCCAAAACCATGTACAAAACTGATAGAATTATTTACAGCTTCTATCGGGTCCTGGATTCTTCCAGGATGCTTAATGGCAATTTTGACACAATTTAGAGAGTTCAGAGACTGGAAAAAGCTATGACACAAATAGCTTCACCCACTTATGAACCAAAGGCCAACCAATAACCCTTAGGAAGATCTGAGCAGGCCAGGATTTACTCAGGAGGATTAGAGTGGGAATTTGGAGATGGTCCCTGGCTCGCTCTCTCTGCTGACAGGCTCCAGAAACTGTTGGTTTTGTACCAGTTCCAGGCTCAGGCTTTATCCCAGGGCTCTGGAGCAGGCACTGGAAGCAAGGCAGGACACTGGAGACGACAAGGCTTGAAGTGAGGAGAGGCTGCAGCAGATGTGAGCAAGGCTTCGGCACGGCACATGTGAGCAAGGTGGATCTGAGCAAAAGCCGATTTGAGCAGGAGCCCCCAGGCTCCCCAGCCACTTGCATACATACAACATGCCAGAGGTCACTTGGTCCAATGGGGCACTCAAGCTAACATGTAGCCACCCAATGGAAAAGCCTCTGCCAGGCTATGACCATCAAAGGCAGAGGCCAGGACCTCATATCTGGGGAAGCTTATGTGCTCTGACCCCATATCAACATCTTGTTTACCAGACAGGCAAGGGCCTGTCCCCTTTGTTCCTTTTCCTGCCTTGCCCTGCTGTTGTGGCAGGAAGGAGGGGAGAGAAAGGACCTGTCTAGACATCTTGAGGCCTGTCTGGATTTGTACGGGGCCATGTGTCATGGCCTACCACCACAGCAGGTGAGCTGAGACTTGTGATGTTTTCCCATTTCTCAAGGTTTGGCTCAGTGCTGGAAGAGCTGTGACCAGTGGAGTCTCCCAGGGATCAGTGCTGGGTCTGGTCCTGTTCAAAATCTTTGTCAGTGACATTGATGAGGGGAGAGACAGACAGGCAGACAGGTTCTGCTCAGCAAGTTTGCTGATGACACCAAACTGGGAGGCTTGCCTGAGACACCTGAAGCCTGTGAGGTCGTTCAGAGACTTGGACAGACTGAGAGCTGGGCAGAGAGGAACCTAATGAGGTTCAACAAGGATGAGTGCAGAGTCCTGCACCTGGACAGGAAGAATGAACTGCAGCAGGACAGGTTGGGAGGGGGTCTGCTGGAGAGCAGCCCCAAGGAGAGGGACCTGGAGTGCTGGTGGGCAGCAAGTTCTACATGGGACAGAAATGTGCCCTGGGGGCCAAGAAGGCCAATGGGGTCCTGGGGTGCATTCAGAAGAGTGTGGCCAGCAGGTCAAGGGAGGTTATCCTTCCCCCTCTACTCTGCCCTGGTGAGGCCCCACCTGGAATATTGCATCCCGGTCTAGACTCCCCAGTTCAGGAGGGACAGGGATCTGCTGGAGAGAGTCCAAGAGAGGGCTATAAGGATGCTGAAGGGCCTGGAGCACTGTCTGGGGAAGAGAGGCTGAGAGCCCTGGGGCTGTTTAGTCTGGAGAGGAGAAGACTGAGAGGGATCTGATCAATGTCTATCAATAGCTGAGGGCTGGGGGTCAGGAAGGAAGGGACAGGGACAGGCTCTGCTCAGCTGCACCCTGGGATAGGACCAGGAGCAGTGGATGGAAACTGCAGCACAGGAGGTTCCAGCTCAACATGAGGAGGAACTTCTGCACTGTGAGGGTGCCAGAGCCCTGGAGCAGGCTGCCCAGAGAGGTTGTGGAGTCTCCTTCTGTGGGGCCTTTGCAGCCCTGTCTGGATGTGTTCCTGTGTGACCTGTGCTGGATTCTGAGGTCCTGCTCTGGCAGGGGGCTGGACTCAAGGATCTCCAGAGGTCCCTTCTGACCCCTAACATCCTCTGAGCCTGTGATTTACGGAAACTCTGCTCTGTCCTCTGTTATGTAGTTCCATGACTTCCACCATGGTGTCTTGGTTTGTTTACCCCTCCTGGTCTTTGTGAGGCTCACCAGCATTGCTCTGGTTGGTGCTCAGTGCTGCAGCATGCCCAGCCAGCCTTGTGCAGCTTGGGGGATGGAGGCCAGTGTGGGCAAGGCGGATCCTGCTGCACCAAGGGCTTTGTGGTGGGTGACTGCAGGCAGACCCTCCTGAAGGCTGCTTCCAAGCACTGGCAGCTCTTGCAGCACCTGTGAGCTGCAGCTCATGAGGACTCCCAAGGCTTCATCCTCGAGTGGCAAGGCAGCCTGCAGGAGTTTCCATCCCCAAGCCTTGGCTGCCCAGCAGAGCAACTTAGCTTCTACCTTTAGTCCATGGACAAGATGGCAGAGGAGAGGCTGAGGGCACTTGCAGATGATCCTGTGTGCCTTAACCTCTGCCATGCTAAAGTCCTTCTGCTGAATCCTTGGATCTGCCACAGCCACATTCAGCCTGCCCTGCTGCATGATGAGGTGCTGCCTGCCCCCCCGGCCCTGCATGCCTCTGCCCCAGGGGTGGAGAAGGGACTGGCTTTGAGGAGCAGCAGCTGTGAACTGCAGTGCTGGCTGTGGGATACTGGGCAGAAAGGCAAGAACTGGGATGAAGTTCTTAGCAGGTTAGGACCTGTTCCCTAGTCTGCAGGATCAACTGTGCTTGCAAGTTAGCACCAGGGTCCAGCAGGAAATTCCCTGGCTTTCTCCCATGGTGGCTGAGGAGCCACTTTGAGTTTTTAATTTGTTGCCTCCTAGTAAAGGATGAGACAGTAAAGCTTTCCCTGTCCCTGCTGTGTCTGTGCACTGGGGCTCCTTACTTCCCCTGCACTATTTCTTCTCTCAATCTGTTATTCCTTATGGAGAAGTTCCTGAGCTGTCCATGAAACCAGCCCTCAGTTAAAGGTGTTTTGGTATGTGGCTCATGGCTTGCTTCTGGAGTGTGTCAGGAGCTTCCTAAGGCAGTGGTGGCCCTAGGCAGGGCATGAAGCAGCTGTGCTGGCAGCACTCATCAGAGGTGCTTGGGTGTATGGCTGGGGAGTGCCGATGCACCCAGAGTGCAGCCCTGTGGGTTGGACAAGCCAGCAGCATCCTGACAGCACCATCTCAGGACAGCCAAAAAGAACCCTCCTGCTCCAAAGCCACATCAAAAGAAACCTGTGTCCTGCTGCTCCTGTGGGTGGTGGGAGGCATCCTGCCCACTTCAGTCATGTGGAGACAGGAGGAGGGACATTGGTGCTGGCTCTGAAGGCTGAGAGATTCTGAGGGTTTAGCAGAAGTATCTAATTCTTGCTCAAGACAGGACCCCCTTGTCCCTGAGCCAGGTACTGATGGGGTTCAGGGTCTTCTGCTGAACAAGACTGGCCCAAGGAGAAGAGAAAGCAGCTTCCAGTCAAGTAATAAAACTTGGTGCAAGGGTGAGAATTGAGAATTTTTCTGTCAGCAACTGCGCCAAATCTGGTGATAATCAAGGTAGTGTAAGTGATGTGAGAGGGCCATGAGGATGATCAAAGGGCTGCAGCACCTGCCCTGTGGGGACAGGCTGAGGGAGTTAGGGCTGTTCAGCCTGGAGAACAGAAGGCTTCAGGGAGACCTCAGAGCAGCCTTCCAGTACCTGAAGGGCTCCAGGAGAGCTGGGGAGGGACTTTGGACAAGGGCTGGGAGTGCCAGGCTGAGGGAGAATGGCTTTGAGCTGGGAGAGGGGAGATTGAGAGTGGAGAGGAGGAAGAAATTCTTTCCAGTGAGGGTGGGGAGACAGTGGCACGGGTTGTCCAGGGAGGCTGTGGCTGCCTCCTGCCTGGAGGTGTTCAAGGCCAGGTTGGATGAGGCCTTGATGAACCTGGGCAGGTGGGAGGTCTCCCTGCCCATGGCAGGGGTTGGAACTTGATGATCTTGAAGGTCCCTTCCAACCCAAGCCATTCCCTGTTCCCATGCATTCTCAGAAGTCAGTCTTGGCATGGCCAGCCCTTCTCTGAGGGTCTCTCCTGAACCAGCAGTTTTCCCTCTTGCTTTGACATTTTGCTGTGAATGATTTTGCTGTGACCCTGGCTTGTGCCATGCTGAACCAGACTGGATCAACTTTGCAGACAACATCTACCTGGAGATCCTGCACTCGAGCCGGCCGGAGCTGGCGGAGGCCAGAGCCATCCTGCGGAAGATCGAGCGCCGCGAGCTCTACAAGTTCCTGGGGGAGACTCGGCCTGAGACTGCCAGGACAGTCATAAAGGTAATCCCCATGGGTGGAAGATGCTGGAGTCTGTCCCTAGAAAGATGTTCTCTAAGCTGCTGGCCATCTTTTTTTCCTTTCTATCCATGTGGGTCAGCTTTGGGTTGGGTTTTTTTGGTTAATTGCTGTTCCAAAAACAGAGTCAAAAATTCTCCTTCTGTCCTTACGTAGCTGAGCCATAAAACAGGAAACTGGGAAGAGTTTGGTCTACAGACAGCCTGAAGGGTGGCAAAAGAGGGAAACTCAGAAGTTGGTTATTGCAGAAGTTACTCTGGAGAATAAATCCCATAAAGAGTGATTGAAGGAGCTGGGGCTGGTTAGTGTGAAGAGGAGGCTGAGGGGAGGCCTCATGGCTCTCTACAGCTCTCCCAAAGGAAGTTGTGGAGAGGCTGGTGCTGGTCTCTTATCCCAGGTAATTAGTGGTAGAAAAAGAGGAGGTTCAGATTGGACATTTAGGAAGAAGTTTTTACAGCAAGAGTGGTCAGACACTGGCACAGGGTGCCCAAGGAGGTGGTTGAGTCACCAACCCTGGAGCTGTTTAAAGGCCATTTGGGTATGGGGGCTGTGGTTTAGGGGTGAGCTTTGTAGAGCAGGATCAATGGTTGGACTCGGTGATCCCAGGGGTCTTTACAACCTGAATGGTTCTGTGATTCTGTGAAATCAAAAAAGATGATCTGAGAGATCATCTACTCCAGCCCCCTGCCATGGGCAGGGACCCCTGTCAGCCAGACTTGGCCTCATCCAGCCTGGCCACATCTCCTCAGGAGAAGCCTGCTTTGTGAAGAACAAATTATGCCTAAAGCTGTTGTGGGGCAGTGGTTGAGGTTGCTTCTTGTGCTTGTTCAAATGTCAGACCAGTAAGAAACGCTTTGAATTGTCATTGGTCTGCAGCACTTGGAGGACAAGCAGCAGACTGAGGAATGAATTCCAAATGCCCTGAGCAAGCCAGGGTTTGCTTTTCAAAGCAGTCAGCAGGCCTGGGTTTAAGCTCTGTGGTCTGGCTGCAGAGCAGTGAGCTGACACGCTGCCTCAGATGGCTCACCTGCTCCTCGAGTGCACTCCACCATGCTAGCTGATCAGCTCTAAGCTTCAACCCAGATGCTTGATACCTTCCATGCCAGGTTTCCAGAAGTGGCTGACTGCTTCTAGAAAGCCTTAATAAAAATAATTCAGCTCTTTCAAAGACTGCAGTTAGAGAAGAACTTGGAGATGTCTTACTGCCCCCTTCATCCTCTTGTTTGAAGAGAAGTTTTGCTTCTGTTCTTTGCCTAAGAAAAAGCAGTGTTAAGAGATGCAGCATTGTGAAAGTAGGAAGAAAGAAAACATGAAATCATGGTTTGGGTTGGAGGGGACTTCCAAAGCTCATCCAGTCCAACCCCCTGCACTCAGCAGGGACATCCTCCACTAGATCAGGTTGCCCAGAGCCCTGTCCAGCCTCACCTTGAAGGTCTCCAGGGACGGAGCCTCAACCACCTCCCTGGGCAACCTGTTGCAGCAGCTTCATGGTGCAGAATTTGTTCCTAATATCCAACCCAAATCTTCTCCTGTCTTATTTCAAACCATTGCCTCTGGTCCTGTCCCTGCAGGCCTTTGCAAACAGTCTCTCTGCAGCCTTGTTATTGCCCCTTCAGGTACTGGAAGGCTGCTCTAAGGTCTCTCTGGAGTCTTCTCTTCTCCAGACTGAACAGCCCCAACTCTCTCAGCCTGTCCCCTATAGGGGATGTGCTTCAGTCCTCTGATCATCTTTGTGGCCTCCTCTGGACCCTCTCCATCAGGTCCAGGTCTCTCTTCTGTTGGGGTCCCCAGAGCTGGACACAGCCCTGCAGGTGAGGTCTGCCCAGAGCAGAGGGGCAGGATCCTCTCTCTCCAGCTCTGGCCACACTGTTTGGATGCAGCCCAGGCTGCCCTTGGCCTTCTGTGCTGCCAGTGCCCATTGCTGGCTCCTGTCCAGCCTCTCCCCAACCAGCACCCCCAAGTCCTCCTCTGCAGGGCTGCTCTGGCTCTCATCAGCCCCAGCCTGGATTGATATCCAGGGTTACCCTGACCCAGGTGCAGGACCTTGCACTTTGCCTTACTGAACCTCTGACACCTCTGCAGCCTGTCCAGATCCCTCTGTTTGGCTCCCATCCTGCCCCTCAGTCTTACCAACCTCAACCACTCAGCTTGGTGTCACCAGCAGACTTGCTGAGGGTGCCTCAATCTCTCTGTCTCTATCATTGCTGAAGATATTGAACAGCTCTGGTCCTGATGTGGCTCCCTGAGGGATACCACTTGTCACCTGTCTCCATCTGGACATTGAGCTGTTGACCACTACCCTTTGGATGTGAAATGTTTGTACATTGACTGTCAAGTTCATGCCCTTGTGAGGAGTTCAGGGTAGATGCCTAACAAATAAGGTGATGAACAAGAGAGTGAACTGCATGAATTCCACCTTCCATCTTTTATAAGCTTGGTTAATGGAGAGAACAAACATCCCTGAAAAAACAACCCCAGGTGTGGAGTCTTGGGGTATGCACACTGAAGAAGGCAACCTGAAAAGCAAAAGGCAAGCAGGCAACAGCAAAGAGGAGCAAATGAGCACAGGCATGTTGGCATGCAGAGGAGAACAGCTGAGCAAGCTGCCTCCTGGCAAGGCTTTTCCTCTGGCTTTGCTCTCAGTCCAAACCTTTCCTTGGCTTCTCTGGACCCAAGAGAGGCCTGGTGCCTCAGCTTGGCAGTGTGTGATTGTGTCCCTGCCTTTGCACTGGACAGGGCAGCAGCAACACCACTTCCTTCCTGCATGTCCTGTGCTGCGCTCGAAGCTTTTCTCCTGAGGCTCAGGCTGCTCCCAGAAAATCATAGAATCACGAAATGGTTTTGGTTGGAGAAGACCTTTGGAGGTCACTGAGTCCAGTCGTTGTCTAATGCTACACCATGGCCCTCAGCACCATGTCTCTGCCTCTTTTAAACACCTCCAGGGATGGGAATCCAACCAGCTCCCTGGGCAGCCTGTGCCAGTGTTTGAGAACCCTTCCAGGGAAGAAGTTTCTTCTCTTGTCCTCCCCTGGTGCAACTGAAGCTGTTTCTTGTCATCCTATCACTTGTTACTAGGGAGAAGAGACCAACCCCCATGTCATTATGACCTCCTTTCAAGGGAGTTGCAGACAGTGAGAAGGTCTCCCCTCAGCTTCCTTTTCTCCAGGTTTTGCATTATCAGATCTTGCATCTTGCCCAGAACACAGCAGCCCTGAGCAAAGGACCTTCTCTGTCCTGCCCAGCCACAGCCTGTAATGGAAACTCAGACAGGGCCATGCACAGCTGCTCTCTGTCCACCCCTGCTCTGCTCTCCGTCCACCCCTGCTCCTCCTGCTGTAGCAGGGAATATTCTGCCAAGTACTTGAGTCCAAAGCCAGACAAGACCCCTCGTGGGTTTCAGCTTTTAGCTTTTGAAGTAGGTCACCATCCCCTCCAAAGTCTGCCCAGGAGCTTGGTGGTTCTGGCTTTGGTTTGGTTTTTCAGTAGTGATTGATGCCATCAGTGCTGTGTGTCCCTTGGGGTTGTTACATGTTCCAGGGTACAGGTAAAGCTTTATCAGAGGGTGAGATCCTGCAGCCCTTCACTTAAAAAATGCAGTAAAAATGTTTCTTGTTTGGCTTTGGGGAACTGAACTGCAAAACATTTGTATTAGTGAAACACTTCTTGAAGGCAAGGTGAGTATTGTTGGCTTTTGTGGAGCTTCAAGACCCTGGATGGACACCACCCTGTCCCCTGCCTGCTACCAAGTGTCAGTCTCCTCCTCAGGCTGGCAGGATTTGGTGCTGCTCAGATATCTGAGCTTGTTTGGTGTCTAAGCACTGGTAGGAAATGTGTGGCTAGGGTGTACCAAGGATTCAGAGAGCCAGAGTGCTGCAAAAAGAGGCTGTCAGGCTGTGCAGGAATGCAAGCTGCTGCAGAACTCTGTCCTGCTCAGTGCACAAATGTCAGCTTGTTACGGTTTGAGGCTGGATGCCTTCAAGAACCATGGAGTTGAGGACCTCCAGTTTTGGGCTCCCCAGTTCAAGAGAGACAGAGAACTGCTGGAGAGAATCCAAGGGAGAGCCACAAGGATGATTTGGGGACTTGAGCATCTCCCCTGTGAAGAGAGACTGAGAGCCCTGGGGAGAGGAGAAGACTGAGAGGGGATCTGATCAGTGTCTATAAATATCTGAGGGGTGGGGGGCAAGTGGAGGGGGCCAGGCTCTTTTGGGTGGTGCACAGTGATAAGCCAAGGAACAATTGGTTCAAACTTGAACATAGAAGATTTCACCTCAACATGAGGAGAAACTTCTTTAGAGTAAGGGTGAAGGAGCACTGGAACAGGCTGCTCAGGGGGATTGTGGAGTTCCCTTCTCTGGAGACTTTCAAAACCCACCTGGATGCATTCCTGTGCAGACTACCCTAAGTGATGCTGCTCTGGCAGGGGGATTGGACCTGATGATCTCTTGAGGTCCCTTCCAACCTCTGATATACTGTGAGACTGTGAGGACCAGAAAGGGCCTGGGATGGGCCAGAAAATGTAATCTGTTATTTCATTCCCATAAGCCCTGCCACCCTTTCCAAGCAGTCATTTCTATCTGTTCTCCCTGTTCCTCTCTCTGCTCTCCCCTCAGCATGTCATATTTCAGGGGGAACTGAGGCTTGCAGACTTGAGCAGCCTGGAGCTGCCAAGCTGAATTTTTTAGCTTTGTGACTCAAGCTTGGTATGGGGGGGGGGTGTGTGGATTTGAGGCCTGAGGTTTGGCCTGGTTTGGGGGAAGGCTGTTGAAGGTGCTAGGCTTAATGAGGTGGATTATGGATTTGTGTGGTTTGTATGCTTTTTGGTACTGTTGTATGTAGTGCTGAATAGCATATATCTTGCTCCCTATGTACCCAAGACACAGCTGAGCTGCAGCTCTTCTGTGCAAGCTGGTGCAGAGCTCTGTCCTGCTCAGTGCACCAATGTCAGCTGAGCAGAGCTCTGTCCTGCTCAGTGCACCAATGTCAGCTGAGCAGAGCTCTGTCCTGCTCAGTGCACCAATGTCAGCTGAGCAGAGCTCTGTCCTGCTCAGTGCACCAATGTCAGCTGTGCAGAGCTCTGTCCTGCTCAGTGCACCAGTGTCAGCTCTGCTGCTCTTCTTTCAGAGCAACAGCCTCCTAGAGAGCTTCGTTAACTCCAGGCCAGAAAAGAATCCTCCAAATGTGGAGCTAAAGGCTGAAGATGTCATAATTGATGTAAGTATCTCAGAGCAGGCTGAGAGTTTGTGGTGAAAACTGAAGATGCCTTTCAGAGTGAAAAAAGTATAAACCCCCAGAGCTGCCTCACAAGTGCTGGCTCAGCTTTTCAGCTTGGGGCTCTGAGAGCTTCCCTGTGGGTGCTTTGCTATGATTGGGAGGGCCTGGGGTAGAGGCTGCAGGCAGCTTTGCTGGACTGTCCTTTGCCACTTGTCCAGGTGATGAATACCCTCCTCTGGCTGTCCTCACCCTGAAAGGAGCAGCAGGGAAAGCTTTGGGTTGTAGCACCTGGGTGTTAAAGGCAGCAGGCTCAGAGCCACTGCTGCAGGGAAACTGTGGGCCCCAGTGGTGCAGGGACTTCCAGGCTGCTTGTACTGCATGGCTGGTGCATAGCAGGCACTCCTGGGTTTCTCCTCTGCACAAAGCACCTTGCTCTCACAACTCTGTCTGGTGGGAAGGAGAAGGCCTGACACAGAGGAAAGAGCTCAAGCAGCCTGCAGGTGTTGAGTAGCTTAATCCCTGGTTTTAGTTCTGGGAAGAACTAATCGATGGCTTTCATGGAATACATCACAAACCACTTCTGCAGTTCCCTCTTACTGAACATTTGCTTCAGGCTGAGTTCAGTCACAGAATCACAGAATGGGTTGGGCTGGAAGGGACCTTAAAGCTCATCCAGTTCCAACCCCCTGCCCTGGGCAGGGACACCTCCCACCAGCCTAGCTTGCTCAAGGCCTCATCCAGCCTGGCCTTGAGGAAGTCAGGTCCAGGGAGGGGACATCCACAACCTCCCTGGGCAACCTGTTCCAGTGTCTCACCACCCTCAGGGACAAATCCTGATCCCAGAGCTTTGTGCTAATCCCTGGATGCCTCATGCTCTGCAAAAGCAGCCTCTGCTTACACACAGCCACTCTGACACTTCACACACAGACACTTCATGCTGAAGAACCTCCAAAGAGCAAAGCTTTGCCTTGGAGAGTCCTGCTGCTGCCCTGCCTCTGAGGGAGGAGAGGAAATGGTGCACTAGGGAGCTGCCATCTGCTCTGGTGTCTGGCAGCAGTGTGAATTTCCCCTGTAGAAGAAGTCAGCTTTGAAGTAGCTTTCCCTGTCCCACCAATGGAAGTGGGCTGCCCCCCACTGACCACAGAGCTGCTGGGGTGCCAGCAGGTGTGAAGAACCCTGTCTGAACCTGGTGTTTAAAGATGCCAGCTCTGCAAGCAGGGCACCAGCATGCTTCTGCTGCTTGGAGCTGGAGTGCTTCAGAGCACACAGCTCTGTGTCAGTGTGAGTGTCCACCTGGCAGCTGCAGAGTGAAAGGCAGGGGAAGGAAAGATGTAAAATGCAGGGGGCAGTAATGATTTGTGAGCTCTGGTTGTCCCTCAGTGCAGGGCAGTGTGCATCCTTCCATCTGTATTGTGAGAAGGCCAAAAGACAACCTCAACAAACCTCATCATCTTTGTTTTCCATGCAAGGTTATCAACATGGATTATGGAATGAAGGAGCAGAATCCCATTGATAATGTCCTCTTCTACTGCAAGGCTGATCCCTCCAAGGCAGTCAACATCACTAAAGAACAGGTAAGCTGCTGCTTTCCTCAGCTGGCTTTGAAGGGCACCAGCCCCACCACGTGTGCTGGAAGCGGCTGCAGCCCTTCCGTCCTTCATGGTGGTTGTCAGCAGTGGTAGAGAGGTGGTGCAGCCTTGCAGGTGTGTCCCAGGAGTGTGCTGGACTGGGACAATCTGGCATGCTGACAGCCTTTGCATGTGAACAGTGTTGAACTGGAGTGCACTGGGGGCCTTAGCACAACACAGCAGCTTTGGGTAGGTCTCAGGGGATGGGGTTACAGGGCTGAGGCCTCTGTCCTAATCATAGAGATGATTCCTGCAGAGTACCAGAGGGTACAAGGAGATGAACAGGCCAGCCCAGTGGGTGGACACAGGAAATGGTTATTTCATTCCCAGAATGCCTGCATCTCCCCTTGACAAGGGAACAGCACAAGCTGCCCTTTCCCCTTCTCCTCTCCCTGCCCCTTTCCTGTCATGGGCTCCCTTGTCCTTGCTATGTGGGGGAGTGGGGCCTGGACTGGCAAGCTGAACATTTAGCTGTGTCACTCAGGTTTGTATGGGGGGTACAGAGGTATGAGGGGGGAGCATTTGAGGCCTGGGGTTTCAGCCTGGTTTGGAGGGAGGTTGTGGAAGCCTTTGGCCTAAGGAGGTTTTTGGGGAGTTGTGGCCAAGGTGGACCATGGATTTTGTGCATTTTATCTGCTTTGGTGCTTTTGCATGTAGTTATGAACAGCACTTCCCTTTAAACTTCCAATCCTTTCCCATCTGCTGTGGAGCACTTTCCTTACTCCTTGGGGAAGGGATGCAGAACATCTGTCTCGCTCCTTAAAACCAAGGCAGAGGGTTTGCTGCTTTCCATTCCTATTCAGACCCTAAGGAATGCTAAAGCTTCCTTCTTGTTTGTCCTCAAGGTGTCAAAGCTCTTGCCCATGACCTTTGCAGAGCAGGTCATCCGGGTGTACTGCAAAAGTCAGGACCCAGATACTGTCTCAGCTGCCAAGCAGTATTTAATTCAGTGGTGTATAAGGAATGACTTCACCAAACCACAGGTAACAGTTCTGTAGCTTTCCCTTTTCCCCTTCCTTGTTTATCAGCTGTAAACTCCCTCCTGCCCCAGGAAGCTAACAACCAGTCCAAGTGCTCTGGGTCAGAGAGGACAATACCTGCAGAGCTCTGCTCTCTGTGCAGCTTGTCTGGAGGCTGAGTTGCCTGCAAGGCCTTGGCTGTGCTTCCCTCTCAGAATGTACAACTTCCCAGCTGTGGGAAGGGCAGCAGGGCAGGGCATGTTACAGCTCAGCTGAGGTCTTGTGTTGGGAACTGTGTCAGAGCTGCCTTGGCAAGTGAAATGGCTCTAGAGCAGACCCTGAGTCTGTGCATCTTGCTTTGTGTTCCTGCTGCCCAGGGTGGTGGAGAATCATAGAATCACAGAACTGTCAGGGTTGGAAGGGACCTCTAGGCTCAGCCAGCTCCAACCCCCTGCCATGGGCAGGGACACCTCACACCACAGCAGGTTGCTCACAGCCACATCCAGCCTGGCTGCAAAAACCTCCAGGGATGAGGCTTCCACCACCTCCCTGGGCAACCTCTGCCAGTCTCTCACCACCCTCATGGGGAAGAACTTCTTCCCTAGGTCTAATCTAAATCTCCCCTCCTCCAACTTGGATCCATTCCCCCCAGTCCTGTCCCTACCCAACACCCTCAAAAGTCCCTCCCCAGCTTTCTTGTAGCCCCCTTCAGATGCTGGAAGACCACAATAAGGTCTCCTTGGAGCCTTCTCTTCTCCTGTAGCAGTGCTGGCTGTGAGCTGGTGACATGTCACAGCACCCACATCCCCCTTGCAGGCAGATGAGCCTCTTCCTCTGACAGGGCTCCTGCGTGCTGGTGCTGCTGGAAGGGAGGCAGCTGTGGTAGTATCACCCAAGCTTTCCTCAGCAGAAAATGCTCCTGGAGCTGGTCCATGGCTCTTGGGAGCTGTGAGGCTTTTAGCTGGAGCTGTCAGCAGGCTGGGAGATGAGCTGGCAGATGTGCTGTTACCTTTCTCTTCTAAGAGCTGCCTCTCACGTTTTGTTGCTCTGATGGTCACAGCAGGAAGAGCTTTCTTCAGTAGTGCCCTTTTGCAGACATTTTCCACTGCCTGGGGTCCAGCCTCAAATAAATGCTGTGAGCAGCCTGTTCTGAGCCTTCCTTCCCAATAGGTGTGTTCATGGCCCTGCCTTGGCAGCTGATTTGCTTCGGATCCCTTCAGGGAAAGAGCTGCATCCTGTGAAGGGAAGGACCACCCAAGAGAGCAGTTCCCATGTGCTGAGGCTGAAGCTGGAGGCAGCTTGTTTTAAGGCTCATTCTTAGGTCATGTTCCTGGCCCCTTGGGAGATGCAGTTAGGTTCAGAAGGGCTTTGAAGAGCAAATAATTTTAGCAGGGTCAATCAAGAAGCTTCCTCTGCTGCTGGTGTGTGGCAGTCCCCTGTAAGCATGCTCTGCTAGCAGGCGATATCCATCCTGCAGGCCCTGAAATCTTGTAGACCATGACACATGCATCTCACCAGCTTGTTTCTAAGCTGAGAGAGTTTGTTCTCTCTGTCTGCAGTGCCTGGGGACTAGGTTAATGTGGATACCTGGTAATGCTGTCTTAGCCCCTGCCAGTTCCTGTGCCAGTGTTTTGTTGCCCACAGAGGCTGTGAAAGCTTCATCCCTGGAGGTGTTCATAGACCAAGCTGGATGAGGCCTTGAGCAACCTGGGTTGGTGGGAGGTGTCCCTGCCCATAGCAGCGTTGGAACTGGATGATCTTTAAGGTCCCTTCCAACCCAACCCATTCTGTGATAAGAGGAGACTTCTTTTGTCCCCACCAGATGATACCTCTGAGTAGAGCAGTTCCCATCTCTGGGGTGCAGTCCTCAGTGCTGGGTGATTTACAGTGCTCCTAGGGCCTTGGATTGGTTGTTCTCTGTTAAGTCTGATCCTGAGTTTCTTTTTCCCTCTGCTGGGGTAGAATGCAAAGGTGAATGTGCCCTCATTACTGCTTTCTGCCTTGCAATGCCAGGATGGAGATGTGGTTGCTCCTCATCTAACCCCAATGAAGGAAAGCTGGAACAGCAGGAGGAACGATGGACACAGGACAGCTGCCACCCCCAACTGCAAACAGAGGCTTGCTTTTGACAAGTAGGGCTTCTGCTGCTCCACTGCTGAGTCTGCTGCTGCAGAGGATGGCTCCACCTGAGCAGCCAGTGGCATGGAGTGGGAGAGTGTATGGCACAATGCAGAAGTGCATTTTCCAGGACAGTTTTCATGTAGATAATTGAAGTGCATATTGCAACTGACTTTTGAAAAGCTAATGACCTGCTCCAGCAGGGCAAACCCAGCCCTCAGCTCTTTCTGAATGTATTGGCACCATGGAGAAAGAGCAGCCTGAAGCATTGCAGTTCATTGTTATTGCAGAGAGTGCTGAAGACACCTTGCCTGCTCCTGCTGCTCCTCAACCCTTCTGGAGGTGATGCTGCCAGCAGAAAAACTTCCAGCTTGGCTCTTTTGGAGGGTGCTGTTTGCTTCTCAGTGCCTGTGGAAGAGAGGAGGAGTTAAGTAAGCCTCTGGAAACAGTGAGGTGAGAGAACTTGGAGTAACTCTACATGGCATCTTCAGGAGCAGCAAAACTACTTTCTTGCAAGAGAGAAAAGGAGGGGGGAGAGAGAGGAGTCTCTTCAGTAGCCAAAGATCACCCTGGTGGTATCCAGAAAGCTGGTGAGGATGCTGCCTCTGCTGCAGGTGATAGCAGAGTTTTCTGGCAGTAACAATGCATTGCAGTGCCATGCAGCCTTTTATTGCTTGATGGTGTACTTTTGATACACTGAATGTTGTGTTCTTACTGTTACACTGACCTGCAGAGCACCCAGAACCTCCCTGGCTTGAGAGCTGGCTGGGACACAGAGCTCCTGGCTGGTGGGGGTCTGCTGGGGATTGGTGGAGGTGGGCAAGGTTCCTGCAGGCTCAGCAGGAAGCTTTTGGGACTCTGCACCACCTCCAACTCATTCCTGCCTTCTGCTGCAGCAGGCAGAGAGGCTCTGCAGGAGTTCTTTGTTGTTCTGTCCCCCCCTGATCCTCATGGATCTGATTGCTGTGCCTGAGGACTTCGTTCTGTCCCATGAGGAACTGTGAGGGTTTTTACATTTTCCCTTCCTGGCAACACTGAAGTGAGTGTTGCTCAATGTCTGTCCAGTCCAAAAAGTGAATGAGGGAGAGCTTTTCCCCCTCATCATGTGCTCAGGTCTAGGAGGAAGGATGCTTTCATTATATAAAACCTCAAAGTTTGAAGAAGTCCACCCTTGGAAGTGAAAATGCAAAGCAAGAGGTTCAGGAATGCTCAGAGATCAGAACAAGCCTTGGAGTTTGGTGTGAAATGGGCAAGAGGAGCTGAGGGCTCAGAGCTGACAGCCAGGCATGGGCTTCCCTTTGGAGCCTGTTTGCCCTGCCATGGGAGCTGGTGGCCTGAGGCAGAGGGAAGGAGAAGATGGATTCACAACCTCACAGTTCCCTTGCTGGGATACCCAGAGGCCATTCTGTGCTCTGCTGCTTTCCTCCCCACCTCTCCTCAAGTGCCTGAAGGGGATGTGGTGCCACCTCTGCTGCTCTCATCTTCAGCAGTGTCACATCTGCAGGTGACTCTCAGAAGGGGCTGTGACCTCTCCAGAAGCTTCTAAATATTATACTTCACAGAACAGCCTCGTGGACTGAAGGCATCCAGCTGCCTTGGCTGCACAAAATCAGGGCCTGTTCAGGATGGTGCCATTCTGTTCTTGGTGCTGGGGTTTGTTCTGGGGCTGTTCTGAAGGTGCACTTTATCCCTGGCAAACAGCTTTTGTTTATGTTCAAGCAAAACTTTGTACTCAAGTTCAGAGGTGGAGCATTTGCTGCTCTCAAACATGTTCATTTGAGCCTCCCTGGACAGAATAAATTCCCAAGCAGTGATTTTACAATTCTTTAAAGAAGTTGCAGTGTGTGGACTCCATCAGCAGAGCTCTGACTGCACAGGCCCAAAGCACTGCCTGGGGGTGGGGTGGAGAGGGGACACACTGTAAAGACCCATGGGGTACTCCTAGAGGTTGTGTCAGTTGGTGACAAAGTCCCCAGGAGCCAGCACTGGTCCCTGGCAGCCCAGAGCCAGCTGAGTGCTGAGCTGCATCCAGAGCAGGGAGAGAGCAGCACAGGGAGGGGATTCTGCCCTCTGCTCTGCTCTGCTCAGACCCCACCTGCAGCACTGCCTCCAGCTCTGGGGCCCCAGCACAAGAAGGACCTGGAGCTGCTGGAGAGGGGCCAGAGGAGGCCACAGAGATGGTCAGAGGCTGCAGAACCTCCCTGTGGGGACAGGCTGGGAGAGTTGGGGCTGTTGAGCCTGGAGAAGAGAAGGCTCCAGGGAGACCTCAGAGCAGCCTTCCAGTACCTGAAGGGCTCCAGGAGAGCTGGGGAGGGACTTGTGAGAAGGGCTGGGAGTGACAGGATGAGGGAGAATGGCTTTGAGCTGGGAGAGGGGAGATTGAGAGTGGAGAGGAGGAAGAAATTCTTTCCAGTGAGGGTGGGGAGAGACTGGCACAGGTTGCCCAGGGAGAGTGTGGCTGTGCCCCCCCTGGAGGTGTTCAGGGCCAGGCTGGATGAGGCCTTGAGCAAGCTGTGCTGGTGGGAGGTGTCCCTGCCCATGGCAGGGGTTGGAGCTGGATGAGCTTTAAGGTCCCTTCCAACCTAAACCATTTTGTGATTCTGTGAAAGCTGGAGGATCCACCTCATGCCTTGGGGTAAAACTGCAGCCCCAGGCCCTTGCCATGAGCAGAGCCCTTGGGGAGCAGCAGGCCCCTGACCTCAGCACCCTGACGGTGGCCAGGCTGGCTTTGGACACTGCTCTGCTCTCGTGCAGGGAGAAGAGCAAAAGTGAATTCATCCTTGACCAACATGATCACCTAACAGGACACTGGGCTGGCTCTGAGGGGGAGCAGTGGATGTCCTCTGTCTACCTCAGCAAGCTGCTGAGGTGTGCTCTGGGTGGGCTGGGAAGTGAAGAGCTGGGCCCAGAGGGTGGTTAGCAGTGGCACAAAATCCAGTGGTGCACCCCGGGGTCAATACTGGCTCTGGGTTAGGGGACAGGGGCCACCCTGGGTGAGTTTGCAGGTGGTACCTGGAGGAACAGTGGGTGGTCCACCAGAGGAATGTGCTGCCAGCCAGAGGGACTGTGCCAGGCTGGAGGCAGTGGCTGACAGGAACTGCCTGGAGCTCAACAAGAAGTGCCAGGTCAGCCCCTCCTCTCCTTGGTGGCTGCTGAGGGCAACCCCCTGCCAGGCAGCTTGCCAGAAAATGCTCTGGAGGGGCTGGTGGGCACAGGAGGTGCTCATGCAGCGCAGGATGTCTCTGGTGTCCTGGGCTGCCAGCAGGCAGAGGATCCCCAACCCTCTGCTCTGCACCAGTGAGGCCCCAGGGGTGCTGGGTACAGGGTAAGTGCTGGTCACAGGATAAGGAGACCATGAGGACATGGTGGGAGGCACTCCTGGGGCAAAGCATGGAGAGCAGGAAAGGGTTCCTGGTGTCAGCTGGGAGACAAACCTCAGTCCCACTGGCTGCTGGGCTCTCAAAAAGATGCAGGAGACCAGGACTTGGCAACTGGTTGGGGAGAGTCCCTGCGGGTGGGCATGGGAGGGGTCAGCAGTGGGATTCTGTGCACAGAGGAGGGAGGACCCAAGAGAAAAGATGTCAAAGGGCTGCTGTAAAACGGGGCCCTGCCTGAGAGCCCTGCACCTGCTCTTGCTGCTGCCTGTCTTGTCCTCAGTCCCTTGGCTCCTCCTCTGGTGGTCTCACAGAGCCTCTGCCTGTGCTGCAAGGACTGGGTGCCAGCTGCTGAAGCTGCTGTGGCTGGGTTGGACCAAGGCTGTGGAGCACTTGGGAGTCCTGGTGCCAGCTGCTGGGGGTGAGTGGCTGTATTGTACCCAAACCCAGTGCCCTTTGGGTAGGCACTGGGGCTCCAGCAGCTGGGCAGGAGAGTCCTGGGCTGGAGGAGCCAGCAGCTCCTGACATACTTCAGCACCCACCAGGTGCTGCCTGGGCCTGCTGGGCACAAGGTCTGGGGCTGTTGCTGCCTTGGAGAGGAGAGTAGGCAGGGAGGTTGGGCAGGAGGGAACATCTCTGGGGGGCAGATGAGCAAGTGGAGAGCAGGGGGACAGGGACAGCTCTTGCAGTGGGAGGTTACCATGGAGCTTCCCGGCAGCTCAGTAAATGCCCTTGGGAACAGTACTCAGAATGAGGAGAGAGAAAGTGGCCATGGAGAGTCTCTGAAGGGTCATGGGAGGTGGAAGCAACGCCAGGGGCAGTGAGGTTCAAGGTGGAGCACCTTGGGTAGGATGGATCTGTATGGAGCCTGGGGCTCCATGTTCAAACTGCAGCTTTGGGGTAGGGTGGTGTCAATGGTGCTGCTTCAGCTCCATGCCCAGCAGTGTCCCTGTGCCTGTGTCACTGTCCCCATCCTGGTCTCAGTTTTAATCAGGGGTGGTAAAGGGATCAGTTTGGGATCCGAATCGGGGGTCGCACTGATATCATCATCATCATCACTATAAGTATTTCCATCCCAAGTTTCAGGCTTTGTGTTACACATTCACCTCCCAGTCTGCTCCATGGGAGTGGGAGGTTGGACCTTCTCTACCAGCCCATTGAGCTTTCCCCATAGCTGCTGGAGATGCTAATTCTCTCTCAGGATTACCAGCAGGGACTCCCCGTGTTGCTCCTGTCTCCTTGCAGAGGTCAGTCATGACTTCAACACCTCACTCTGGCACAGCAGAAATCCAGCTGGGAGCAGGAGCTTCCCTAGCTTCTTGCCAAGCTCAAGCTAAATGACTCCTTTGCCTTTTCCCTTCCCAGACTTCTGCACAGCCTGGCACTGCTCAGTGCATTCCACCACTTTCTCTTCAATGTTCTCAGATTCCTGGGCCCTCTCCTTCCCAGCCTGGTAAGGGGCACAGTTCTGTATCTGCAGCACCTCTGCCATGGCATGGGAAGGGGCACAGTTCTGTATCTGCAGCACCTCCCCCATGGCATGGGAAGGGGCACAGTTCTGTATCTGCAGCAACTCCCCCATGGCACTCCTGCTCTCTGTGCCAATTTCCTGTTGTGTTAAAAGGTGAAGTGATTTGGCAGAAAATAAATCCCCTGCCTTCCAGCTGCTGCTCAGCTGTCAGAGGGATTGGGGGCAGGCTCAGGTCTGAGTGAGCCCCAGTGCAGTGCTCTCAGTGCTGTCACATCCTCTACACTGACCTCTCACCATCTTGGCTGTGCCAACAGCAATGCCCTCCAGGCTGCTCGTGCTCCATGAGCTCCCAGGGCCCTGCCTGAGAAGTTTGGCCACCTTCAGCCAGGAACTTCTACAACCACCTTAACTAAAGTGCAGTTTATTGACCCAGCAGGGCAGCTGCTTCTGGGCTGCTGGGGATAAAACACTTCAGGGCATGTGTGAGTGCCATGGGGGGGAGGGGGGCAGCCCCAGGGCTATGCCCTGTCCCAGCAGGCTTGACTGGTGCTGGCAGGCAACAGCTGTGTGTGAGGCACTGGTCCCAAAGCAGCCCTCTGATGCCACCTCTGTCCCTAGGTGTGTGGAATGGGGTCATCCAGGCCCCACACTTCCAGGCTGTGGATGTGGAACAGATCCCGGGCGGAGAGGGTCTCGTTGTCAAAGGTCTCGCAGGGGAGGCTGCCCCCACGGTGCAGGGCTCCGTCCAGCCACAGCCCAAACCTGCCACTGGGGAGGTGCCAGCAGCACAGTCAGCAGAGGCTCCCTCTCTCCACCTCTCCTGCTTTCTGCAGACCTCCCCAGCCACCTCCCTGCTCTCAGGCACCCTCTTGTTGAGATGCCAGGCACAAGGGACAGGCTGGAGGGTGGTGAGAGAGGGCAAGCAGCCACCCCAGGGCTGCCAAGGGGCCTGCAGGCAGGACTGCAGCAGCAGGGGCATGGGGATGGAGTGCCAGTGCTGCTGGGCAACCTCCACTGGTGTCTTTGGGTTCAAACCATAGTGCAGCCTGGGCTCAGACCATGGCCCTGGTGGCCATCAGGGCTGTGGAGGCTCTGGGCCACTGAAGCTGCCAACGTGGCTCCTACCTGCCTGCCCCAATCATCAGCAGGTCCCTGTCCCCTTTCAGGAAGAAGTTGTTTCTGCCAGTCCACTTGAACACCTGTGTGGGGACAGCAGTCAGCCAGCACCAGGGGATGCAGTGCACTCTCCCTGTCCCCATCCCTCCCCCTGTCCTGCAAGGGGCAGCTGGGGGCTGCTGAGCAAAGCTGGCTCCACCTGTCCCTGCTGTGTGCCCACAGGGCGATGTGACCGAGCCTGTGGGCATTATCCTAGCTCTGGCTCGGGATTCCCCTAGGATTGCCCTAGGAATCTCTCCCACAGCCCTGGGCCAGCCTGGGGGACCACAGCCAGCCAGCCAGCTCCAGCCAAGTGCAGTCATTCAGCAGCACCTTGGGGATACCCCTAGCATGGCCAGGTCCCAGGGGCATGGCCAGCCCCCCACCTCCTGGGACGCCCCATGGCTGGCAGCCTGCAGCCCCCACCTTCAACTGTGGGGAGAAGGAGAAGAGGAAAGTCTCCCCCGTGCCGTAGAAGCCTTCGCTGTATCGAATGCTGCTGGTGGAGAAGGCACCAAAGGCCTGGGGGGAACAGAAAGGAGGGGGGAGGGAGCTCGGTGGGGCTCCCCGGGGCCAGGAGACGACCCCATCCTGCTGCTGGTGGTGAGGATGTGGCCAAGCCCCAGGTGGTGCCAGGTTCACTGTCCCTGGTGGCACAGGGCAGCTGGGCTGGAAGGCTCTGGCCATACCTGCAACTCGGTGTCCCTGACGAGCAGCAGGGCAGGGGACCCCGGGCGCCCCCCTCTCTGGTACAGGGTCCGCAGGCTGCAGGCGTCCCGCCCGCGGCAGTACAGCAGCTGCCAGGGCTGCTTCGTCAGCCGGGGGGGCAGGTGGGGGCTCAGCTGGGGCAGAGGGCGCTCAGCCAGGGCTGGCAACCTGCTTCCGAGCACCCTGCCCCGAGCAGCCTCCCAGGAGATGTCCTCAGCCAGTCACCTCTCCCCACCCCCACCGAGTAGCCCCCACGAAAGTTTTCCCACAAAGCAACCTCCTCACCCCCCTCCCACCCCCCATCCCCCGCCCAGCATCCTGCGGAAATGTCTCCTCAAACATCCTCCCTCCAAGCACAACCACCCCCACCCCGCCCCACAGTGATGTTCCCAAGGAGAGCGGATGCTCAAGAGACCTCCCACCTGAGCATCTTCCCCATTGTCCCCAAGCATGCTCCCAAAGAGACTCCTCAAGCTCCCAACCTGCCCAGCAGCCTCCCAGGATGCTTCCCTCAGGCATCCTCACCCTGAGAACCTTCTGAGATGACTCCCTGAGCATATACCCACTCTGCCCCCCACCCCCCCCCAACCCCCAGCAGCCTTCTAAGAGGCATTGCTGAGAGGTCTCTGGGGACAGGAGGATGTCACCCATCTGTCCTTGTGCTAGACCAGTTCCTGAGGGTCCCTCACCTCCTGGATCTCCCTGTCTCGCAGGATGCTGCTTGCCGTGCTCAGCACCAGCCTGCCCGGTTCCTCCGGGGCCGGGGTCTCTGCTGGGGCTCCCTCCCAGCCCGGCTGCTGCTCTCCATCCAACGCTCCACTTCCCGCGGGCAGCTCCTCGTCCTGGCCGGGCTGGAGGCAGGTGGAGGGCAGCATCCGTGCCCTGAGGCAGCAGCATCCCTGGACCTGCCCTCAAGGGATGACCTCCCACCCTGTGTCCAGGGGCTGGGCAAAGGGGCACAAAGGCTGCAGGGATGGGCACTGCGCACCCCAAGGCAGCTCACAGCTGTCCACTTCTCTAACAGCCCTCCTGTGCTGTGCCATGCCATGCCCTGGCACCCTGCTGCACATGAAAGTTCAAGGGTATGATGCCACCCGAGGAGGAAGAGGAAGTTTGGGAGACATCCACAGCTACAGCCCAACCTCAGCCCCGGCAGGAGGGGTGAAGTGCAGCCGCTCCCCAGCCTGCCCACGGCCGAGCTGGTCCCAGGGCATGCGTGGTGGGGGGCACGGTGGAGCTGGTGCCTCTCCTGGCCACACGCTCAGAGTGCCTGTGGGTGCAGTCCCTGCCCGAGGGCAGGTGGGCAGCGGTCCTCTGGGGTGGGGAATGGGCAGAAAACACCCCAAGGAGAGAGGAAAGACGAGCAAGAGCAGCCCCTGGCAGCAGAACTGCCCCCAAGGTGCTCGGATGTTCCAGGTGGGGGCGGCCAGCAGGGCTAAAGGGGCAGGTCCCGAATGCCACTGCCCTCCCCAGCCCCCCGCTGTCCCCAGGGCAGCCCCCATCTATCCGTGTGTCCGCCACGACTGGTGCCTCCCGGGGCTGTCCTGAAGCGTGTTCCCAGTGCCCACGCTGCCACCTGTGTCCCTGCCACCTTGGACCTACCAGGAGCTGGTAGCGGCCACGGAGCCCTCTCATGGTGGGGCGGGGGGGGGGGGCGGGGGCTGGTCGCTGCTGGGGCGCTGGGAGCCACCGCTGCCGGAGAGCCCTCGGCTCCACCCCAGGTTAATGTTCACCAGCGCCGGCTCCTCCCTGGGCACCCGCGGGGTGGCACGGCTGGCTGGGGCCGCGGGCAGCCTGCCCTGGCTCACAGGGCTCCGCCGAGTGCTCCCCTGCAGGCACAGGTTCCGTGTGGTGCTGGGGTGGGTGGGCAGCGCCAGGCAGGCACTGGGTAGCTGGCGGCAGCCGAGCAGGCAGCCAGGGGGACGTGGGGGAGCCCTTGTTTGGGGGTCAACATCCAGGGCCTGCCTCTGTTGCTCTTTGCAACATGACTGTTGCAATAGTTGTAGCAACTGCCAACACCTGCCCGGCAGATGAGGTGGCACTAGGCTCTTGCTCTGCCAGGGTCAGCCTGGGGTGACAGCCTGGGATGACAGCCTGGGGTGACACTTGGGTGCTGGTGAACAGCAGTGAACCCCTGGCAAGGAATCCCCCTGCCGAGAGAGGTTTCTGTAACCCTTCAGGACCTGGAGGGAGAGACTGTGGTGCTCCAGGTGCCCCCTTCCCACTGACAGCCCTCCCCAGCTAGCCAGCACGGGCACCAGCCTGTGGCTCCAGCTGTAGCATCCCCTTGGTGCCAGTGCAGGAGTTTCTGGGTGCCCTGCACGGTGGCACAATGGCCACAACAGCCTTACCCTGGCCCTTCTGCAGGCATGGCTGGGGTTGCTCCTTGCCTCCATGCAGCACCTATTGCAGCCCCATCAGTGCTGGCTGCCCAGGTGGGTGGCTCCCAGTGCCCACTCCCCAGCAGGCTTTGATGGTAGTGGTGCCCCCTGGCTGGCAGCAAGAAGCTTGGGGTTTTGGGTGGGTTTTTATGTTTTTTATGTTTTTCACCTATCACCATAAACACTCTCTGGAACCACTCTGAGGCAGAGGTTAAGAGCTTGGCATAGCCAACAGCTGTTGGCAGGGCCCAGAATGGGCTAGGAGGTCCCAGTGGCCCCAAAAGCCTTCCCTGGGACCCACCTCCTGCTCAAGAGCCAGGATGAGACAGCCAAACCCTGCCTGAGCTGCCACCCCATGGCAGCTCTTCCTACCCTCGTCCCTCTCCCTCCCCCTGCAGATGCCATAGGTTGGCTCTTCCTACCCCTTTCCCCCTGCCTATTTCTGTGCCTGCACTTGCTCCTACCACCACTCCTGCCCCTGCTTTCTCTGTACCCCCACCCAAGCCAGTGCTTCTGTCCTTGTCCTTACCCAGCCTGTCCCCACCACTGACCCTGCCCCATCCCCACCCCTGATTCTGCCCCTGCCCTCACACAGCCACAGCCACTGTCCCTGCTGTGACCTAGCCCTTGACCCTGCCCTGTTCCTCTCTGTCCCCTCATTGCTCCCAGCCCTGCCCCTGCCCTTCCTCCTACCCATTGCCCCTTGGCCCTTCCTCTGCCCTGGCTCCTGGCCTTTTTGTACCCCTGTCTCATCCACTGCCCTGTCCCTGCCAGTGCCCACACCTCTGTCCCCTGCCCCACTTCTCACACCATCACCTCTTCCCATGCCCACTTTTGGGTCCGGCTTTGGGACCTGCTTCCCTGGGAGACCCAGAGGGACCCAGCACTGGGAGCTGAGCCCTGGACACAGCCACAGACCCAATTCAGCTGCTGGGGACAGGCTGTAGCTGCTCCCCTGGCCCCTCAGCCCAGCCCTGCTGTATGTAGGGGGGAGGGGCACTGCCAGGCAGCCCCCACACAAACCTGCTGTGGGGCTGAGCTGTGCACAGCACCACTGCCCAGCACCGTGTGGGCTTCAGCCTGCCCCAGAGATCTGTTTGCTTCTTGGTGTGCCCCAGGGCCACTTCTCTCCCTCCTGACCACATTTGCACTCAGATCCTCTCCCAACCCCTCCAGGCACTGGGAGGTGCCTCCCCGCCCCAGCCCCCAGCACAGGGCACAGAGCAGGATTCAAACTCGCACAGTTTATTATGCCCCTTGCCATGCCACGCAGCTGCCCGGGCACCAGGCTGCCACCACGGGGCTACACTGGGCTCCCCCAGCCCCCCGAAGCGCCAACAGCAGTGCAGTAAGGCACAGGGCACGTGTCCAGAGGGAAGCAACTGCCCGGGCACAGCCCTCCCTGTTGCCTTGTGCCAGGTTTGGTTTTGACATTGTCACATTCCCAGCCCTTTGGATTTCCCTTGGCATCAGTGGGAAGCTGGCTGCCTGCTGCCCCAGCACCAGCCAGGCTTTCCCAGCATGGGTACCACCTCCAGGGCCACCACCACAAGCACAATGATGCCAGCCTGGGGGCTCCTCCCCAGTGGGTCACATTGCCAGGGTCAGCAGCCCCTCTGAAGTGGGCAGCTCTGAGCACAGAGCCGTGGGGGAGCCTTACGAGGGCACCATCACTGTGCTTGCAGTGGGGGCAACCCAGGGAAGAGCAGAGCCCTGTGCCAGGTGGCTGTGGAGTGCCTGACTCCCTAACAATGGCAGCTGAGGCTGCTTCTGAGGCAGTCTGGGGCCTTAACAGGGAGATTCTGACACCTCCTGGTCCAGCCAAGCTGCTTCTGCTTGCTCCACCTCCAGGCTGCTGTCCCAAGCAATGCCAGTGTGAGCCCTGCACTGCCAAGCTTTGCTACCCTGCAGAAACAAGGAGCAGCAGGAGCCCATCTCCACAGTTCCTTCTTCTGAGACCCTACCATGGCTCTGTGCAGCTGCTGCCACTGCTGCTCCAAGGGGACACAGCAGTTACCCAGTACGTGCCTTGCCCCTGCCCTCACCCCACTTCCAGTTCTTTGTAGTGTTTGAGTGACAAGGCAGCAGCTGCAGCTTCCTCCTTCCAGAGGTCATTCAGCCTTACTCAACCAACTGTTGGTTGCAGAAGCTCCTCCTGTGGCTGAGCACAGGAGATTTGATTCCTCCAGACCCCACAGGAGTGCAGCAGGAGAGCCAGGACACAGCATCTGCAGGCAGGGCCTGGGCACCAGCTGCCCAGAGAGTGCCTTGTGTCAAGCAGAGCGCTGGGCAAAGCAGGGAAGGGGCTGGCTCCAGGAGAAGCAAACATCCCCAAGGAGCCTGGGATAGCAAAGTCAACAGTTCATGGTCTGAGCTCTTTCTGGGACAGATTCAGCCCTGGGTTTATAAAGCTTAGATGCTTTCTCCAGTCCCTGCTAGACTGCCCAGAGTCGATGGCTGAGGTTGCAGTGAAAGCACAGCGGAGGAGAGGAGGGAGATGCTCCAAGGGAGGCACTACAGCTCCTCCTTGTAGCTCCTAGAGTCTCAGCAGCGAGCCCTCAGCCCGGGAGGTATTCTCAGAGCCTCAGCCCTTTCTTTCAGGAGGAATCATTCCCAGAGTCACACCTCGGTCAGGAGCCTTCCCCGCCCACCCCTCACCCCCAGGCTTTTGCACGCTCCTCGGAGTGATCCAGGTGCCAGGGAGCGGTGGGCACCATCCTTACTTGAGCACCAGCATGGCTTCCGTGCCGTCCTGCCTGGTGAGGTGCAGCCCGTGGCTGAGGTAGTACTCGCGCCGCAGGAAGGCGTAGAAGTAATCCGAGATCAGCTGGATCTGCAGAAAGGAGGCCAGAGACGGCAGGGGGTCAGGACACAGACACAAGGGGCTGGGCTGGTGGGGGAGGGCTTTAAGAAGCTCTTAACCCACCAGGGGGGCCCCGCAGCCTTCGGCCAAAGGAGATGTAAGCTGCCAGCGAGCTCCGAGCCTCTGCTGAGACAGCAGCTCCCTAGCCGGCCAGAAGGGATGCCGAGGGCAAGTCCCTCCGTGCCACAGCTTCGCAGCCCATCAGCCTCCCCCGCAGGAGCCTTCCGTGCAGGCACTGCCCTGCAGCAAACCCCAAACGCTGCTGCTCCTGCTGCTGACTGCTACTAAGAGCCTTTCAGTCGGGATTGTTTTTCAGCTCTATCTCTCCTCGGAGGGCAACTTGCAGGCAGCAGAAGGAACACCACAGCTCCCCAGGTCAGCCTCAGCACACAGAGACTTCAGCAGTTTGACAAACCAATCCTGACCAGCGGTGCAGAGTCCTTCACAGCACAAGGTGCAGGAGCAGCACCAGGCACAGGCACTCCTTCCACCCACACCACTCCCACAGCTCCCTCCTGCCCCCTGCTCTCAAACCCTCTGTCTCCCACACACAGGGATGCTGGCACTGGCCTGTGCTGGCACTGCCACTGGAAACCTGACCTGGATATCACAAGGTCCCTCCTTAGTGGTTCTGAGGCACCACAGTGTGAGCACTCCTTGCCAAAAGCACTGAGAACACACAGAAGGTGCCCAGGGTGCTCCTGCAGAAGTCATCCTGGCAGCTGGCACTGCAGGGGCAGGCTGGGCTGCTCCTATTTGTCACTGGGCCTCTGGCAGTGTAGCCCTTCCCCAGAGCTGCTGACCCCCTCCATCCCCACACAGCAGCACACAACTCGAGTGCAAAACCCTCCCAGTGCCAGCCCAAGCTGGCAGCACAGTGTCCTAGTGTCCAGATGCCACTGGATGCATTGCCTTGGCACAGTGCCCCACCTGAAGCATGCTGCAGGGATAAGGGGACAAAGGAGGGCAGTGCCAGGCTGTCAGCCAGGGCAGGACAGGACTGTATGGAGGACTGGCTGGAAGCTGACGGGAAGAGAAACAGGGCTGAGGGCAGCTGAGGGCAGCTGAGGGCAGCGGAGGGCAGCGGAGGGCAGAGGAGGGCAGAGGAGGGCAGAGGAGGGCAGAGGAGGGCAGAGGAGGGCAGAGGAAGGCAGAGGAAGGCAGAGGAGGGCAGAGGAGGGCAGAGGAGGGCAGAGGAGGAAGGGCAAAGAACAGCCAGAGAGGAGCAGAGATGCCCACTGCTGCTGCCTCTGCCCACTGCTGCTGCTCCTGCCCACTGCTGCTGCCTCTGCCCACTCCTGCTGCCTCTGCCCACTCCTGCTGCCTCTGCCCACTGCTGCTGCCTCTGCCCACTCTTGCTGCCTCTCCCCACTGCTGCTGCCTCTGCCCACTCTTGCTGCCTCTGCCCTCTCCTGCTGCCTCTGCCCACTCCTGCTGCCTCTGCCCACTCATGGTGCTGCCATGCTGCATCTACCTGGGTCAGGCTACTCCTAACTGGAGCCTGTGGGATTGTTGATGGGAAGGGAGCCACCGGAGGCTGGTGGGGGTGGGGACTGCTGCTTTGTCACAAGGAACTCAGCAGATTTTGGACCTGCCTGCATTTACAGAGGGCACAGGACCCTGCAGGAGCTGCTGGGACTTTCTCAGGCAGGAAATAAAATCCTCTTAGCTCCTCACCACCTGCCACCTCTGATTCAGTGCTGAGTATCCCTTTCATTCCAGAGCTAAGCAACCAGTCCCAATTTCTCTAAGCCCCTCCTGCAGTGTCTCTGTGCCCCCCCTCACTGCAGGGAGTCTCTCTTGCTTCTGCAGAACGGACATTGGTCTCCATTTATCCAGGTGGGGACATGCCCATGCAGGTGATTTTCAACCCCTGGCCAAAGTGCTGCTCCTCCAGTTGCAGGAGAAGCAGAAAAACAGAAATGGCTGAGGCACATTCCAGAGCAAGGGAACTTTAACATCAAATGAACTTTCTGCTCAGCCACCTCTGAAACTGTGCCAGGGCTTAGGGACACAGCAAACAGCACAGAGAAAAGGCTGCAGCAACAGTGTACATCAAATCCCACCCTGCAGGGGTGCTGAGCTCTGCTGTCCCTAAGGCTGGAGAAAGTCTTGTGCCCAGAATGGCCTGGAGAGAGCAGGGAGAGCAGGCCCTGGCCTGGCTGGGAGCCTGCACTGCCCACAGCCCCACACTTTGGTGACATATCAAGCTAGGAAAACTTGGGGCCATGGCCCCATGGCAGTTCTCTTTTGCCTGCTGTCTGGCCCCACTTCTGCTGCTCCCTGCTGCCCAGGGACCTGGTGGAGTCCCCACCCCTGGAGGTGTTTCAAAGCTGCGTGGATGTGGTGCTGAGGGTCATGGGCTAGTGGCAGTGCCTCAGCAGTGGGGCTGTGAGCTCTGGGTGAGAGCTTGGACTGGGGAATCTCAGAGGTCACTTCCAGCCTCAGCAGCTCCATGGGTCTATGATTCCATGTTTTTTCCTCTCAGCTCACCTTCTGCAGCCAGCTGTGCTCTGAAGCCCTGCCACACTGAGATGCTTTTGCTCTCCTCTCCAGCAGCAGCCCCTGCAGCCTGCAGGGCAGCCTAGCTGGGCTGGTTGGCTACAGCTCAAACACCACAGGAACTCCTTCCTGTCAGTGTGCCAGGAGGTGAGGATGAGGCAGGCTCCAGCTGGAGCAAGGAGAGGCAGGAAGCTGCTGTGCAGGGCTGCAGGGGATGCAGAGCCAGAGCCACCCTGCAGAAGCCACTGCTGCTGCCAGGACAGCCCAGTCAGCGAGCACCCCAGGGTCAGCCTCGCTCCACTGACCTGCCCTATGTTGAAAGTCAAAGTGATGGCATAGTAGAAATTGGAGTTGGCACTTCCTGCATAAATCCACAGGTGCCAGAGGACAGGGAAGAGGATGGAGCAGACGATGAGCACACAGGAGGGGATGAAGATGTTGCGGAGAACTGCAAGAGGAAAAGCAGACTGTCAGAGCCTGCACTGCTCTGCACAGCCCTCAGGCTCAGCCCTGCAGCACTGCAGCCCAGGGGCTGTGCAGCAGGGACTGCCACCTGCACCACACACTGCCCTCCCACAGCCCTCCACACTCTGCTTCAAGGATTTCCTGGCTGGCTGTTGTAACAAACCCACTCTGTGTCCCTTAAATAAAGGCTTCTGCCTCTGCTGGAGGGTGAAATCCTCAGTTATGGCTCTCTGCTTCTGGGTCCTGCATCCAAACACTCTTCCTTGGAGGACTTTGGCTTTTTGGTGCCCCCACTGCAGTACCTAGCAGCTCTGAGAAGCCCTTCCAGCAGCACCAGGACATCACAGAAAGCAGAGCATGGAACTCCCTGGCCTTGTCAGGTTGATGGCAAAAGGACAAAATGGACTTGAGGGCCACAGGAAAAGAGATACTTGAGAGGTGATGAGGAAATGGAAGCACCACAGCAGCAGAAGGCTTACAGGCCCTCAGGAGGTGCAAGTGTGGCCAGAGTCCATCACTCAGTGCCTGTCTCAGGTGGACAAAACACAATCCCAGCTTTGGCTCCTAGAGTTGGGAACTGCTAGGCCACAGAGATTTTGTTTTCTGTGACATCTTGGTGCCTGTCCTTTCCCAGCAGTGCTATGATTCATCCCAGCACCTGTGGGACTTCAGTATCTGCAGGGGACCTGCAGGCAGGATGGGGAGGGACTGTTCAGAAGGGGCTGTGAGGATAGGACAAGGGGCAAGGGTTTGAAACTGGAGCAGGGCAGAGTTAGGTTGGACATCAGGAGGAAGTTCTGCACAACACTGGAACAGGCTGTCCAGGGATGTGGTTGAGGCCCCAGCCCTGGAGACCTCCAAGATCAGATTTGCTGTCTCCCTGTGCAGCCTGCTCTGGCTGGAGGTGTCCCTGCTGCCTGCAGGGGGTTGGACAAGGTGCCCCCGGAGGGTCCCTTCCAACCCAATGCCATCTGTGAAGCTGCAATGCTGTGCTTGGCTGCAGCTCAGCCAGCAGCCCTGAAGGCAGCTGAAGGCTCCCCAGCATTCTGCAGCTGGAGGGAGCCACCTGGCATTTGGAGCACATTGTCTGAACCTGCTCCCACTTGTCCTGTTAAACTTCTTGTTCAGCTCCCTCACTGTGGGGTGGCAGCACGTGACAGGTGACTGTCCCTCCTGCTGCTCACAGTCCCCTTCTCTGCTTGCTTGGAACATGCAATTGCTCTACACTGAGTGCAGGTTTCTCAGAAGTTCATCACCTGCCACAGCTGTTCAGGGCTAGGCTGGGGTCCTGTCCTGTTTTATCACAGCTGCTTTGGCTTTAGCTTTCCTTAATCTGAAAACAACAGACCAGAGATGGTCTCCAAGTCTCTTGCCTCCTGCTTATGTCTCCTGCCACAGGCAGGCTTGCTGCTCTCAAACACACCTGGTTAGAGAGGCAGCAGGCAAGGGCCTGGACAGCCTGGCAGGGCTGGTGAAAGCAGTTGGTTTAGGCAAGAAAGAGCAGGAAAAACACAGCCCCTCCAAATCTGCCCCCAGGGGCTGTGTCTGAAATTCATCAGGGAGCTCTCTGGTGTCTTAAAGAGCTTCTTTGTGAAGCATGTAAGAAAAACTGGACAACTGCTTGGAGCAGTTCAGTTACCTTCACTCTAAGCAAACCAGCAGAGGCAGAACAAGGAGGCACTGCAAAGTGCAGGGTGTGAAGGTCAGAGGCCTCACCTCACCACACCTGCAGGAGCAGTGTTCAAGCTACCTGGGAGCAAAGCATTTGAAGGGTGGAGGTATCTTCACCAAGCCACATCCCTTCTGCAGGGCTGCAAAAGGCTCTTACAAAAAACTTCATTTGCAGAACAGCTTGGAGAGATCACAAGGGACAATTCCCTGCCTGACCCCGTCAGCTCTAGACCTAAAGACAACCTGGGTCACCAGAAAAATGAAGCCTCCTTCCAGGCACCCCAAGGAGGCCACAAGAGCCTGGGGACACAGCTTTCTTTGGTTTAGTGGTGGCAGTTTCCCAGCGCAGGTAAGGACCAATGAGAGACAGAGAACTTACATCTGTAAAGGTGGCTCCAGAGTGGGAGGAAGGCCATGTACAGTGCAACGTCTCCCACCGTGGGGTAGGACTTGAAGATGGAGATGACTGCAATCTGGACAAACAGGAAGAACACAGGGTGCTCCCTGGAAGGACAAAGACACAAAGCACAGGAGGCTGCAGGAGGGGCCTCAAAAACTGCAGACAACAGCAAAGGCACAAACTGGGACAGGCTCAGGAGGCTCTCATGCCCCTGGGGCCTCTGAGTGCTGGGCTGGGGCAGACCAAGATGCTTTGCAGAGCAGCAGTGCCAGGCTGGATGTGGCTGTGAGCAACCTGCTCTGGTGTGAGGTGTCCCTGCCCATGGCAGGGGACTTGGAACTGGATGAGCCTTGAGGTCCCTTCCAGCCCTGCCAATTCTGTGATTCTTTGATCTGTTGTACAGCAGAGCCAAACTCACTCTATTCAAGGATAAAGACTGAAACTCTGGGGAAGAAGGAGGAAAGCCCCTGTTACAAACCCTAACTTTCTCAGGCCTGTAGGTCAGGACACCTGACACCAGCCTTATAAGCTCCCAGCAGACAACTGGGAGTCCAAAGGGAGCAGAGAAAGATACTTACTTGAGCTTTATTGCCAAGGGAATGGTGTAGAAGAAGACATTGATTTGAAACACGCAGACAAAGAAGAGGCTGAAGTGCTCAAACATCTCTGCAAAGAAGTACCAGAAGAGGCCAATGTTGGGAGTCAGATCTGGGACGGAGAGGCTGCAGGTGGAGGAGAAAAGGCAAAGTCACACTTTGAAATGGTTGGGTTCAGTGCTCTGCTGCTGACACACTGACTGAGCACAGGGAGCTGCTGGATGGAGGACTTCCATGCACATGGTTTTGAGCTGGAGGAGGGGAGATTGAGACTGGAGAGGAGGAAGAAATTGTTGAGAGTGAGGGTGGGGAGAGACTGGCACAGGTTGCCCAGGGAGGCTGTGGCTGTGCCCTTCCTGGAGGTGTTCAGGGCTAGGCTGGATGAGGCCTTGAGCAAGCTGTGCTGGTGGGAGGTGTCCCTGCCCATGGCAGGGGTTGGAGCTGGATGAGCTTTGAGGTCCCTTCCAACCTAAACCATTCTATGAAGTCCACAGAAGAGAAACCACAGGGGTGAAAGCCTAGAGAGAGAAGAGATGGCTCCTTCCCTGTGCCCCAGCAGGACTTAAACTGCTCCCAAGCAGACATTTCTCCAGAGAGGAGAATTCCCCAACCATGGCAGCTCAACAATCAAGCCCATTTCCAATCAGCTCAGTAGAAATACCTCCTGCCTTCTCTCCTTTTTGCTGCTCCCTCCACACACTTCATGTCCTTGCCCTGTCAGTAAGCTCCCAGCTCACTCACTCCCAAGGACAGGCTGTGTGGCACTGTGTGAGATGCACAATACAAGGGGGACAAGACTGAAAAACCCCAAGCCCAGCAGGCATCTTTCTACTTACATAAACCCATAAACAGATGGGATGAAATCCCAGGAGTTGAGAAGGAAGAAAGAGAGGCAGATGATCACCACCAGGCTGCAGAGGTACAGGGCTGCATACTGCATGGTGTAGAGCCAGAAGCTTTTGCTCTTCAGCTTCACTGGGATGAACTGACGCTGCAAATGGAACACAGGCAGGCAGAGACACTCCTCAGCAGGGGGAGGCCACAAGGAAGCCCAAGTGTGCAGAACACCATTTGAAAGTGGTGAGAGTCACTGTGTGTAGCACAAGACCTTTGCAGATGACACCAAGTTATGTGGAGAGTTGATCTGCACCAGGGTAGGGAGGCTCTGCAGAGGGAGTTGGGTAGATTGGATCCATGGCCAACGTTCACAGGAGGCCAAGTGCCAGGTCCTGCACCTGGGCCACAACAACCCCAAGCAATGCTGCAGGCTTGGGGCACTGTGGCTGGAAACTGCCTGGCACAAAGGGACCTGGGGGTGCTGATGGACAAGCAGCTGAAGAGGAGCCAGCAGTGCCCAGGTGGCCAAGAGAGCCAAAGGCATCCTGGCTGGGATCAGCAATGCTGTGTCCAGCAGGAGCAGGGAAGGGATTGTCCCCTGGGACTCAGCTCTGGGGAGGTCACACCTTGAGTGTTGTGCTCAGTGTTGGGCATCTGAATCCAAGAGAGATGTGGAGGTGCTGGAGCCAGGGCAGAGGAGGGCAAGGAAGCTGTGAAGGGCCTGGAGAAGAAATCTGGTGAAGAGCAACTGAAGGAGCTGGGGATGGTTCGTGTGAAACAGAGGAGCCTGAGGGGAGACCTCCTTGCTGTCTACAACTACCTGAAAGGAGGTTGTGGAGAGGTTGGTGCTGATCTCTTCTCCCAGGTCATTAGTGATAGAACAAGAGGGAATGGCCTCGAGCTGCCACTAGGTAGGCTTAGACTGAACAGTAGGAAGAATTTTTCCACAGCAAGAATGGTCAGACACTGGCACAGGCTGCCCAGGGAGGTGCTGGAGTCCCCAGGCCTGGAGGTCTTTCAAGGCCATTCAGATGTGGTGCTTGGGGCTATGGTTCAGGGGTGACCCTTGCAGAGCAGGGTCAGTGGTTGGACTTGGTGATCCTGAGGCTCTTTTCCAACCTGAATGGTTCTGTGGTTCTGCAAAGAGCTGAGAAAGAGAGCAGTGGGAAGGGATGGATCCACTCCATAGGAAAGAGCTGCCTGAGCCTTAGACCCTGCCCATGGCTGCAGATGTGTCCCCAGCCTGCTGCTGGGCTGGGTTTGCCTGGGCAGTGTTAACCACATATGCATGGCTGATGGATCCCAGGGCTGATGGATCCCAGGGCTGATGGATCCCCAGGGCTGATGGATCCCCAGGGCTGATGGATCCTCATGGCTGATGGATCCCTGCTCTGGCATTCAGGGATCTCTTCATGGGGAGGGTGAAACCACAGCTCAGCAAGTCACTTTCTCAAGCACATTCCCAGGCAGCACCTCCAGCTCGGAGTGGTCGAACTCACAGCTCCTCACTCAGGCAGCTCAGTGCAAAGGAAACTCTCCAGGTCTAACAGCCTCCTTGCCATCCACACAACACCACAGCAGCACTTCTCTGGGGCAAGCTAAACACCACCAGCTCTGCAGAGGCCTTTCTGCTCCCCTCTCTCTATGCACAGGCTTCACACTCTCCAAGGCTTGAGGGAAGTCACTTTTTCTGCAGTTCAGGAGCTGCCCAGCTCCCCTCTCAGCAGCTGAGGATGGGCCCTGCTCAGCTACCAGAGGACAAGAGGTAGCAAAAGATGTGTACATCACCTACCTGTAGAAGATAAAGCAGTGCTGGAGCAAACAGGGTGAGAGGGTAGAGTGACTGGTACGTTGCTAAGGCCAGGAACACAGCGCTGAGGAAGGCACTACCTGCAAAGACAAAGAGCCACAGGCAGCTGTGAGGCTCAGCTCAGCCAACCAGGCTGGCAGGCAGGCAGGCACTGCACAACCCCCCGCAGGGCCTGCACAGGCACCACCCCTGGCAGGCAGAACCTGTCCTGGAGACTGCCCTTCTGAACTACATTCTGAGGGAAGAATGACTCACATCAAGGTGATCCTCCACGAGCAGAGCCCCTGACTGAGCTGCATCTCCCACCCCTCACATACAGACAGATTCATCTCCTGCAGTCTGGGCACAGACCCTGCTGGCTGCCTTATGCATGGCAATGCATTCACTTCAGTCACAGCTGAGTGAAACAGCTGCTGGAGTCACACTGGGTATGCTGCAAAACCTCATCACCAGGGCCCCCAGCACAGCTCTGTCAAAGGGATCAAGCAGAAGTCTGCAGCTGAAGCAATGAGGAGGCATTAACCCTACTGCACAGACCCCAGACCTGAGGCACAGCTCAGCTTTTCCAAATGGTCTTAAAAATATGAAAGCCTTTATTGAGGAACCTTTGTTGGTTCCTCTCAGGTTGAGCAAAGTGCTGAGTACTCACACTGCTGTCGTGGGCTGAAATCACCCCACCCTAAAACTGCCACACCTGCCCAGCTACCAACCCCAGAAATCAAATCCAAAAGCTCCCAGGTTAAACAGAAGAAAAGCCCCAGCCCCCAGTGCAGCAGCCTGGCTAACAGCTCCCCATCTGATGTCACTTGGAACTCATCTGTGTAAAACACAGCTCAGGCAGCAAGAATCCTGACTCAGGGCACTGCAGTGACCAGCAGCCTGCTGCCATCCAACAGGAAGCTCTTCTCTGCTCCCAGCTTTTGGAAGAGAATCATAGAATCATAGAATCATAGAATCAAGAAGGTTGGAAGAGACCTCAAGGATCATCGAGTCCAACCTGTCACCCAGCACCTCATGACTATCTAAACCATGGCACCAAGTGCCACGTCCAATCCCCTCTTGAACACCTCCAGGGATGGTGACTCCACCACCTCCCTGGGCAGCCCATTCCAATGGCCAACCACTCTCTCTGTGAAGAACTTTCTCCTCACCTCCAGCCTAAACCTCCCCTGGTGCAGCTTGAGACTGTGTCCTCTTGTTCTGGTGCTGGTTGCCTGGGAGAAGAGACCAAACCCCTCCTGGCTACAACCTCCCTTCAGGTAGTTGTAGACAGCAATGAGGTCTCCCCTGAGCCTCCTCTTCTCCAGGCTAAACAGTCCCAGCTCCCTCAGCCTCTCCTCATAGGGCTTGTGCTCAAGGCCTCTCCCCAGCCTCGTTGCCCTTCTCTGGACATGCTCCAGCAATTCAACATCTTTCCTAAACTGAGGGGCCCAGAACTGGACACAGAGAAGATACAGGACCCTGGGGATGAGCCTTCTCCGTTCCTCAACTACATTCCCCTAGACAGAAACCTCCCCACTCTCTTGAGTGTTTAACACTGCACAGGTCTAAAGGAATGGTGCCCAGAAGTCACAGCCATCATCTGATATCCCCTCTCTGCCCACTTTAAAACTTAAGAGGCAGGGAGAGAGCACATGGGACAGCTACTCTGCCTTTGGCTCGGACTGAATTGTTCATTTCATGGGATCAGAGAGGAGTTTATCCACATGGACCCCACTTGTGTGAGGTTGTGATTGCTTGTAAATCCAAACCCCTCCTGCCTCAATTAGTCAATAATTTTCTCCTTTGGAAACCAGTCTCTATCAGTTCTCTTCACAGTGACTGGGTATTGCTAGACACAAGAGCACAGACTGACCTTTCCTCTGACAACTCCTGCAACTGAGCTGATCAGAACAAGTCAGCTATGCTAAAAGATTTCTCCACTGGAAAGTCATCAAGGAAGCAGAAACCTGGCACTACTCACAGAGTGAAGGAAACAGCTGCTCTGCCATCATCTATTCAGCTGTGCTGCTGGGGGTCTTCGGCTACTGTTTCTCTCACTTAGCTAATCTCAAAGCCAGTTTACAACTGTGAGTGAAAGCCAAACAATAGCTGCAGCTAGCTGCTAGCTTTGGAATAAAGGTTCAAAGATCCACTCGGGAAAGCAATTGGACACAACAACCTGGAGTGCATATCCAAGGGCAAAAGGAAGAGCAGCAGAGCATCATGAACTCCTACACACAGACACACATTCCCTCAGCAGCAGCAAACTAGCTGAAGCCATCCAGGAAAAGCAGAGCTTTCAGAGATGAAACTCCTAGGTGGCCTTGACTATGAATTCTCCTGATCTTGTGATCTCAGGTTGAGCTCTGACCTCACTCCAGGCCCATTTCTGCTGTGTTTCACTTTGTAGCAATCATTGCCTGTAAAGTTCCACCTCCATTTAACTTCTGCTGCTTTTCTAATCCTATAGGAAGTCACAAAGAGCCCTTTTTGTTCCCTGTGTTACCTTTGATTGTAGCTAGAATGAAGAAGGCAATGACAGTGTTGTTGATGGCACAGGTGGACTTGGCCACACAAGACATCACAGTGTAGGGGTTCAACAAATAGCTGAAAGAGAGCAAAGCTTGAGTTACATTCAAAGGAGACAGCATCCAACCAGAGATGTTCAAAGGAGAAACAGAAGCTCTTTGCCATTTGTTTACATTTGATGGGACGATCTCAGCAGCACATCAACTCAGTTCTTTAGGCTGGGGAGGGATAACAGCAGGCACCAGGGCAGGTTAGAGGCTGCCCCGCTGGAGAGCAGCTCCACAGAGAAAGACCTTGGAGTGCTGGTGGGCAGCAAGTTCTGCATGGGACAGCAATGTGCCCTGGTGGCCAAAAGGTCCAATGGCATCCTGGGGTGCAGCAAGAAAAGTGTGGCCAGCAGGGCTAGGGAGGCTCTGCTGCCCCTCAGCTCTGCTGCCCCTCAGCTCTGCCCTGCTGAGACCACACCTGGGATACTGTAAAAAACAGATCTCTGGCTTGGAGCTATGGATACAGTGGCCACAGGGAGACCAGGCGACAGCTGTGAAGGTGTTCACAGTGCAAGCTCTGTCCAGGAAAATGGCTATCAGAAACCTCCCTTGCTTTGCCAAAACATTGTATATTTATTCAGTCAGACCCAGGATCACTGGCCCCAAGGTAAACTCTTTCTGCAATGCACATCTGTCTCTGAGGAAGTGATAAGAAGACAGCAAGATGGAAACAAACCCTGAGCCAAGAGCAGAGCTCCCCAGCCCAGCTGCACCTGCCCACTCCTGCTGTGGCAGAGCAATCCTTGATGTGCAGCATGGCAGGAACAAAACCTGCCAGCTATGGAAATCCATCCTTGGAGTGATGGGGAGACAGCCAACTCTGCACACCTGTCCCTGGTGAGGATGCCAGCTCCTCTCATGGCTTCAGAAATGCTTGGCAGGATGACCAACACAGTAATCAAGGTGCTGGACCCATCAGCCCTGCTAACAACTACCTGAGCAGACAAAGCTGAGGATGATTTCCTAATTCTCTCTTTACACTTTCCTGCTTCTCTGAGTCTCAGGTTGTCTTTTGCTGTGTCTCCAGAGACAGCTTACAGCAGGACAGGTGCAACCTCAGCTCAGCTTTGCTGTGCTGGTGTGCAGCACTGTGAAACACAAAACTGTCTGCAGTTTCACCTTTCTCACCCTGTGGAATGTTACAAAATCCATATGACAACAGGAAGAAAAAAAAACAACTTATCTAATGGAAAACTCTCTGGTGCAGAATGATTCAGATAATATTTTATTCATGTCAAAACCTCAATGAAAAAAACAACAAAACAACAACTTTTTGGCATTAAGTACCTTGCCTCTGTATTATTTATTTTAATTGAAGCTTTCTGAAACAAACAAGCAAAAGGTTTAATTTACAGAGGCCATTGCTGACACCCTTGACAGGGTCTTTGAACTGTCATAAGCAATTGTGGGATGCTCAAGTTGTGACATTGAGCTGCTCAGAGATTCTCTTCACGTTTCTGAAAAGCCACCTGAGAGACATTTGGGAGGCACAGAACCACTTCAGGTAACATCAGCACAGAGCAGAAGTGAATGGGGCTGTGATGTGTGCAGACACAGCACCCCTGCTACCCAACTAACCACTCTGTGCTGCTCAGTCTGCTTAGAGGGCCTGAGTGAATTTGCTTGTTGGCAACAAACCTTTGAAAAGCATCTGCTCTGCACCTTCCAAACCAGTATTCAGGTTTGGGGGTGGGGGGTGTTAGATTTTTAGGTACAGCAAAAATTCAGAATTTCTGGGGAGAAAAAAGAAAAAAAACCAACACAACCAACCAACCATTCTTCAACATATGCTGAAGCCCCAAATCAGATAAATAAAGCCCAAAGGGAAGTGAGGAGCTGGAGCAGCCTAGTGCAGCCTGCAGGAAGCAATACTTACAACAGAGCTACCTTGAGGGGGATGTAGTGCATCTCCATGGGCGTCTGGATGAGCTCAGCCACATCTGGGGCATATTTATCCAGCTCTATGAGCAGCTTTTGTTTTTTGAACTGGACAAGGGAGAAAGACCAAAGACTGTCAGGTGAGGAAAGTCATTGTTCTTATCACTCAGAAGACACAGCAGCCCCAGGGGGAGCCAAGACTCCTCCTGTTACATGAGGTGTTGGACAAACCACAACCCAAATACTTAACAGCTGCAGTGGAAGCAGCACTGGGGAGGCCACACCTCGAGTGCTGTGCTCAGCTCTGGGCCCTCCCTGCAGGAAGGACATTGAGGGGCTGGAGCCTGTCCAGAGCAGGGCAGGGAGGCTGGAGAAGGGCCTGGAGCCCCTGGGCTAGAGGAGGGGCTGAGGGAGCTGGGGGTGTTGAGGCTGGAGAAGAGGAGGCTGAGGGAGACCTCATTGCTCTCTGCAGCTCCCTGAAGGGAGGTTGGGGTGAGGAGGGCACAGCCTCTGCTGCTTGGTGGCAAGGGACAGGAGCAGAGGCAATGGTTCCAAGCTGCCCAGGGGAGGCTCAGGCTGGAGCTGAGGAAATATTTCTGCCCTGGAAGGGCTCTCAGACATTGGCACAGGCTGCCCAGGGCAGTGCTGGAGTCCCCATCCCTGGGGGTGTTCCAGCAGCTGTGGCCCTGGTGCTTAGGGCCATGGTTTGGTGCTGAGCCTGGAATTGGACTGGATGAGCTTGGAGGTCTCTTCCCACTGGTTGTTTTCTATGATTCTGTGAAGTCAGGAGAAAGTAGATAATCTCTATACTCATTTAACTCCCTAAGTCACCTGTGTCTAGCTCTTGGCACAACTGACAGTGAATTCACTGCACTAGAGCTGAACACTTTCCATCTTCCTGAAGGCTCTTGGATCTCCAGTCACAGGCTGACTTTCATTAAACTGACATTCAATACATTCACTGCTCAACAGACAAGGCCCTGCAATTCACAGCAGTAAGAGTCCTGGTTATTGTGGAGATGGACACCTCTGTCAAGTCTCCTTTCAGGACCCAAAATCTCTCTCTCTAATCTGTCTCTTTCTATGAGGCTCTCTCTGGAGTCAAAAGAGACATCTGAATTCTGGACCTGTTGGGATGGGGAAAGAATCACAGAGTGCTCTGGGCTGGAAGGGACCTCCAAAGCTCATCCAGTCCAGCCCCCTGCACTCAGCAGGGACATCCTCCCCTGGATCAGGCTGCCCAGAGCCCTGTCCAGCCTCACCTTGAAGATCTCCAGGGACGGAGCCTCAACTACCTCCCTGGGCAACCTGTTCCAGTGTTACACCATCCTCATGGTGCAGAACTTGCTCCTCACATCCAATCTAAATATCCCCTGCTCCAGTTTCAAATCATTGCCCCTGGTCCTGTCCCAGGCCTTTGCAAACAGTCCCTCTGCAGCCTTCTTGTAGCCCCTTCAGGTACTGGAAGGTTGCTATTAGTTCTCCCTGAAGCCTTCTCTTCTCCAGGCTGAACACCCCCAGCTCCCTCAGCCTGTCCTTGTAGCAGAGGTGCGCCATCCCCCTGAGCATTTTTGTGGCCTCCTCTGGACCAGGTGCAGGCAATAAACTCTCAGTGAGCAAAGTACCTCACATGCAGGATTTTTACACATTCTGTCATGAGCTATTTCTCAAAGTCAGAGGGGAAGGAACAAGCACACAGCTGGATGGGAGACCAGACATGCTGTAGAAAGTGCAGCCCCCTTCTCCTGTTGGTGCTGAATTGCTGTCTCTCTAGGATCCCAGAGAGCTCAGCACTGCATACACAAAATGGTCTTTGAGTTACTTAGGAGGAAGACCTGGGAGGGATCACTCCCTGCCAAATCCATGTACTGAGAACCTGAAGGGAACAGATTTCCACCTTGCTCACCAGAATGATTTATGTCACCTCAGCATCCTTGGAAGGCTTTGTTCCTTCCTTTACAGGTTTCCAGCTGAGGATGGACTCGTGGTGTGTGCAAACACAAACCTTGCCCAAAGCAAAACATTCCAGGCTCTAGCTACAAAACATGCAGGAGATGGCAGCAGTAGCTGAGGTGACAGAAGAGAGTACCCAAGTCTTGCCAATCCACAGCTACTGATAAAATTCTGCCTACTGTAGCCTGCCACAGCTGAGGGTGGCTTTTCAGAACAGCTTCTGAAGTCTCACACCTTCCCTGTGCACCATGACCCCAGACTTGTCTGCACTTCCCTGGCTATTGCATTCTCCCCAATTGCTCAAATGCTTCATATTCCCTCCAGATCACAGAATCTACACTGCTGTGATCAGCTTTCAAGTGCAGGGTAGTAGCTACAGACACTGTGGAGCTGTCACAGCAACTCTGAGAACACTTTGATGTCAGCCACACTCAGTTCATGACTCTTCCAGCTATGATCAGCACTACTGCAGCAAGGACTGCTCATGACTGCAGCCCCTGGCATGTGTTGGCTTTGGGACAAGATGCTGGGAGAGAAGACCCAGCAACACTGGCAGCTTACCACAACTTTGTTGAAGTCCTGGATGGCCAAGTAGAGGGCAACAGCAGTCAGCACATCAGTTATCTGGTAAAAAGCAAGGCACAGAGTGACTGTGAGCAAAGCAAAGGAATGGAGTAAGAGCCACTGGGCAGCCCTACAGGGCTGAGGGAGGGCTCTGATCTGAAAGCAGCAGCTTTAAACCTGCCAGCCTGCTGCTCTGGGCACTCTGCTCAGCCCCCACTGCATCACCTCGAGGCCATGAGCTGCACCAAAGCTATAAGAATGGGGAAGGAAGGGCAGAGAAAGTGTTCAGGGGATAAGAGAGACCCTCTGCTCTGAGCAGAGCACAGGCAGCACTGGGGCAGTGCCCAGCTGGCTGACCCCAACCTGTCCATTAGTCCAGCATGACAGTGCCCTGAGCTGTCCCAAAAACACCAGGCAGCAGCAGAGCCACCTGAAAAACCAGCACCAGCACAAGGCAGATGGCTCAGCTCTGCCTGAGACCTGCCCAGCAGGGAGCTGGGGGGGACAGGCTCCAGCAGGTGGCATTGGCAGCCAGCTGTGAGATTCCTGTCCTGAACTATGCAGGACTCCAGGACAGTTTACAAGAGACATTTGGAGAACCAACACATTTGTGCAGGCCTGGGGAGAAACACTGCAGTGTAGGGATTAGGCTGGGGACAAAACACTCTCAGCTGGAAGAGGTAAACTCTGAATTCTGAAGCCAAATGGCAGCTTCCCATCCCTCTGTGGGCACTTAGCTAAGCAAGGACTCCCAGAAAAGGAGGAGTGTGTACAGCCAGGGAAAAGGCCAAACACAGGTTTGTACAGGCACAGCTCAGCAGGAATCTGAGCTGCAGGGAGGCTGAAGGTCCCCCAGCTCTTGACCTCATGCCCAGCATTTCACAGAATGGGAGGTGCCAGGAGGAGCTTCCCAGCAGCACTTACTATGAACACCATCTCAGCATATTCAATCAGGAAGTGGAAGAGATATATTATCAGGGGGGTCTGGAAGAGAGCAGAAGGGAAACCCATGTCAGACCCTGTCCAGATCAAACCACCTCTTGAGGAAAATGGAGCAGTAATGAGAGACTCTGAAGGGTGATTTCCCTTAGCCTCCCCTACAGCACTGTTACTTCAGAGCCAAGAGACTAAACAAAGCACACTGCACAGGATCACAGAGTGGCAGGGGTTGGAAGGGAGCTCAGAAGACCATTGAGTCCAACCCCCTGCCAGAGCAGGAGCACCCAGGACAGGAATGCATCCAGGTGGGCTTGGAAAGTCTCCAGAGCAGGAGACTCCACAACCTCTCTGGGCAGCCTGCTCCAGGCTCCAGCACCCTCACAGGGACAAAGTTTTCCCTTCTGTTCCCATGGCACCTCCTCTGCTCCAGCTTGCCCCCAGTGCCCCTTGTGCTGTCCTTGGCCATCCCTGAGCAGAGCCTGGCTCCAGCCCTGCACAGCTTTATCCCCAGCCATGAGGGCAGCCCTCAGGCTCCTCTGCTCCCAGCTCCAAGCCCCAGCTCCCTCAGCCTGCCCTCACAGGAGATGTTCCACTGCCTGCAGCAGCTTTGTGCTTCTGTGCTGGACTCTCTCAAGCAGTTCCCTGAGGTCTTTCTGGAACTGAGGGGCCCAGAACCGGACACAATATTCCAGATGTGGCCTCAGCAAGGCAGAGTAGAGGGGGAGGAGAACCTCTCTGGACCTACTCACCACAGCCCTTCTAATGTACCCCAGGATGCCTTTGGCCTTCTTGGCCACAAGAGCTCATTGCTGGCTCATGAGCATCCTTCTGTCCACCAGGACCCCCAGGACCTTTTTCCTCCACTGCTCTTCAACACATCAGCCCCCAACCTATCCTGGTCCATGGGGTTGTTCTTCTCCAGGTACAGGACTCTACCCTTGGCCTTGCTGGATTTCATTGGATTTCTCCCTACCCAGCTCTTCAGCCTGTCCAGGTCTTGGGCAATGGCAGCACAGCCTGAGGGCTGTTACCACTGCTCCCAGTTTGGTATCATCAGCAAATCTGCTGGCAGTGCTCTCATCCAGCTGGCTGATGAATAGATTGAATAGTCCTGGTGCCAGGACTGACCCCTGAGGGACTCCTCTTACCTATCTTTCCTCTTGAGAAGTTCTCCACAGCCCTTCTAGAAGACACCATGAACTTTGACAGTTATATTCTACTGCAGCTCTTCTACTCTACTAGGACAGTGGTAGAGTTGCAATAGAAAACAGATCAAGAATGGCCTTACAAAATATTCCTAGAGAATTTCCTTTTTCTCAGGTTGCTTGCAGGTGCTTCTGAAAGTATTTCCTACATAGCAACTGCTCCTCACCCTTCTCTTGTCTTGAGAAGGCTGAGAGGGCACCTGATCAATGGCTATAAATACCTGAGGGGTGGGGGTCAGGATGAAGGTGCCAGGCTCTTTGCAGTGGTGCCCAGTGACAGGACAAGGAACAATGGGCACAAGATGGAACCCAGGAACATGAGGAGAAACTTCTTAGATGTGAGGGTGCTGGAGGCCTGGAGCAGGCTGCCCAGAGAGGTTGTGGAGTCTCCTTCTCTGGGGACTTTCAAGCCCCACCTGGCTGTGTTCCTGTGTGACCTGCCCTGGATGACCCTGCTCTGGCAGGGGGATTGGACTGGATGGTCTCTTGCAACCCCTACCATACTATGATTCCATGATTCTCTGAGAGCTGTGAGAGATGAGTCTTTCATCAAGCAAAAAGAACAAAGCCTATGAAAAGCAGCAAGCAGTAGGACTGCAGCCCCAGCATCCTTTTACTGCCACAGCTTCTCCCTTCCAGGGCAGCAGGACGAGCACACTGCTGCATTATTGCTGTGACAGGAAAGCTTCACCTGGAGGTATAAATCCAGTCCCCACTGGAAGAAAATGCATTGCTTTTGAAATGCCTTTAAACTAATGTGATGGTCTCAATGATTAAGCCTGGGAAAAGCTTTCACCCTCTGGGAGAACACTGAGCTTAAAGAAGGAGAATTTCCTGAAGAGACCTCCACTTTCAGGTGTATACAGAGAGTCTCAGCCCCAGGGGACACCATGAGCACCTTCCCAGCAGTAACACCACTGGTGGGCACAAAACCCCTGAGACACCTCCGTGTTTGCAGGGATGTGCAGTGTGGTGTTTCCAGGATGAGGAACACACCTGCTGCATGCTGCTGCCACTCTGCAAGTGCACAAAGCCCAGCTGCTGCCAGCCAGTGTCCCTGTGTTCAGACTCACACTGCTTCTCCCAGCTCTGGCTCCTGCTGACAGAAACATCTGGATTTGAGCAGAGTATTTGACTCATGAGAGATGTTCCCCACTTCAGGCTCTCCTTATGCAGTACCAGATCTTGCAGTGCCTGTCAGTGTCATGGCACAGGGTTGGTTTGGATGAGCTGTTTCCTCACTCTACTAGTCACTACCCAAACAAATATTGCAGACAACTACAAGGCTCCAAGCTCTCAGAAGTCTCTGGCACAAGACAGGTACCCAGGCTTTGCCAGTCCCTCAACAGTGAGACTACAGATAGCAGGTGTGAAATGAAGCATGCATACTGACCTCATGGAACACAGCTCCAGAGTACGGTGAGACCCCCAAATCCAGCAGAGCTAAGCCTTCCACCACTGCAAGACACAAAATCCCTGCATTTGAATCCTGTACTGTGGGAAGAGAATGATCTCAGGATGCGAAAATTACAGTTTTTAAGCCACCCACACTCCTAAGGATCTCACCTTGGATTGCCACCTGAATGAGTGACACAAAACTGTGTGATCTGCTCTAGATGACCTGCTCTGGCAGGGAGGTGAGCTTTCAAGGTCCCTTCCAACCCCTAACATTCTGTAATTCTGTGATTGTGCAAAAATCTCACAGAGCCAACAGCCAGCTCAAAGTGCTTGCTTGCTGACTGCTGCCACACTGATCTACTGAGTTGTGATCCACTGATTTGTTTCAGCTAAAGATGTTACAGCTGCACTGTTTTGCATTTAACTACAGAGAAGGCATAGGGACAGTACTTTCTGATTTTAAGTCACCTGATGTGGGATACATGGCAGCTGTGCTGGAGAAACACTGAATTCTAAGAGGCCAAATCATGGCATCATGTAGAATTGGAGCTATTTTGTCTAATTGGATGTCAAGAGACCTGAAACGTTCAAAACCACAACAAAAGTGCAGAAAAGAATACACATTACCAGGCAAAGCTAAAAGCCTGATTTGTTGTTGAACCTTCCCAATACTTTGCAGCCTTACTCCAGGCCCTTTGCAGCCCTGTAATTACAGCCTGCACTGTAAGGACTGCACCTTTTCTACAGCAGCTCCACCTGACTGGGCACAAAGGTTCCCTGGGGATCAAGCAGCAAAAGGAACTACAGTAACTAGGTGCATTTGTTCAGAGAGAAGCAAAGCAGGAGACTGAGGGAAGCAAGAAGAGGTTCTCACTTCAGCCATATGTGAAGAAGATTCTGTCCTTGCTCGACTTTTCAGGGTGACAAGGGCTGGAGCACCTCTCCTAGGCAGACAGGCTGAAAGAATTGGGGCTGTTCAGCCTGGAGAAGAGAAGGCTCCAGACCGTAGAGCTACATTTCAATACCTGCAGGGCACCTTACAGAAAAGCTGGGCAGGGACTGTTCAGAAGGGCCTGTGGGGATAGGATGAGGGGCAGTGGTTCGAAACTGGAGCAGGGGAGGTTTAGGTTGGACATCAGGAGGAAGTTCTGCACAGTGAGAGTGGTGAAATCCTGGAACAGGTTTCCCAGGGATGTGGTTGAAGTCAAGACCAGACTTGATGTGGCCCTGTGCAGCCTGCTGTAGCTGTAGCTGTCCCTGATGCATGTAGGGGGGTTGGACAAGATGCCCTTGGAGGGTCCTTTCCAACCCAAAGCCATCTGTGAACCTGTGTTGGACTAGATGATCTTTTGAGACCCCTTCCAAACCCTAACATACTGTAATCCTACTCATGTTCCTTACTATCTAGATGACTGCTTTGATGCTCTAAGACAAGATTCAGAAAGCATCCTTTGCTGCAAGGTTTTTTTTGGGAGCTGTATGCTGAAACAAAGAAGCATGAAGTGCCATACATCATGGAGAAGAGGCCTTGTGGCTATCAAATGCATCCATGTCTTTGTTACTCTGCACCGTTTTCCACCCCTGCACAAATAACTGGATATTACTTTCCCAAAGGGCTGTCTTTAAAATTAAGACTGCTAACAGGCTCAGATGCTGCAGAGAGGATCAGAAAAGCCCTGATTCAACTGTACCCCAGTCTTCAGAAGAGAATCTGAATGATGCTGCTAACGTGTGGGGCCACAAACTGCCCATGGTGATGGTGAGCAGCGCTGCACGAAGTGGGAAGCAGGCAGCCGTGCCCACAGCACAGACGGTGCCTGTGACGGTTCCAGTGTACCGAACGCGGCTCCATCAGTGCTGCTGAGACCACTCACTCGGTGCCAGGTTTTGCTCTCCGTTTCAGACACCTCTGACACCACCAGTTGGTACCAGCGCAGCCCAGGCACCTCACGCAACGGCTGAGCCCCTGTCCTCCCGCCCTCGGGCCACTGTCCCCTTGCAGCACTGGCTCTTCCCCCGGGAACAAGTGTCACGGACTGCCCCACGCCGCGTGTTTTCGGGCCCGGGAGACGCGAGGCCCATCCCCAGCGCTGGGACTGCAACCCAGCCTCTCCCCGCGGGCTGTGCCGCCATCCTGGCTCCGGCTCCGGGCCGGCCCCTGCCCGCCCGCTTCTGCGCTCCCGAGCCCGGGCAGCCGCCGCCCCCAGACCCTCACCGCAGCCCCCGCAGGACTCGGCCCATTCGGCCGCGCCGGAGCAGCGGAGCGCCGGCCAAGGCTCGCCGGGCCTCACCTCGCTTCCAGGCGTTTAAAGGGGACGACACCTCCACCCGCTCGGAGATGAAGGCGGCGAGGCTGGAGCGGTAGAGAGCGGCACGGACCGTCACAGCCACCAGCACCACCAGCACTAAGGGAGCCGCCATCCTCGCGGACGGGCACCGACTGCCGCGGGCTGTAGTTCCCGGGCGGCGCCGCAGAACGCGGCGCCAATGCCCCGGCCCGCCCGGGGAGACTACAAGCCCCGAAAGGCCCCGCGCCCCCCGCTCCTGCTTCCCGGCACCGCCGGAGCGCTACGGTGCGCGCGGCGGGACGAACTTAACCAGAGCGAGAAGACCGCGTGTGCTGCCCGTTCTACTGTTGCGCTACCTCCGCCCGCTCAGGTTTCCTCTCCTGTGCGGGCAGAGGCGGCCTCTCCAGGTGGTTGGATGCTCCGCTTACGCCTTCAGCACATCGCCTTTCGCCCTCCGGCCTCTGCCCGACGGCTTGGCTCCTTCCCCTCACCAGCCGGTGGCTGTGCTGCCCCACGAAGCCATTCGTGCCCTTTACGGAGTAGGCCGTGGTCCCTCGGAGCCTTGCACTGACCTTGGGCAGGGCTGCTACAAAAGCTTCCTTCTCTTCGGCTACCTCATGAGTTTCATCAGGCTCCTCTTGGGCCGTTTGTGCAGCCTGTAGAGACGAGGTGCCTCTGGGTGACAGCTCTTGACCTGAATGTTCACTTCTTCACCCCCTGGAGCAGAGGCTGGCAGGCTGAGATCAGTGGCTTCTGGAAAAGTGTTTGGAAAGTCCCTCAGACTGTTCTTTATTTCACACTGGTGTGAGATACCTCTGTAGTCTTGCACACAGCTGCCACCACCCTTTCAGCTATGGTCAATTCCAGCTCTGCTGTCGACAGTAAGGACAACATTTATCCCTCCATGCTACAAGCCACCTTCAGACAGTCCAAAGAGTGTTTCCTCCTGGGCCCACACCCTTGCTAGGGTTAGGCAGTGCCTGTCCAGCTGCTGCCTTTGCAGGGCTGGCCTCCAATGTGCTCCTGCCCACTGGCACAATATGAAAAATTGTTCCTGAAGCAACAGGGAAGCTTCAGTGTTCAGTCCCTCACGTGGCAGCTCTTCTTTTCTCAGGCTGCTGGCACGAAGGTGCTGGCTGTGGTGGTGAAACTGATTTCCTATTAGCATGGGCACTGGCTGGCCGTGCTGCTTGACGGCCCCAGGACTTACAGGGCTTGGCACATCCTCTGATTAATGAGAGTGAATTTGTTCAAGTTAATTTATTTGTGCAGGCTTTTGTAAAGAAGAAGCCAGAAATGCTGATTCGTCCTCTTCTTCACAGCTGTTAACAATGCTCTCTTGAGCTCTCTGTTCAGAAAGGCTTTTCCCCAGCACTGATTGCTCTCCCCGTGACAGTTCTGATCCAGGGTAACTGACAGTGGTTGCCTGGGAGTGCTGCTTTGCTGAATAATTGGACCATGGTTGTGTGGTTAAAGCTGCCCTGCTCCAAAGTGCTGCTTTTGCCAGGCTGATCAGCGCCCTATGCTTCCCAGCACCTGCTGGTGCAGCACAGGGAAATGGAAACCCTGGGGAAATTCTGATAACCAGGCCCTGGGAAATCATGCCACTGCAGTTCTCCTGTGTTTAACTGGAGTACAAAAGCCAGCTGAAAAGAAAGGTCAAAAGCATAATTCATGAGAAATGCAGAAAATCTTTCTGGAGCCACAGATTTGCCCAAATGCTTCTCCGCTTGGAGATCCTGAGGCTAGCAAGGGTGAGGTTCACAAGGTAAGTTGGCACGTTCAGCCCCCTCAGCACATCAAATATGGAAGGCAAAGACAAGTGGGTTAAGTGCTAGAGTCTTGGTGACTGTCTAGGGACTGACACTCATTTAGGGGGCTGGACTTTGGCCCAGGAGTTGTGATAAGCACACACACACTGTGTGGCACTGCCTTTTGTCTGGCAGTGACTTTTGAGCCTACTTTCAGCTGCACGAGACACAGGAGCAGACCTCTAAAAACCTCGTGGTGCTTACAGGCTTTGTGAAAATCAGGAGGAGGTTAAAGAGCCCCAGACTGGGGTTTGGGAAAGGCAAAGTCTGAGATCACCTGGCAGCCTGCAGCGTGCAGTGCTGGGGCTGGAAGCCAGCATGCTGCTTTCCCAGATAGTAGGGAAAGGGCAGGGAGGGAAGGCAGCTGGAGCAACAGAGAAGATGTCTCAGGGGCTGTCAGAGGCCGATCCTGAGCTGAACAGATACTTGCAGCATCGAGCTGTCAGAATACAAACCAAACATCCCCACTACACAAAACAGATGTGGACAGGCTGGAAAGCGTGCAGAGAAGGGCCAGGAGAATGATCAGGGGAGTGGAGGAGCTGGCATGTGAGGAAAGGCTGAGAGCTGGGGTTGTGCAGCTTTGAGAAGAGAAGAGAGGGCTTAGGGGAGACCTTATCACCATGGACCAGGCCATAAAGGGCAGCTGCCAGGAAGATGGAGACTCCCTTTTACAAGGAGTGCCATGGAAAAGACAAAGGGCAATGGAGACAAGTTACTGCTGGGGACATTCCCATTGCACTCCAGGAGAAAATGTTTCCCCATGAGCACAGAGAAAGACTGGAATCATCTCCCAAGGGAAGCAGTGGAGTACCCCGTGCTGGGCAGTTTGAAGGCTCAGCTTGGCAGGGTTCTGGGGAAGCTTATTGCAACTCTGCTGTCACCTTGAAAGGTTGGAGCAGATGATCCTTGGGGTGCCTTCCCACCTGGCACTCTGTGACTCTATGGAAGCTGAGGGAGATAAGGACTTGCTTGTTTCATGCAACAGTTTGGGTCTCTTTTTCAGCAGAGCCATTAACCTGATCCCCTGTGTGCTGGTGCTTACCCCGAGCTGCTGGTAGGTTTTGCAGGTATCAGGAGCTTTATGTGCTCTCCTTCCTTCCTGAAACTCCTGTCTGTGTGGGTGAGCTGACACTAACATGTGCAGGGCTCAGGGTGCTGAAGGATGGGAGCAGTTTAACCATCTGCAGTTGGAGCATCTCCTATCATGGCACCAGCAGCAGTACTGCAGAGGGATGTTGAAGTGCTTGGTGGTCCACATAGCTGATGGCAAAGGCAGCTCTGAAGGGGACTTGCTGCCTACCCTGAGCTTTTGCTGCATGAACAAAAAGGTGCAGCTCTAGATGGAGCCAAACAGCCAACAGAGAGCTGCTGGTGGAACCTCCTTCCCTTCATTGATTTCATTGCCTAAATGGGGCACCCGTGCTGCTAATCTGGGTGCTGCTAATCTGGGTGCTGAATCCAACCTGGTGCTGTTACATCACAGAACTTTCATAAAAGACTGTTCAAGATTGAGCCAATTCAGTGATGATTCATCTTTGTTCCTGCAAACAGATGCTGGTTTGGGCACTTTTTGTGTGCCCTACTGGAGTTACACAAGAGGGACATTTTTCTGGGTAAACAAGCCACTCCTTTTCTAGCTCCACTCTCCCCAGGCACCCCACAGGCCTTGCTGGCAGCTCTTCCAATCTAACTCAATCGGTTTGCACTTGGGAGACCACAACTGCCTGAGTTCTTCTAACTGAGATCTCATCAGGGCCCTCTGCCGTGGAGTTCACAGTACAGAGATGCTTCCTCCTCCTGTGAGATCTGTTCCACCCAAGCCCAAGTACCAGAGGGCTCATTTGCACCCATCATTTATTGTGGCCAGGCAGTTGTGTTTATTTCCTTGCAGTCAATCACCTCAGTGCTGCATTGTGTTCTTCTGCCCTCCCTGACAGCCCTTACAATAGCAGGAGCTGCAAGGAGCTCACTGCTGTTCCTCAGTGGGTTTGGATTTCCTGTGGAGTCCACTTCACAGGTTCTACCTTACATACCAGCAGCCTTTACTGATCAAACACTTCAGCTGCTTTTGCCTCTTGTTTTCCAAGCTGGCTGCTGGTGGAGTTCATTGGCTGGCAGATTTTATTCACTCACCTCCCAATTCCTGTGTGTAATTTGTGTAGGCTACACCAGTTCCATTGCTCCATTTTACCCCAGCATTCTGGGGTTAAATAAATTGCTGGGAGAGAGGTGCTTGCCTTTTATTTACTAGCTTGGAACACCCCCACATTTTCCTGGCAGGCTGAAAGAGCAGCACTGTAGGTATCTTCTAATCTTTCTACTGCTGGGGTGCATCAAGAAAAGTGTGTCCAACAGGTCCAGGGAGGTTCTCCTCCCCCTCTACTCTGTCCTGGTGAGACCACACCTGCAATACTGTGTCCAGTTTTGGTCTTCATAGTTCAAGAGAGACAGAGATCTGCTGGAGAGAGTCCAACAGAGAGCCACGAGGATCATGAAGGAACTGGAACTGGAGTGCTATGAAGAAAGACTGAGAGCCCTGGGGCTGTTGAGTCTGGAGAAGAGAAGGCTGAGAGGGATCTGATCAATGTCTGTAAATACCTGAGGGGTGGGGGTCAGGATGAAGGTGCCAGGCTCTTTGCAGTGGTGCCCAGTGATAGGACAAGGAACAAAGGGCACAAGCTGGAACCCAGGAGGTTCCACCTCACAATGAGGAGGAATTTCTTTACTCTGAGAGTGGCAGAGCCCTGGAGCAGGCTGCCCAGAGAGGTTGTGGAGTCTCCTTCTCTGGGGACTTTCAAGCCCCACCTGGCTGTGTTCCTGTGTGACCTGCCCTGGGTGACCCTGCTCTGGCATGGTGGGGGTTGGACTGGATGATCTCTGCAGGTTCCTTCCAACCTCTACCATTCTGTGACTGTATGATTGGCAGAAGACAGCAGAAGCTTTGTGGTCTTTTGTGGAGGTTAGCAGTGGTCTGTACTGAAGGTAAAGTCTGAGCAATCAGCTCTTCTTTGGCTTCAGAGAGAGGGGTTAATAAATGCACTTCAGATTTCACTGAGTGGCTTCACATGCCAGGAAGTTCCCATGAAAGACAGATCTCTTTGTGGGGAAGGCTTATACCTCTGGTGCCACAATGAGGGTTTTCCAGAGTGAGCTTTAAATGGCAACATTTAAAGAAAAACAAACCCAAAGAGGAAAGTTGGAATTCCTGCCAGCTAACCTCAACCATCTACAAGCCAACTGACCATTGAGAGGAAGCTCATCACCCACAGCAGGGAGAGAGGAGCTTGTCCAAGAGAGCTGAAAACACTCCAGGCTTCTCTCCTGGCTGGGGAAGGGCTGCACTGAACCAGCCTCCAAGACACTGGGCAGCTGAGGTTGGCCAAGATGAGTGGAAAGGGTCTGGCACAGAGCACTGGTCAGCTTTTAGACACTGTCTGAACAGAGCACTGCAAACTCCTCCCCTTGACAGCAGCACCTTCACACTGGGCTGTCCATCACACACTTTGCTGTGCTTCCACGCAGCCTGCCCAGGGCTGCACCCCCCGGGTGTGCGACCAGCTCCTGGTGATGACATCGTGGACCTGTGTCATGGTGTGAGGCTGGGTGCCTCTAAGAAACCATAGAGAAGTCTTACAGGAGGAGTAGGGAGGTCCAGGGGTGGGCTGGAAAGTGTAATTTTTGTTACTTCATTCCCAGAATGCCTGCATCCAGTCTTTATAAGGCACAGCACAACCTGCCTCTGCCCCTTCTCCTCTCCCTGCTCCCTTCCCACACAGGCTCCTGATCTCCTCTTTGGTGTGGGAAGGGTTTTGACCTCGAACAGCCTGCTAGCAGCCTGGGCAAGGCTGATTTCTAGCTATGGGGGGAGTAGACATGTAGATGGGAGAGGGGTGGCATTTGAGGCCTGGATTTCTGGCCTGGTTGGGTGGAGGTTGGGGAAACTTTGGCTTAATGGGCTTCTGTGTTAAGCCCAGACTGGGGGTTTCTTTGTATGTTCTGTGCCTTGCTCTGTAGTTTATGAACAGCATTTCCATTCAAACTCTCCCATTTCTCTCCAGACCTGGAGTGTTTTCTTTAACTCCTTTGGGAAGAATTAGCTCTGTCTTGTTCCTGAAACCAAGACACCCTGCTCTGGGAAGGTCCCTGGGTAGAATCCATCACTGGCTTGCCATGATGAGTGTTCAGATCAGACTAGTGAAGGGGTCTGGATTTGGTTGTTGGCTTCACTTCTCATCCTAGCAGCTGCCTGACAGAGACATCTGCTTTGTGTCTGTCTTGGCAGGTCCAAGGAAAGACCAGAGGGTAAATATGCTCCTGCAGACCAATGTTTAGGTATTTTTATGGTGATGAGAAGCACTTCAGGGTGTGATGAGGTCACAGACCACTGGCTGAGCATTCCAGGGTAGCTCTGTACCAGTATTTCAGCAGTGCTTTACTTCTCCACAGCACTGCTCCTTCAGAGGCTTTGAGGATGGTCTGCATCACCCAGCGAGCAGCTGGGGGCTACATACAGTTTGTGGTGATCTCTGCTGTGATCTCTTACACCTACTGATGGACAAGATGCTGGACATGAGCAGACAGTGTGCACTTGCAGCCCAGAAGGGTGATGGCAGCCTGGGCTGCAGCAAACACAGCATGGGCAGAGATGGAGAGAGAGAGGGAATCCTGACCCGCTGCTCTGCTCTGCTGAGACCTCACCTGCAGTGCTGGGTTCAGTTCTGGAGCTCTCAATACAGGAAGGACATGGACCTGATGGAGCAGGTCTAGAGGAGGCCATAAAAATTCTCAGGGTGTTGGAGCAGCTCTGCTATGAGGACAGGCTGAGGGAGCTGGAGGTGTTCAGCCTGGAGAAGAGAAGGCTCCAGGGAGACCTTCTAGTACCTGAAGGGACTACAAGAAGGCTGCAGAGGGACTGCTCCCAAAGGCCTGCAGGGACAGGACCAGGGGCAATGGCTTCAGACTAGAGCAGAGCAGATTGAGATTGGATGTGAGGAACAAGTTCTGCACCAGGAGGGTGGTGGAACACTGCAACAGGTTGCTCAGGGAGGTGGTTGAGGCTCCATCCCTGGAGATCTTCAAGGTGAGGCTGGACAGGGCTCTGGGCAACCTGATCCAGGGGAGGATGTCCCTGCTGAGTGCAGGGGGTTGGACTGGATGAGCTTTGGAGGTCCTTTCCATCCCAGAGCATTCTCTGATACTGTGCTTGCCCAGGCTGCAGAGCCTCTCACTGGCTGGCAGTGTGCCCAGCAGCTGGGCTACAGTAAAGGAGAGGCTGAAAGGGGGAGAGGAGGGAACTGATGGGGTTGTTCCCTGTACCAATCTGACGTTACAGGTTTCCAAATCAACATGAGTGTCTTCATTTGTGAGGGACTCAGGGGAAGAGCTGAAGCCAGCAGGGTGTGATGGATGCAAAAGCAGTTGTTAAAGCTGGACATGCTCTTGCCTTTGCCTTCTGCACTCAATGTGAGGAATGGGAACATGCAGATGAGGGAACTCAGAGAACATTCTGTGCACCTGGAAGCTTGTCAGCTTTTCCCAGTTAGATCTAACCCAACTTGTTTACTCCCATCTGGGATCTGCCATGCAATCAGATGGGAAAGAGGTCCAAAGGGATCTGTGTATCACCAGGACTCTTTGCAAACCAGCCCTTGCCCAGGTTGCTTCCCTCCACCCTTCTATTTCTCTCTGCCCTCCCTTGTTCACTTCCAGACTGCATTGCTAGTTGCAGGAGCAGTGTCTGTTCCCCTCCAGACTGTGCCATGGTACCAACTGCAGCTCTGTGCTGGAGCACAACCTCCCCCCAAACCTCTCCACTGCAGGCAATCACAGGCAGGCTGTTAGCTGCTGCCAGAAAGGTTTGGATGACTTTTTGTAGTTGTTTTGTCTCATTTCAGCTTTGGTAACAGCCCAGCCAGAAGGAAATTGTTAAGTGTTGGGCAAGAGAACTCAAGTGTTTGAAACTTGGCTGTTTGCTGCAGTGGGCTGTCTGCAACATTAACTGGTGAGGCTTAGGCCAGGGACACAGGAGCTCTGGCTTCCTGGAGAGGTGTTTTCATGGAAAGCTGTCTGAAAGCCACATCCTGCAGCAGTGACTTGTCCCAGAGGCAGAGGGCAACCTGTGAGCCGTTTGAGAAAGCAATGCGCTGAAATGAGTCCAGAGCAGCTGGCTCCCTGCTCCCAGGCTGTGTGTCTGGAGCAGTGTCACATCCTCTGTTCTGTGCAGAGCTGTCCAAGGCCTTGAGCAATAGGGAGCTGCTCTGGATGCAGTTTCTATGGCTGGATGCAGTTTCTATGGCTGCTCTGGATACAGGCTGTGTGTCTGCTGCTCAGAGGTCATGTCTTTGCATGGAAATCCCAAGAATTCAAGATTTCATTTTAAACATCCAGTGTAAAAGTGCTGAGCCCACAAACCTCACCTCCTCTGTCTCCCTTAGCTGGCAAAGCTCTCACTATGCAGAGACCCTTTTTACATGGCATCTCTCAAGCCCTTCATTTAGCCTCAGCCTCAGCCTGGAAACCCAGGGGAAGGTACCAGGGGCAGACCAGGGCTCCTGAACCAGCAGTGGGGATACCCCATGGAACCTTGTGGTTCAGAAAAGAGATGGCTACTTCTCTAGAGAGGAATTTCAGGGGGCACGGGTATCACAGTATCAAGACCACAGAATCACAGAACTGTCAGAGCTGGAAGGGACCTCAAGGCTCACCCAGCTCCAACCCCCTGCCGTGGGCAGGGACACCTCACACCACAGTAGGTTGCTCACAGCCACATCCAGCCTGGCTGCAAAAACCTCCAGGGATGAGGCTTCCACCACCTCCCTGGGCAACCTCTGCCAGTCTCTCACCACCCTCATGGGCAACAACTTCTTCCTAACATCCTATCTGTATCTCCCCACTTCTAGTTTTGCTCCATTCCCCCCAGTCCTATCTCTACCTGGTACCCTGAAGATACTCACATTGTCCAGCCTGGGGAAGTGAGAAACAAATCTGTGAAATGAAATTATTTCTGCAGCCCCTTCTGGCTGCACCCTAACCCCAACCCTAACCCATGGAGGCACTAAGGAATTAATAACAATGGTGTGAAGCTTTTCCACCTCCAGCTGCCCACTGGTTACTGGTGTCAGCCCAGGTCATCTACTCCCAAGCTAGCAGATCTGAAACCACAACCACCTTCACTGATCAGTCCCTCAAATGCTGAAGAGGCTCAGGCTCTGCAGATTCCCAGGCTGCAGACAAAAATCAAAGCAATTTCAATTCTGTGATGCAGTCTTGGCAAAGCTGTCTGTGAAACGAGGCTGGGTGGGTATGACACTGCCATAACAGCCTGGAGCCAAGGCTGACTGAATCACTGGACACAGAGGGATCACCCCAAACACAACTGCCACAGGAGCTTGACGTTCAGAGTGAAGCCAGCCAAGGACAGCTCAAAACCTTTCTTCCAAGATCTAAGCCAAATCCTGGCTAGAATTGCCCATTCAGAGAGGAGCAAGGAGCTGAGCTGCCTCTCAGCAGGTTGGTGCCATTGAAAAAAACAAAACCAACAACAAAACCACAACCAAACAATTAAAAGCAAGAAAATGAATGTGGCTGCTGTGGATGTGGGTGACTGGCAGCCAGCAAATAGGCTTTTGGAAAAGCTTTTCAGCAAAGCAGGGGCAATGCAATCACAGAATCACAGAGTGTTAGGGGCTGGAAGGGACCTCCAAAGCTCATCCAGTCCAACCCCCTGCCAGAGCAGGGTCACCCAGGGCAGGTCCCACAGGAACACATCCAGGGAGGTTTTGAATATCTCCAGAGAGGGAGACTCCACAACCCCCCTGGACAGCCTGCTCCAGAGTTCTGTGACCCCCTTAGGGAAAAAATGTTTCCTCCTGTTTCCATGGAACTTCCTCTGCCTCAACTTCCACCACTGCCTCTTGTGCTGGCATTGGGCATCCCCCAGCAGAGCCTGGCTCCAGCCTCTGGGCACTCCCCCTGCACATCTTTATCACCAGCAATGAGATCACCCTGAAGCTCCTCCTCCAAGCTACAGAGACCTCAGGTCCCTCAGGCTGTTCTCATGAGGAAGATGTTCCACTGCCTTCAGCATCTTTGTGGCACTGTGCTGGACTCCCTCAAGCAGTTCCCGTGAGGAGTCCCTCAGGGGTCAGTACTGGGACCAGTCTTGTTCAACATCTTCACTGGGGACATGGACAGAGGCATTGAGGCTCCCTCAGCACCAAGCTGTGTGGTGTGGCTGAGAGCTGGAGGGAAGGGATCCATCCAGAGGGACCTGCACAGGCTGCAGGGCTGGGCCCAAGCCAACCTCCTGAGGGTCAACAAGACCAAGTGCAAGGTCCTGCAGCTGGGTCAGGGCAATGCCAGACACTGATGCAGGCTGGGCAGGGACTGGCTGGAGAGCAGCCCTGAAGGAAAGACCTTGGGGGTGCTGGGGGAGGAGAAGCTCAGCAGGAGCCAGCAGTGAGCACTTGCAGCCCAGAGAGCCAAGCAGAGCCTGGGCTGCAGCAAGAGAAGTGTGGCCAGCAGGGCCAGGGAGGGGATTCTCCCCCTCTGCTCCACTCTGCTGAGACCACACCTGGAGCTCTGTGTCCAGGTCTGGAGCCTCTGTTCCAGGAAGGATCTGGAGGTGCTGGAAGGTGTCCAGAGAAGGGCCACGAGGATGAGCAGAGGGCTGGAGCTGCTCTGCTCTGGAGACAGCCTGAGAGAGTTGGGGTTGTGCAGTCTGGAGAGGAGAAGGCTCCCAGGAGCCTTCCAGGATCTGAAGGGGGCTCCAAGAAAGCTGGGGAGGGACTTTTGAGGGTGTGAGGGAGTGATAGGACTGGGGGGGATGGAGCAAAACTAGAAGTGGGGAGATTCAGATTGGATGTCAGGAAGAAGTTGTTCCCCAGGAGGGTGGTGAGAGACTGGCAGAGGTTGCCCAGGGAGGTGGTGGAAGCCTCATCCCTGGAGGTTTTTGCAGCCAGGCTGGATGTGGCTGTGAGCAACCTACTGTGGGGTTGGACCTGGATGAGCCTTGAGGTCCCTTCCAGCTCTGACAGTTCTATGATTAAAAATGACCTTTCAAGAAGTGCTTGGGGTTCACAAATTTCACCATCAACTGTTCCCAGCATTTCTGTAGGTTGCTGCTCCAGCTGCTGTAGCTGGGTAGGCCCTGGAGCTGTTCATGCTTTCAGGGACAAAGGCATGCCATGTTTGGACACATCCTGGTGGCAATAACCTGGCTGATGAAAGAGCAATGAAAAGTGTTGCTATTGCCTGCCTCCCCTCTGCCTGCTGAGGGCAATCACTTTGTCTTTGCTCTGCTCAGCACATTCAGCACTTGGACTGTGCAGATCTCTGTGATTTTAAGACATCAGAGAGCCTAAGAGTGATTTTAATGCAGCAGCCAATTCCCAGCCAGATCTGCAGCACAGAATTCCAGACAATATTTTCTTCAGCTGAATAGACTTTGTGGAGCTTCCAGATAGCAAACACCCAGGGATTGTTCTGATCCAGTGCAGTAGAGGCTTGCACGTCCTTCATAGCAAAAGCCTGGGGCAGACCCAGGACACAGATCCCAAGGACACTGGCTCAGCATTCACAGCCAGCAGCCTCATTTCCTTCCTCCTTTTCAGGCAGGTCTCTAACAGCTGGCGCAAGGAGAGACTGGTGGTGTGGGTTGGATTTGCACCCCAACAAATTGGCGATTTACCCCCAGAGTAAATTTCCCACACTAACTCAGAATTTTGGAAGCAAAATGAAATTATGTTTACAAAAGTGGACTAAATATGAAATTATAAGAGGTAGCAAACATATGCAAGGTATACTTACATATATCCACACCTCAGCAACATCAGAAATGCCTCCTTTGTACAACATTGCAGTTCTCTCCCCAACCTGGGCAGCCCAGAGGGCTATATCAACAGCCAGCCGCCTGTCTCTACCCACCCTGTACCTCACCAGTCAAAACATAGAAGATCAGCCAAGGAACATGCAAGGTCAAAAAGGAAATAGAGCAGCCCAAAAGTGAAGCAGGAGCAGCCCCAGAGAAGAAGAAAGAAAGAAAGAAAACACTCTGAGTTCCTAAACTACATAGGAATTTGCAGAACCAAGGAAATGAACTAAACTTATCTCTGTTACTTGGTTACTTGCTCAGCCTCTTAGGGAAAAAAATATTAATTGTCCAGCCCCTGGGCTGAATTTCTCTGAAAACAATATAATTCTTACTTACAATTAAGCATAGCTTAAAACTCTAACAACTGGAAAGGCAAAGTGGGTTATGAGAAGCAGAGCTGTATCTCACACTCTCTTGTCCATGTTTTCCTCTTTAAGAGGTCAGTGGCATAGCACACCCTCGAAGGAAAACAGATTGGTGAGTCCAGCTTGGGTCTGTGTCCTGAGGGGTCAAACCCCCAAACGTGCCCTGGCCCAGAGAATGGCCAAGCACCTGTGAATGTGCTAACCTGGACACTTCCTGGGCTCCAGACAACCCTGTACCAGGTGTGATTAACTTTGTGACACAGCTGGCAGCTGGGTGTGCCCCTGGCCAGCTTTGGATATGCCTCACCCCATGGGTCCAGTTATCAGGGTCCTGTGTTACCAAAGGGCATTCATTGTCTCAGGACAGTATTTAAACCAGCCCAGGAGTCAGGCAACTTGCCTTGTGCTCACCCAGACAGCAATAAGAGCCAAGGGCTGCCCAAGAGCTGCTGAGGGCCTGCTGACCACAAAGAGACAAGAGCCAAGGGCTGCCCAAGAGCTGCTGAGGGCCTGCTGACCACAAAGAGACAAGAGCCAAGGGCTGCCCAAGAGCTGCTGAGGGCCTGCTGACCACAAAGAGCCAAGGGCTGCCCAAGGGCTGCTGAAGAATCTGCTCTAGCAGACCAACAACTTCAGCCAGGCCTTGCACCTGCACCAAGGCAGAAAGGGGAAAAGCTCCAAGGGGACTGAATCCCAGAAGAGGCTGCAGCCCAGCGAGGGAGCACACAAGAGAGAGGCCCTTAGCCCTCTCTGAGCCCAGAGCAAGCTCCAGACTGTGAACTGGGCATGACAAGAGAGAGGCCTTTAGCCCTCTCTGAGCCAAGGACTGCTCCAATCAGAGCCACAGCCTCTGGGCAGACACCAGACACAGGAGCAGGTGCTGAGTCCCCAGCCAGGCTGCCATGGAATCCCATGGGTGGGAACCCACAGCTCCCAGCACCTGTGTGGCCAATGTGAATTGCTGCATGGGAAAGCTCAGATCTGTGCTTGAGCCATTTCACTGTCTGGAGATGTGCAGTGGGAAAGCCACAACCAAATCACTGACCCTGTGACTGCATTTGGTAAATAAGCCATGGTGGTGTCTGAAGAGACCACTGCCCAAGAGAGTCAGCAGAAAAGACAGAAAAGAGACATTTTGATTACAGCCTGCCTCAGCCTCCTGGCCAGGGGCAGAAAAGGGGGATGCTCCCAGCTCAGCACTGCCCCGAGGAGCTGCTGGAGAGAGCCAGGCAAGGGAAGCAGAGAACCAAAGCATGTGGGGTAAGGGTGTTAGGAAAAATGCTTTCCTGCAAGAGGGGTCAGGCACTGGAACAGGCTGCCCAGGGAGGTGGTGGAGTCTCCATCCCTGGAGGTGCTCAAGAAATGTGTGGCCATGGCACTTGGGGACAGGGTTTGGTGGCCATAGTGGCCTTAAGCTGAAGGCTGGACTCAATGATCTTAGAGATCTCTTTCAACTGAAACAATTCTACGATTCCTCCATCCAGTTGGAGACCACCAGTCAGTCACTTGCTGCCTGTGAAAGCCAGGCCATGGGTGCCCCTGGAGCCCCCTGCTCCTCTCTTCTGCCCTTGCACAGCTCCTGCTGCCAGGCAGCCTGGGGGGCAGCACTCACAGTGACATGGGCAATGGCATCCAGTGCACCCTCAGCAGATTTGCCAACGACACCAAGCTGTGTGGTGCTGGACTCACTGGAGGGAAGGGATCCATCCACAAGGATTTTGACAGGCTTCAGAAGTGTGCCAGTGCCAGCTGCAGGAGGTTCAGCAAGTCAAAATGCAAGGTCCTGCTGCTGGGTCAGCTCAGCCCCAGGCACAAATCCAAACTGGGTAGAGAGTGGTTGGAGAGCAGCCCTGAACAAAAAGCCTTGGGGGTGTTGCTTGCTGAGCAGCTCCCCAGGAGCCAGCAGTGCCCTCCTGCAGCCCAGCAGGCAGCTGTGTGCTGGGCTGCAGCCAGAGCAGTGTGGGCAGCAAGGCAGGAGAGGGGATTCTGCTCTGCTGAGACCTCACCTCCAAGCCTGCCTCCAGTCTGGTGTCCCCACTGCAAGAGGGACATAGATCTGTTGGAACAAGTCCAGAGGAGGCCACAAAGATGATCCAGAGGCTGGAGCACCTCTGCTGTGAGGACAGGCTGAGGAATTTGGGGGTGTTCAGCCTGGAGAAGAGAAGGCTCTGGGGGAACCTCAGAGCTGCCTTCCAGTACTTGAAGGGATCCTGCAGGAAGGCTGCAGAGGGACTGTTTACAAGAGTGCCCACCAAGAGCACAAGGGAAAATGGACTTAAATTGAAGGAGATCAGGTTTAGATTGGATCTTAGGAAGAAATTCTTCAGTAGGAGGGTGGCTGGATGAGGCCTTGAGCAACCTGGGCTGGTGGGAGGGGTTGGAGCCCGTGGCAGGGGTTGGAGTAGATGAGCTCTGAGGTCTCCTCCAGCCTGAGCCATTCCATGATTCACTGCTGTTCACACTGGGCTCATCCTGCTTCAGTGGTGCTGCTGGTTTGTGTGGAGAGTGCTCCCTGTGAGGCTGCTCCCTGTCCCTGTGTGGTGTTCCCTGTCCATGTGGTGCTCCCTGTCCCTGTGAGGCTGCTCCCTGTCCCTGTGTGGTGCTCCCTGTCCCTGTGTGGTGCTCCCAGTCCCTGTGTGGCTGCAGAGGAGGGTCAGTGTGGGTTAACAGCAAAGCTGAGTTTGTCTGGCAGTGGCTGGGCTGTCACTTGCCCTTGGTGCAGGCACTGCTAGAGCAGAGAGGTTTCTCAGCTATTGCAGTAGATTTGCTCATTTTCAAGGCAAGACTGTGTGTTTTCAGGCAAAAATACCCCAACCACACAAACCCCCAACCAAGCACAAACAAAAATACCCCAAAACAAACAAACAAAAAACAACCACAAACACAACCAACCAACCAACCCAAAAAAGACCCCAAAACAAAACAAAACAACAAAAAAAAAAAACCAACAAAACCCCAAAGCAGATGCAGAGAAGCCCTCTGAGCTGCCCTGCTCTAACCCAGGCACTGGGAGTCCATTCCCAGCCCTTCCCACCCCTGAGCAACAAATCCCCTCCTGCATCTCCTTCCCCTCTCACTCACTGTTCCCAGACTAAACTCCCTCCAGGCTCAGGGAGCAGCCTGCACACCACAGTTCCCAGTGGAGGGGTGAAAGAACAACCTGGGAGCTTGCAGCCAAGTGGGCCTGCAGCCTCAGGAGGGGTCTTGTGCAGAGGGGTGAGTATGGTGGAGTAGCCTGTGTGGCTGCTGAGCTTTCCTGGAGCACCAGGTCCACCTGCAGATCTGTCCTCTCCTGGTGTCAGCCTCTGATGTCTGTTCCAGCTCAGGTTTCACAGCATCAAAGAACGTTAGGGGTTGGAAGGGACCTTGAAAGCTCATCCAGTCCAACCCCCCCCTGCCAGAGCAGGATCACCCAGAGCCCATGACACAGGATCCTCTCCTGCATTCCATTGTCTTTCATCAGGAATAGGGAAACCAGAGCCCTGGTGTTGGATAGTGCTGCACACCAGTGCTCTCCAACAGGAAAATCCACTGGGAGCCAATCTTCAGACCATGGGCCCAGTTCCACAGCCCCAAGCCAATGGTTCCCTCTGTTGGGACCCAGTAATTGAAAAATAAAAGTCACTTCCTGGGAGGCTGCAGAAAGAAGCTGAAGATTGTCACAAGAAGGAGAGGTCACCTAGCCAAAGCAGGGTGCCTGAGTCATGCCCACTGCTGGAAACGGAGAGTCCTGAGCCCTGCCAGCAGCTCCTGATGCACCCAGCATGGAGCAACCCACACCTCCCAGGGGGCCTGGGCTGGGGAAAGACAGAACAATGTGTGGGTGGCAGGGACAGCAACGTCCTCCCTGCACAGTGTCATCCTACTCTGCCCTGCTGAGGCCTCACCTGGAATATTGCATCCCGGTCTGAGCTCCCCAGTTCAGAAGGGACAGGGATCTGCTGGAGAGAGTCCAAGGGAGGGCTCCAAGGATGCTGAAGGGACTGGAGACTGCCTGGGGAGGAGAGGCTGAGAGCCCTGAGGGTGTTTAGTTTGGAGAGGAGAAGACTGAGAGGGATCTGATCAATGTCTATCAATAGCTGAGGGCTGGGGCTCAGGAAGGAAGGGACAGGGACAGGCTCTGCTCAGCTGCACCCTGGGATAGGACCAGGAGCAATGGATGGAAACTGCAGCACAGGAGGTTCCAGCTCAACATGAGGAGGAACTTTTGCACTGTGAGGGTGACAGAGCCCTGGAGCAGGCTGCCCAGAGAGGTTGTGGAGTCTCCTTCTGTGGAGCCTTTGCAGCCCTGTCTGGATGTGTTCCTGTGTGACCTGTGCTGGATTCTCTGGTCCTGCTCTGGCAGGGGGTTGGACTGGAAGATCTCCAGAGGTCTCTTCCAACCCCTCACATCCTGGGAGCTGTGATCCCTTCTGCATCCCCAGGGCCTTGGCTGTGGTGGCTCCTCACAGTACAGCTTTCCCTGCCTGGCTTTCTCCACTCCAGCAAAGGCATTGGCACTCTCTGCAGCCCCCAGCACCTCTGCTCTCAGATGGAGCTGCCCAAAGTCCTGCTGCTTGCATGCCTGTCACAGCACTGAACACATGCTGTGGCTGCCCCCCCCCCCAACCCCGCAGATGCTGAAGGCCAGGTTGGATGGGGCCTCGAGTCACCTGGGCTAGCTGAGAGGTGTCCCTGCCCGTGGCAGGGGGTTGGAGTAGATGAGCTCTGAGGTCTCTTCCAGCCTAAGCCATTCTATGATTCTGTGATCCTTGTGGGCTCCATGGACGTTGCATCTCTCCCATACACTGAAGTTCTTCATGCTGTACATTGTGAAGCTCTGCACACCTGTGTCCTGCTGGGATCACAGAGCTCCCTGCTTGGAAAAGACCTTGAGATCACCCAGTCCAACCATAACCCAAGCCTGCACACAGCTATCAGACCAGGTCCCTGAGCACCTCATCCAAAGGTCTCCTAAACCCCTCCAGGGATGGGGACTCCACCACCTCCCTGGGCAGCCTGGGTCAGTGTCTGAGAACCCTTTGGGTGAAGAAATTTTCACCTAATCTCCAACCTGAACCTCCCCTGGTGCACCCTGAGACCGTTTCCTCTCATGCTATCACTTGTTACCTGGGAGCAGAGCCCAACTCCCACCTCACTGCAGCCTCCTTTCAGGGGTATGTGGAGGGCAATGAGGTCTGCCCTCAGCCTCCTCTTCTGCAGGCTGAAAACCTTTCAGATGAGAGCTTTTGAGCCACTCACTGGTTTCTGTTTGCATGACTGGGAAGAACCTGGCTACAGAAACCTCAGCCTGGTGGGAAGGAACTGGGAGCCTGCTTAGCTTGCTGCAGCCCTGGCTCTGGGGCACAAAGCCAGGCCAGAAGAGAGGCTTCTTGTTGCTCTCTCCTGACCTCTGTGCTTTCCACACAGGGCTTGCTGTGAGGCTGAGGTGGAGCTGGGGACAGGCTCATCTACCCCATCTGGGGCTGGAGCTCACACCCCCACAGCAACCCCTTCTTGTGGGTCCTGTCTTGCCTCTGCCAGGATGCCAGGTGAATGTTTGCTTTATGTTGGACAGGGCCTTGAGCAACCTGGGCTGGTGGGAGGTGTCCCTGCCCATGGCAGGGGCTTGGCACTGGATGAGCTTTTGAAGGTCCCTCCCAACCCAACCCATTCTATGACTCTACAGTTCTATGTTTTAATGTTTGTTGCTCCTGATTCTGAGGCTGGAGTCTGCAGGGGGCTGAGTGGGGGCTGAGAGCTGCCTCCCTGTTGGGGCTGCAGCAGCCTGACCCTTGGGCACTCTGCTGTGACCCCAGGTGAGTGCAGGGTGTCCAACATCTTCCTGGAATCATCAGCTTGCGCACCACATGGATGCAGGAACCCCTGAGCTGCTCTGGCTCTTTGAGACTCCCCCAGCCATGGCCACCCTGCCTGCATGTGCCACTCGCTGATGGTGTCTTCCCCAGCAGCAGATGCAGCTCAAGGATGTTGCTGCCTCATTCCAAGGCCTCCTCCAAATGCTCCAAGGCTTTTAGGGCTGCAAAAATAGATCTGTGCCCTCCCAGCCCTGATGTCCCATGCTCAGTGAAGAGCCTGAGATTGTTTTGCCCAGCACAGCCTGTACCTGTACCACTGGCTGAGCCAGGGCAGCAGGTACCAACATCACTATGCCCCATGCCAGTCCTGCCATGGCTGTGTGTATCTGCTGGGATCCAAGTGGGCTGGGACAGGGAGGCAGCAGTGTGGATGAGGTGGGCACTCTGACAGGGCACTCCCAGCTCCCTCTTCTGGTGCCAGGGCTGAGGGCTGGCTCCTTGCAGGGCTGAGGGTAATCCTACCTGGGCACAGCTCACCTGAATGCTCCATGAGGTCTCCCCATGCCACCAGCACTGCAGAGATGGCACCTCATGTCACACATGGGGGTGTCAGGATGAAAAGGAGGGGCACAGGCATCCCCAGGGAGAAGGCAGAAGTTCAGTCAAGGTGGGATGGAGCTGGCAGGAGGCTCTGTGCAATGCTCTGGGCAGCAGAGCTGGAGGGGAGCTGGTGGCTGGTGCTGGGAAGCGTGGTGCTCAGCCCTGCTGGTGACTCAGCTGGTGACCTCTTACCTCCTGAGCCTGACCCTGCAGCTGTTTGTGGTCATGCAGGAAGACTTCATGATGCATAACCTGCCTTGCCATGCCTGCTCTGGCTGCTCGGCATGGCTGCAGGCTGCTCAGCCCTCTGACTGGCATGCAGAGGAGTCACCCCTCAGCTGCTGTGTCCTGTGGGACCTGGCTCTTTGAAGTGCACACCCAGGCTGTCCTGTGCTGTGTGACTCTGCCCCCAGGTGCCCTGGGGACCCTTCCCTTGTGCCTATCACACGTTGCCTGAGCTGCTGACTGCAGCCCAATGCTCTCCTCACCCTGTGGTTGGACCCCGTGGTGCAGGGCCTGGGGTGCTCAGCAAGGCAGAAGGTTTTGCTGCTGCCTCTCAATAGGAGATCAAAGACCCTGAGGGCAAGGCCCTGCCCTTGTGTGCTGGTTAAGGGGAGTGTTGGGGGTCTCTGGCTGTGGCAGGGGCTCCCTGCTCCTGAGCTCTGAGCTGGGGCATTTCTGGCCAACATTTAGAAACCTGTGTCTTCCTCATCACTGCTATGCTGGAACAGCCCTGCCCCATGCCAGCCAAACTGCCCCTCTCTGTGTCCTGGAGAGAGAGCCCTGGGCTGCACCATGTCCTGCTGGGCTGCACCATGGCTGGCCAAGATGGACCTCTCAGCCTGCCCCATGGGGGTGTGCACACTGACAGCTTCTACCCATGCTGAGGAGGGACCCCAGGGTGCAGGAGGGAGCAGAGCATTAGCCATGCAGGGCTGGGGCTCACAGTCCTTCCTGGGCTGGAGGCTGTGCCAGACTCCGTGGTGCCACCCTTGCACCTCTGCCACCTGTGTGCCAGGCACACTGTGCCATGCTCCAGAGGCCTCCAGCACGTCTGCCACAGTAACCATGGTGGCTTTGGGGGACAAGCTGGGCACTGCCCCCACCAGCCTGGCACCACATGTCCTCCTGCCTGCACATCAGACTCTTCCCACCCACTGCAAACAGCAGATCAGGGCTGTGCTGGGTGGCATGGGGGTGGCATGGCAGTGAGGACAGAGGAACAGACCCTGGGGTTCCCCCGCTTTGCCCCCCCCCCCTCCCCGTACTGCACCTCTTGCTTTGCTGCTGCCCCCCTTGCAGCTGCAGGGCACCGGTGGGCTCCATGGTCACAGCAGGGACATGAGTCCGGGCAAGGGGGCAGGGAGGGCCTGTGCCAGCTGGGCAGGGTGTTTGGAGGAAGCTGTGAGGAGATGCCGCCCCTCTCCCAAACCTGTCTCTCCGGCTGCTCGCCGCCCCTGGCGGCGCTGGCCCGGCCGGGTGGCTCAGTCTGGCTCTGCCCAGCTTGTGCCGCGGGGCGGTGCCTGCTGTCCGGCCAGCGCCCGCCCCGGCCCCACTGCCTGCGCTCACGGCAGCAGAGGCAGTGGAGAGATTTGCTGGACACGGTCCTCACACAGCCCAGGTGTCCCCTGGCACAGGCCCAGCTTGCCATGCCAGTGCCACCTTGGTGTGCCCACGGTGTGTGGGCATGGAGAGGATGCTGGCACTGACCTCAGCTCCACTGCTGCCAGCCCTCGGGGAAGCAGGGCAGGGGCTGCACCACCCTCCCTGGGTGTGCTGGTCAAAGGAATTAATCTTTGCTCCACTCCAGCTTTATTCCTTCAGACCACTGAAGGAAAGAGGCAACAATGGAAACACCACCTTGAGCCTCTTGGTTGTAGAGTGGCACAGGGGCAGGTGGAGCCCCACTGGCTCCAGAAGCATCTCCCAAAAGAGGACAGCATCAATGAGTTCTTCTCTACAGTGCCAACCTCTGGAGCCCTTGATGCCAGCCCCAGTGGTGGAATTACAAAATTCTTTCTCCATCCCAATCACAGCTTCTGGGATGCTGAACCAGGCACATCTGAAGTACCTCATCACTGCCAGATCATGGTTTCCATCCTCCCTGAGGCTTTCTCACATCCTCCCCCACCACAGAGCCTGGCACTTGGCTCTGCCCAGCTTTACCTTCACACCAGTTCAGCAAATGCCCCCCTGAATAGCACCTTGTGTGCCAGGGGCAGGAGGGCAGAGCTGGCACTGTCACCTGTGCTTGCCCTGGCTGCAATCACAGCCACCTCTTGCATCACCTCACCAGTGGCCTTGGGTTGCAGAAGAGCAGGAAGTAGCAAGGATTTTTTGTAAAGCACTGAGTTATACACACCCCAATCATCCAGCTGGGGCAAAATGAGCTCTGCAGGAGCCTTTCATCAGGGTTTGATGGTTCAGACATGGAGAGGATTGGTGGCAGACAGGCAGTGGTGATCCTAACCAAGATCTTGCTGCTGCTGCCCTGCTGCCATCACCTTCATCCCGAGGAGACCAGAAAAAGAGGATAGTGAAATAAGAGTCCTGCCTACAGCCTGCCTGAGAAGGGATGCTGCAGAGCTCCTGGGAGGGTGTTGCAGCAGCTTGGGGTTGTTGGTGCAGGGACAGGAGCTGGGGTGAAGGATATGTGACTGCTTTTCCCCATGCTTTGGTCCCACTCGTTTTGGATCAGTCCTTAACAACCTGGCTGATGCCTGTCCTTGTTCAGGGGTAACCTCACCCTGGGCACACGGGCATGGTGCCACACTAGTGCTGCTCCCCAGGTGGCAGAGCAGAGAGGAGCCTGTGTTGGTGCCAATGCTGCCTGTAGCCCTGCTGGCTCTGCATGTCAGCCATGTCTGTGCTTTGCTGGGTGAGGGTCACGGTGTCCTCAGCAGGGCAGAGCCAAGCCCCATGACTCTGGCAAGTGGGTGGCTCACAGAGGAGGCAGCTTTGGGCTCTGGGCTGTGGTTGTTCTCTGCCCAGGTGACAGCTAGCAGGCAGGTGGGCAGAGCTGCCCATGCCTGCTGAAGCACTGCAAGTTCTGCCCCTGAATCCCAGAGTGCCAATCCTCCTTGCTCCATCTCCAACCGCGCTTCCAGCAGTGACCCTGCTCCCAGGGGAGGAAGGGAAGGCTTGAAGGGGCCTCAAGCCCCCAGGGTTAGCAACTCACATGACTGCAGCAGTTCCCCATCCCAGTTCTCCTCCCTTTTGTGGATTCTTCTTAGCCAGCAAGCTGCCCTGGGCAGCCACGGGGAGTTGCCCTGCACCGGCCTGGCCCCTCCAGCCCCTTCCTTGCTGGCCCCCCCAGCCCCTTGCTGGCCCCCCCAGCCCCTTGCTGGCCTTAGCTGGAATGATGTCACCATCCTGTGGAGAACAGGTGAGGGTGGCAACGCCTGGCCTTGTTTGTCAGAGCTTGTCAGGACCACAGCATGACACAGGCTTTGTAAAAGAAATCGTCTTAATGAAGGTCTGGGGCACCAGGGAAGGTCTGCTCACAGGTCCTGGAGGCAGCTTTGGGTTTCTGATGTTGCCAAACCAGCTCCCTCGTGGCCGAAACCAGGCTGCTGCAGCTGGGGAACAGGAAGGGCTGGCGTGAGCAGCACCCTGGCTCCTGAGGGCAACACCTTGGGCAGCAGCACCTCTTCCCATGCCCCATGCCCCAAGCTGGCTACATCAGCTGTGCCTGGCAAAGTGTGCAGAAGAAGCCTCGACATCCATGAAGAAAGCAGCTGCAGGCCCCAGCTGATGCAGCCAGCCCCAGCTCCAGGCGTGGCTTTGCTCCCTGCTGCAGTAGGTGAGGCTGTCCCTTGGCAGCTGGGACCTGCTGCTGGCAGCAGCAGAGGAAGGTGTTGGGCTGCCAGGGCTCTCTCAGGCTCCAGTTAATGAGCCATGAGGACTTCAAAGGATTTGGACCTTCTTCAAGGAGACTTTCCTATCTGGTTTCACAAAGATACCAAGGCTTGGCCCTTTCAGACACACTTCATGAGCTTCCTTTGCCTCAGTCCTCACACTCAGGGCAGTGGTTTTTTAACCCCAGGAGCTGCTGACCAAAAATCACTGAGTCTCAGAAACACACAGAACTGCTGGATCTGCCTTGGTGCCTTCCCACACCTCTGCTGATCTTCTCCTGGGAGAGCAGTCCTCAGGTGTCTGGAAGGCCACCTGCAAGGCTGAAATTCCCTTCCTCCCCTCCTTCTGCCCACCAGTGTTCACCTCTGCTTCCCCTGGCCATGCTTGTCCTTCTCAGCAACTTACGTGCCCAGATGGTTTGGTCACTTCTGTGCCTCAGTGGACCAGGGAGTGGGAAAGCAGTGAACTTGTCAGGCCAAGCTGCTGGAGAGGTCTGGCAGGCTGCAAGAAGAAAAATCCCCCTTGGACCTGGCTTACAGCTCCAACCTGGGCAAGCAGAGACCCACTGGGGACAGCTCAGCTGCAAAGTGCCAAGGCAGCAGTGCCTGCTCGGACTGAGCTGCTGGGCTCAGGGCTGCCTGGACCCCCCCTCACACCTCCACAGCTTCTGCTGCAGGTCATTGTTGCACTCATGGGGGGCAGAGGACGGGACTGGGCTTTGGCAGGGCTGTGAAGTGCTGGAAGGCTGGAAGGCTTCCCAGTCCCTGCTGTAAGTGGAGCTGAATGACCTGCCCCAGGTGAAGGGAGCTCCTGCACCTGCCCCCTGGCTGAAACCGACAGCAAACTGTTCCCGAAGCTCAGGCTGATCTGAGCACTCTGGTGGCCAGGGGAGATGCTGAGTCCTGTGCAAAGGGCTGTGGCACTGCCCTGGCAGCAGCAGAGCCTGCTGGATGCAGTTCCCAGCAGGATCACCTGGCACCTCTGCCTTCAAAAAGCCACTGCAGATCTGCTGTGCAAAGCTCTCAGGGGGTTGTTCCTCTGTGATGGGAGTTGTGCAGCCTCTCCTCCTGCTGCTGAGCACCTTGCAGGGGTGATGACCTTGGTCACTCACTTTCTGATCTCCTCCTCATCCTGCTGTGAGCACCTTGCAGGGATGATGACCTTGGTCACTCACTTTCTGATCTGCTCCTCATCCTGCTGTGAGCACCTTGCAGGGGTGATGACCTTGGTCACTCACTTTCTGATCTCCTCATCCTGCTGTGAGCACCTTGCAGGGATGATGACCTTGGTCACTCACTTTCTGATCTCCTCCTCCTGCTGTGAGCACCTTGCAGGGATGGTGACCTTGGTCTCACACTTTCAGAGCTGTGCCAGAGCAGTGTGGGGCTGTGTCCGAGGTGGTGTGACAGGATCCCTCTCTGAGCACATCAGCTGGGGTGGGGCTGTGCCTTTAAGAAGCCAGCCTGTGTGAGGTGACACTGGTGACATGCTGGGCTGGCCAGTGCTGCAGCTGGGAGCCCAAACTTTGTCTATATTTAGTGCATTTTTCAGATAACCTTTTGTTCTATTTTTGGGGCACAAGCTGACTTAGGGCCCCTCTTTGCTCTCCATTTGCAGGATCCTCAGATACCAACTGTTTGGAAGGAGGTTGAGGAGAAGGCAGGCAAACGGTCCTTGGGCCTTTTTTATTAATACTCAGAAAAAGGTGATTTTTTTTTTTTTTGGTGGAGCAGATAAGACTAGAAACTGTGCAAGGCCTTTGCCAGCTCTCCCTCCTTCCAAGAAGACCTTCAGAGGAACAGAAACACAGGCCAGGGGAGAGCCAGGGGAGAAGCTGCTGGGGCACCTTGGAGGTTTTGGAGGTTTTGTGTCCATGCACATCACAGAGAGCAGAGGGGTCCTGGAGCAGTTTCAGTGCTGGGCCCTTTTAAGGCTGCTGTGGCTGGGCTCAGAGGGAGCCTCCCTCCTGGTGGGAGAGCATGGCTGGCAGGAGCAGGCAGCAGCCTTCCAAGCAGGCTGTGTTTCACTCCTGTAAAGGTCAGCTCCCTGAAAAGCACTCTGCTTGCTCAGGCCAGTGCCAGCAGCAGACTGACAGCCACACATGTCCCCAGCAGCCCCCCTTGGCTGCTCCTCTGATGACCTGGGCTGTGGGGGACCCTCACCCCCTCGAGAGCTTGCTGTGCTGCTCTCACAAGGAGCTACAGCTCCTGAAGGGCACAGGGCACAGACCCACCACACCTTGGCACGGGGTGAGGCACAGCCAGCACAGGGCTCCTGCATGTCAGACCAGTCCAGTCCCAAGGCCACGGGCCAGGAGGGGCTGCAGAGCTCTGCAGTGCTGAGCCTCCAGCTGTGCTCTGTGCCTCCAGCTGTGCTCTGTGCCTCCAGCTGTGCTCTATGCCTCCAGCTGTGCTCTGTGCCTCCAGCGGTGCTCTGCGCCTCCAGCTGTGCTCTATGCCTCCAGCTGTGCTCTGTGCCTCCAGCTGTGCTCTGCGCCTCCAGCTGTGCTCTATGCCTCCAGCTGTGCTCTGTGCCTCCAGCTGTGCTCTGCGCCTCCAGCTGTGCTCTATGCCTCCAGCTGTGCTCTATGCCTCCAGCTGTGCTCTGTGCCTCCAGCGGTGCTCTGCGCGTCCAGCTGTGCTCTGTGCCTCCAGCTGTGCTCTATGCCTCCAGCTGTGCTCTGTGCCTCCAGCGGTGCTCTGCGCCTCCAGCTGTGCTCTGTGCCTCCAGCTGTGCTCTATGCCTCCAGCTGTGCTCTGTGCCTCCAGCTGTGCTCTGTGCCTCCAGCGGTGCTCTGCGCCTCCAGCAGTGCTCTGTGCCTCCAGCTGTGCTCTGCACCTCCAGCTGTGCTCTGAGCCTCCAGCTGTGCTCTGCGCCTCCAGCAGTGCTCTGCGCCTCCAGCTGTGCTCTGCACCTCCAGCTGTGCTCTGAGCCTCCAGCTGTGCTCTGTGCCTCCAGCAGTGCTCTGCACCTCCAGCAGTGCTCTGCGCCTCCAGCGGTGCTCTGCGCCTCCAGCTGTGCTCTGCGCCTCCAGCAGTGCTCTGCGCCTCCAGCTGTGCTCTGTTCCTCCAGCTGTGCTCTGTGCCTCCAGCTGTGCTCTGTGCCTCCAGCGGTGCTCTGCGCCTCCAGCGGTGCTCTGCGCCTCCAGCTGTGCTCTGAGTCTCCAGCTGTGCTCTGCGCCTCCAGCTGTGCTCTTAGCCTCCAGGTGTGCTCTGTGCCTCCAGCTGTGCTCTGCACCTCCACCTTGGCTCTGTGCCTCATCTGTGACCAGGACCCCGAGTGTGGCACCCTGAGGTGATCAGGACTTGTCTGTATTTTTAAATGCCTCTGTGTCAAAGGTCTTGGGACGGTGCCCAAAGAGTAAAGGAAAAACATTGCCCTTGTCCTTCCCTCAATCCTGGAACCCCATCTCCTGATGATACAAAACTGGGGGGGGCTGACACCCCTCAGGCTGTGCTGCCATCCAGCGTGACCTGGACAGGCTGAGAGCTGGCTGCAGGCAAACCTCAGGAAGGTCAATAAGGACAAGTGCAGGGTCCTGCATCTGGGGAGGAATAACAGCAGGCACCAGGACAGGTTAGAGGCTGTCCTGCTGGAGAGCAGCTCCATGGAGAAAGACCTTGGAGTGCTGGTGGGCAGCAAGTTCTCTATGGAACAAGAATGTGCCCTTGTGGCCAAGACAGCCATTGGGATCCTGGGATATATCAAGAAAGGTGTCCAGCAGGGCTAGGGAAGTTCTTCTACCTCTCTACTCTGCCCTGGTGAGACCACATCTGGAATATTGTGTCCAGTTTTGGGCTTCCCAGTTCAAGAGAGACAGGGACCTGCTGGAGAGAGTCCAAGGGAGAGCCACAAGGATGATTTGGGGACTTGAGCATCTCCCCTGTGAAGAGAGACTGAGAGCCCTGGGGCTGTTTAGTCTTGAGAAGACTGAGAGGGGATCTGATCAATGTCTATAAATATCTGAGGGGTGGGGGGCAAGTGGAGGGGGCCAGGCTCTTTTGGGTGGTGCACAGTGATAGGCCAAGGAACAATGGGTTCAAACTTGAACAGAGAAGATTTCAGCTCAACATGAGGAGAAACTTCTTTACAGGGAGGGTGAGAGAGCACTGGAACAGGCTCCCCAGGGGGGTTGTGGAGTCTCCTTCTCTGGAGACTTTCCAAAACCCACCTGGATGCATTGCTGTGCAGACTACCCTAAGTGATCCTGCTCTGGCAGGGGGGGGGTTGGACCTGATGATCTCTTGAGGTCCCTTCCCACATCTGATATACTGTGAGACTGTGATCTCCAGTGTCACTGTGATCCTGCTGCTGGCTGGAGCCTCTCCTGGCTTGCTGGGGAGGGTGCCATGGTCCCTCAGGCAGCTGCCAAGGGACACACAGCAAGAGTCTGCCTTGCATCAGTCATCTCGGTGGAGGATGTTCAGAATGCCACAAAGCCCTTGAAAGCTTTTGGTGCCATGTCACTGAGCTCTGGGGTGTTGGTCTTCACCCCAGCCTGTGTGTGCTGAGACCAGCTGCACACAGCTGGGGTCAGCCCAGGAAAGGGCAGAGCTGCAGCTCTCCTCTGGCTTGGGGTGCACTTGGTGCAAGCCTGCAGCAGCCCCCCACACTGGCAGAGCCCAGCTTATGCAGCACCCAGCTGGGGCAGGATCCCCTTTGTGGGCCCTGTGCTGGGCTGGCAGAGCCACCACGAGCAGATGCTTGGCAGCACCTGGGGCAGACGTGGCCACCAGTGCTGCCCATCCATGACTACAGGCAATGAATGTGGAGTTGTTCCTGAGAATTGTGAGAAATACAGCTGGTCCCAATCCAGCTGGTCCCAATCCAGCTGGTCCCAATCCAGCTGATCCCACCATGGTGAGCTGAAATACAAACTGACAGAGCAGGCTGTGAGGAGATGAGACCTCGCCTGGAATATTGCATCCAGGTCTGGGCTCCCCAGTTCAGGAGGGACAGGGATCTGCTGGAGAGAGTCCAAGGGAGGGCTCCAAGGATGCTGAAGGGAATGGAGCAGTGCCTGGGGAGGAGAGGCTGAGAGCCCTGAGGGTGTTTAGTCTGGAGAGGAGAAGACTGAGAGGGATCTGATCAATGTCTATCAATAGCTGAGGGCTGGGGGTCAGGAAGGAAGGGACAGGGACAGGCTCTGCTCAGTTGTGCCCTGGGATAGGACCAGGAGCAATGGATGGAAACTGCAGCACAGGAGGTTCCATCTCAAACCATCTGGATGCATTGCTGTGTGACCTGTGCTGCATTCTCTGGTCCTGCTCTGGCAGGGGGTTGGACTGGAAGATCTCCAGAGGTCCCTTCCAACCCCTCACATCCTGGGAGCAATGATCCTGTGGCCATGGCCACAGCGGGGCCAGCATGGCCTCAATCAGCTGAGCCCATGGCTATTTATTGAGAAGTTCATACATTCTATGATTGACTTTCCCACAGCCTACTCCCCTCAAGCCCAGATGGTTTTTTCTCCAATTGTCTTTCCCTTCTGCTTCAAAGCTACAGCACTTTGTTATCTCCACTCCCATCCTTTCTCACACCACTCAAGGTACATCACTGGGCACACTCCAGGCTCCCACATCCACATGGAGGACATCTAAACATTCCTTTGGATTCCCACAAGTGGAGGTGGCTTGTCCTCAGGCTTTTGGGAGTTACAGCTCCTGGAGCACAGCCCTCTGTAGAGGGGCTTGCTCCTGGCCACACAGAAGGCAGCATGGCTGTGAGGAGGAGGTGGTTTGGTGGGGCACAGTCTGACCATGGCTGAGGTGCAGCAGAAAGAGTAAAAAAGCCACAACCAGAGCCAGGATGAGACCAAGACTCAGCCCTTCTGCTGGCCCTTAGAGTCCTTCATCTATCTACAGGCTGAACAGTCCAATGCCCATCAGCTTACCCTGTGCCAGGCACACAGAGCTCAGGTAGGGCATTTCTCCAGGCCAGCCCTCATGCCCTGCCTCCCTTGGTGCCATGCAGCTCAGCCCCAGGGACCCACCAGGAGCTCTGCACATGCCCAGCAGCAGAGGAAACAGAGCAGGGATGTTTGCAGCTGGGCTTGCAGCCCCTCTCCCCGGGTGCCCATCCCCTGCCTGGAGGGGCCCATCCTGTGCCTAGCAGTGCCCATCCTGTGCCTGGCGGTGCCCATCCCATGCCTGGAGGGGCCCATCCCATGACTGGCAGTGCCCATCCCATGACTGGCAGTGCCCATCCCATGCCTGGCTGTGCCCATCCCGTGCCTGTCGGTGCCCATCCCATACTTGGTGGTGCCCATCCCATGCCTGGCTGTGCCCATCCCATGCCTGGCAGTGCCCATCCCGTGCCTGGTGGTGCCCATCCCATGCCTGGTAGGGCCCATCCCATGCCTGGCTGTGCCCATCCCATGCCTGGCTGCCTGGAGCCATGGTCCCAGATCTCACATTGCTGCCAGGCTCCTGCTGGTGCTGGTGCTGCAGCTCAGCAGCCATGCTGCTGGTGTTGCCACCAGGCAGTGGTGCTGGTCTGGGTGAACATAGTCTGAAGCTAATTTTAGCCTCCATGGTGTTGTATTTCTCGGGTATTTGGGGTGGGCTGGGGCAGAAGACTTAGCAGGGGCCTGCAAGGGGCAGGGTGTGTGCCAGGACTGTGCAGGCATTAAGCTGAAGGGAGGCACCCAGGTGATGATGACAGAGGATCCATTCCTGTCACCTCAGCATGAAAGCAGACTGTGGATTAGGAGCAGACTTTAGTGTTCCCTTCCTCCCCTCAATACAGTGAAACCCACACAGGGCAGGACATTAATAGCTGCCCTCCCTCCTCGGGAGCTCTCTTGGGTTTCAGCCCTGGCTGGCATCTGGGATTGTGCCCTGCTGTGGCTGTGGGCAGCTGAGAGGGGGCTGCAGTCTTTCCACCCTGCACACATTGCACAGACCCCTGGGCCTTGCAGTCTGGAGCTGGTGTTGTGCAAAGAGAGGGCTGCAGCCATGGTGCCAGGCACCTGTGGCACCCCCCCATGCTCCTCAGAGCCACCCCATTTCTGTGTGAGCAGCAGACAGGGGACATCTCCCAGCCTGGTGCTCTGCTGCTTGTGTGGGGATCTGTCCCACCAGACCCCAGCGACTTTGTTCAGTGCTGCTGTAGTCTTTAGAAGAGGAGGCTGAGGGAGGATCTTATCAATGCTTACAAATATCTAAGGGGTGTGGGTCAGGGAGATGGGGCCAGGGAGATGGGGCCAGGCTCTTCTCAGTGGTCCCCAGTGACATGGCAAGAGGCAATGGACACAAACTTGAACACAGGAAGTTGAGGAGAAACTTCTTTGCTGCAAGGGTGGCAAAGCCCTGGAGCAGGCTGCCCAGAGAGGTGGTGGAGTCTCTGTCTTTAGAGACCTTCAAAACTGGATGTGTTCCTGTGTGCCCTGCCCTGGGTGACCCTGCTCTGACATGGGGTTGGACTGGATGATTTCAGTAGGCCCCTTCCAACCCCTCCCATGCTGTGACTGTGTGACTCTGTGACAAGGAAGCAAGTCCCTCCTTTGGAGAGATGCCACCTGCAAACTGGTGACCTTGCCCCAGGCTCTCCATCAGCTCCCCTGGGCTCTCCTCTCCATTTTTCACATCTAGCTTTACAATTGTGCTTCAAGAAGATGACAAAGAACTGCACAACAAGGTCCCTAGAGCAAGGAACTCTGAGTTCCTTGGGAGAAAGACTCTGAGTCGAAGTGCCAAATGGCTGGGGGGATCCTAGGACAGGCAGGAACCCTCCCAGCATCATGGACAGGCAGCACTTGGGACGAACTGCAGGCAGCCAGTCCCTATTCCCCAGGGAGAGCCAGGCCAGGGCTTGGGGCAGCAGCAGAATGACGACCCCTCTCACACTGGGGCAGCTGCAGAGAGCAGGTCCCCACCTGGCTGCCCTTTAACCCTCTGGGGACAAGCAGTCAGTGGGCTGAGACCCTGGGATGGGAGCTGCCTTCTCTCCTGGCTGGCAAGTCGTGCTCTGAAGACCATGAGAGCAGATGAGGTCTCACTGCAAGGACAGCACAGCTGAAACACTGCCTGGAACAGATCCTCCAAGGCTGAGGGTCACACTGAGTGCTGGATAAACCTCTCCTCGTCCCAGGGATCCTCGTCCAGCAGGATCTCCTTAGACTGTAGAAAACTCACTGATGAGGAAGGGCAGAGCAGAGCAGAGCTGGTGCTGGTGGCCTGGCTGTGGCCATCCCAAAGCTGCCCCTGCCAGCTGCTGCTGGCATGAGGCCTCAGGGCCCTTCCTGACATGCCCTGGGGAGCCCTTTTTGGACAAATCCAAATTGCAGGGCAGAGAAGCGCTCTGGAGCAGGAGATGAGCTCACTTTTCCTCAATTTACTCCACCCTTTTGGGATGAGGGTGCTTGTGGTGAGGCTTTGCCTGTGCAGTTGGGATGGGAGTGTGCCTGTCCAGAGGAAAGCCCCAGGGAGCAGCTTTACCTCCATGCCAGAACAGGATCATGTCCCCATGACACTTAACCCATGGTGGTGGCCAGCAGCAGTGTCTGCTGTAGGCAGCAGCTGCTAGGGCAGTTGTGGTGTGACCCTGCATCAGCAGGTGCAGGAAGCAGGGGGCAGGGGCATGTCTGCATGGCACCAGTGAAGCCCAGGAGAGCTGCTCTGCCTGGGACATGCTGCTCTGACTGCTCTCTGGAAAGCCTCAGCTGAACAGGCAAGGCTGGGCACCCACCCACAGAAGAGGGATTGCTGTCCCCTGGGCATCCCCTGAAACAGAAGACTCAGGTTTCCTTTTATTTGCTCATAATTGTCCTGGCTTCAATGCCAGTGTGGGAAGCTCCTGCCCTGAAGAATGATTTAAAACAAATGGATACAAACAGAGGGAGCCAGGAGCAGGTGAAGCTGGGCAGGGTAAAGGCCATCCTGCTGCTCCTGATGGAGAATGGAGCTGAGCCCTGGGGATCCATCCAGGCAGCAGAGGCTCAGCCCTCCCATGGCAAGGGTGAAAAACGATGCTGGGCTGCAGAATCCAAGAGCAGCTCCTCTGTCTCCCGGCCAGGCTGCTCGTGGTTCACTGTGGATTTGCTCTTCACTTGCCTCTTCTGCTTGTGCAAGCATAAGTGTGAGCCAGGCTGAGGCACACAGCAGTGGTGGCATGGAGGCTGTGGCACGGCAGCAGCACCTTGGCACACCTCCAGCCCAGGGTGGGCAGCAGCAGCAGCAGGATGGCCTTTACCCAGTCGGGTCTCCCAGGGATTGTGTCATGCCTGTCTCTGTTTTCTGACAGCCAAGATCTCATCTTGCACAAGACAAATATGTGTCAGGAGTGAAAGAAGCTCTTGTGTGAGAGCTGACAGTGTGCAGTGTTTGATGCCCCAAGGCTGGGCAAGCAGAGGGCCCCAGCAGCATCCCAGCATGGCCCAGCTGGCTGCAGCACCTCCAGTGATGGAGGCATGGCCAGGTCTGAACGTCCACTGAGCTGGGGTCAGCTCAGGCAGGATTTAACCCTGACCTTAGAGAGGCCACAAATGCTGATTCAGGTGCTCAGCCTCCCTTTGGGACACATGGCTTGAGGGCAACCTGGGAACACTCTTGAGTGAAGCATCACTGCCACCTCATGACACCCATCTGGAGGGCATCATTTCCAACCCAGAGGCTGGCAGAAAACACAGAGACAGGCATGACACAATCCCTGGGAGACCAAACTGCCCTGAGCTATGAAAGCTGTAAGCCTGTGACACTGCTGAAATCACTCAGGTGTCAGAAGTCTGGGGGCACTTCATGGCCCTGAGGTGCCCAAGGGCCTTCAGGGTCCTTGTTCAGATGGGTTGGAGGCAGTAGGGCTGTAGGAAGAACAACCATGGGGCCATTGCTCAGCACCACGATGTGCCCTCTGAGGCATCATCCCTGGAGCATGCTCACCCTGTGGAGCAGACACCACTCTATGGAGGACAGCAACCCATGGAGCACATCCCACCCCCATGGAGCTCACATCACCCCCACGGAGCTCACATCAACCCCATGGAGCTCATATCACCCTGTGGAGCTCACATCACCCTGTGGAGCTCACAATAACCCCGTGAAGCACACACCATGTCCTATGGAGCTCATATCACCTCCATGGTGCTCACACCAGCCCCATGGAGCTCACACCATGTCCTGTGGAGCTCACACCATGTCCTGTGGAGCTCACAGCCTGTCCTGTGGAGCTCACACCATGTCCTGTGGAGCTCACAGCCTGTCCTGTGGAGCTCACACCATGTCCTGTGGAGCTCACACCATGTCCCATAGAGCTCAACCATGTCCTATGGAGCTCACACCATGTCCCATAGAGCTCAACCATGTCCTATGGAGCTCACACCATGTCCTGTGGAGCTCACAGCCTGTCCTGTGGAGCTCACACCATGTCCTATGGAGCTCACACCATGTCCTGTGGAGCTCACAGCCTGTCCTATGGAGCTCACACCATGTCCTGTGGAGCTCACACCATGTCCCATAGAGCTCAACCATGTCCTATGGAGCTCACACCATGTCCTGTGGAGCTCACAGCCTGTCCTATGGAGCTCACACCATCCCTGTGGAGCTCACACCATGTCCTGTGGAGCTCACAGCCTGTCCTATGGAGCTCACACCATGTCCTGTGGAGCTCACACCATGTCCTGTGGAGCTCACACCATGTCCCATAGAGCTCAACCATGTCCTATGGAGCTCACACCATGTCCTGTGGAGCTCACAGCCTGTCCTATGGAGCTCACACCATGTCCTATGGAGCTCACATTATCCCTGTGGAGCTCACACCATGTCCTGTGGAGCTCACACCACATGCTGTGAAGTTCACACCATGTCCTGTGGCTCATGGTGTGTGCCCTTCTGGCTGCTAACTCTGCTGCTGACGCCCCTGGGTGCAGCCAGCAGTGATGGAGGGGGCAGGGGGGAAGAAGGTCTGGCTGTTCCCCTGGTAGTGAGGGCTGTGGGGCAGCAGGGTGGGCAGGATCCTTCTCTCTGCACTGCAGTGGAGGTGGAAGCTCAGTTTCCAGCCAGTTTGAGGGGACCACCGCTGAGGTAGGCCTGAGGCTGCCCCATGGGCAGTGGCTGCTGGTGGGGCAGCAGCTGGGCTCCCCACTCACTTTTTCTGCAGCGTGGCAGGGAGAGGGCAAACCTGCTCTCCATGCCCAGAAAAGCTGCCTGTGCCTACCATCTCATCAATCAGAGGTGCCCAGGTTGCTGGGGAGGTGGCAGTGGCAGGGGGTGATAGGGCACTGAGGTGCCCAGCCCCATAGCAGCCCCTGACTGCATGGGAGGGACCCTGGCTGCCTGCACCCAGGCCAGCAAGGTGACTCCACGCTGAGACACACACAGCCCAAACTGGCCCTGGGTCAGATTCCTGAGCTCTTCTCACCAGCTGCTATTTCCTTCTGTCCCAAAGCCAAGCCAGAATCTTGTGGAAAACAAGAAGGTGTCAGTCAGAGGGCACTGAGTCAGAGAGCTCCCGGGCTGGGGTCATGCAGGGCTGCACACAGCAGCGGCTCTGCTCACCCCACCCCTGCTGCTCTGGGAGGCAGCCAGCACCTCCCCTGGTGACTCCCCAAAGGCTCTGCCTCCCTGGGCAGCCTTCCCAAGGGGCCACAGCTGCTGGCCCAAAGCCTCTTTGCAGCCCTGCTTTCAGGAGATGCTGTGGTGTCTCCTGGCAGAAAGCTGCTGCTGACCCAAATTCTAAAGATAGAAGCAGTCTGATTTTGGTGCTGCATGCACAGCATCCCCCCCACAGGCACCTCCGGGGAGCAGGTCCTTTGCCAGGGAGGTGTAAACACAACACCAGATTTCTTGCAGGTGAGGTCACCTGCTGGCTGTGGTCATCCCCGGGGCTCTCTCACAGTCTGCTCTGGGTGAGCTCCTCTGTGCTCCTTCGCTGCTGACAGCCTCTGGCAAACTCCAGAGCTGCAGCTCCTCGTGCCATGGACTATCCCCATCTCAGGTGAGGGGCAGCTGCTCCTGGACAGAAGCATGGCATGAGGCCTGGCTGCTGCCCACTCCTCGGGTAGAGCAGCTGGGCAAGGCTGCTGAGCCAAGCCCCTGCCTCTGCCCCAACCCCGCCCCCTCGGGTGTCACTTCAGCTATGGGCATCTCTTGGTGGCACAAGGAGGTTCTTTGGGACTGGGGGCTGTGGATGCCCTGTATGGATGATCAGCATCCATCCCCTCAGGCTGGCATCTCTTGTCCAGCCCCAGCAGCACCTGCCCATGGCAGAGCACATCCCTGTCCCTGTCCCATAGGCACACGACGTGTCCCCAGCCTTGAGATAACCAAAGGTGCCCTGAGGCCCAAGGAACCTCACAGCTCTTCTCCAGCATGGGCTGGGTGAGGGCACAGGGGGCTGGGAGCCAGTGCTGGCAGTGGAGCAAGGGCAGGAGGAGGCTGCAAAGCTCTGTGTTGGGAGCAATGGGGTCCTGGCCACCATGCAGCAAGGGACCAAATGTTGTAACACCTCCAATGTAGGAAGCACCTGCCTCCTGCAGGGACTGAATGGAACCCTTCACCTGCATGTGAGTCTGGCTGGACAGGGCTGGGTTTCCCTGGCAGCATCCCTTCAATGCCAGCAGAGAAGAAGGGAAGAGAGAGAAGAACTGCTGTGGAGCCCTGTGGGCATGGGACAGAGCCCACCTGGGCCAGCCACGTCTTGGGCACCTCTGGGGGAGCAGGATGGTGGCAGAAATCATGCTGAGCCCATCACAAGTGGACCTTCCTCTGCCCACTAAATCTCAGCAAGACTCCACTGGGATTTCTCTGGGGCTGGTGCTTTTGCCTAGTTAAAGTGAATTTTGAGAAGAATGAGAAGAGGCAGAGCTGAGACCCACGGGCACACCTCCTGTCACTGGTGCCACCACTCCAGAGGCAAAGAGCAGTGAGGACTTAAAAATGCAAACCAGCATGGTTTTGAGATCCGGGACCTTCTGTAGTAGCTTTTCCTGATCTAGGACCTTCTCTGGGATCTTTTTTTGATCTAGGACACAGAAAATCAACTTCAGCAGGATCTCCCAGGCAAATCCATCCCAAGAGACAGGCAGCAAGAACACAGCAGACTGAGGAGCTGAAGCATGGCAGACACACAGACACCAGAGGTGTGAGTTACTACTGGTGGCACCTCCTAGTCTGCTTCCCTGGGGCTGGATGAGGGTCAGGGTTCAGTGTCAAGTTGGTGTGCTGAGGGCTTGCGGTGGAACAGGGGTGGCCAGGACAGGAAGTGCTTCTGGGGAAGGAGAAAGGGAAGCTTCTGCTCATTTGATTTTCCTGTTGCCCAGTGTTCCAGGCAGGGTGTGTGTTTAAGGACTGTCTCTGGCCAGCAGACTCATCCTTCAGTAACTGCTCAGCCCCAGCTGATGAGCACCCAGCTCACACCATGGCAGCAAGCCCATGGCTCAAGCAGCCTGTGGCCTGCAGGCACCTGGGAGCTGTGAGCACTTTCAGCCTGCTGACCCATGCCCCCAGGACATGCAGGCTGTGAAATGCTTCCTTATGGTGCTCAGCCCTTACCTGTGACCCTGGGATCATGCTGAAGCATCACCAGCACTGAGGCAGTGCTCCCCAAGTGCTCTTCATGCCAGGGCTGCCAGGACCAGCCTTTGCTGGAGATGCAGCATGATGGCCCTGGGGACCTGGAGGGAAGCCAGAGCAGACAGCTGGGGCTGGAGGGTTGCCCTGGACCACCTTTGCTCAGTCCATGCCAGATGCTGGAGGTGTGTTCTTGGAGGGCTCTGCAAAGATCCTCTCCTACTGTTATGTTCTGCTCTCTTGTCTTGTTCTGCTCTCTTGTCTTCTTAGAGGGTTTGCTGGCTGGACCCAGAGCCCTTCTTTTGGCACTGAAGGATGGGTAAATGAGGAGAGCCCTGCCTGCTCTGCTGGCCATGTGCTGGCTGACACCAGGCATGTGTGACACACCAGCCCTGCACCTTGCCAGGGGCTATCAGCACAGCTTCCCAAAACCTCCTGGGTGAAGCAGAAGCCAACAGGATCACCAACCCATTGCCAACAGTCACCCAGTGCAGAGTGCTGCTGGTGACACATCGAGTGGCAGAGCCCAAGGCTCCTGCTGGTGAGGTGCCAAGGCTGCAGCTGACCGTCCATGACCTGTGGGCAGGTGATGAGGTGCAGTCAGCTGCTGGCCCTCTCCAGCACAGCCACCTGGGCCTTGCAGGTCAGGTCACTGCATCATGACTTTCCCCACTGACCTGATGGCCAGAGCTATCCAGGAGCCAGAGCCAAGCCATCCCCTCTGCTAGATTGGGTGCTCCTGCATGCCACCCCTCTGTGCCACGGAGAAGTCACTCTGGTTCTCTCCTTTATTCCATGTCAACACACACTGCTGTCCCTGGGGACTGAAGAGGGGAGTCCCCAACCCCCACAGGCTCTTCTTGCTCACCCTCTAAGGCAGCCAGAGACAGAAGGACATGGACCCCAGTTCAGGCTGGCAGCTCTGTCACCACAGGCACACAGGGGCTGGGTGACCACAGCTTCCTGACTGCTGCTCCCTCCACTGGTGAGATTACAGTCCAGTGCCAGTGCCACATGGACATGGCTGCCAGTCATTTCCTGAGCCCACCGATCCCAGTACCCAGGGCCAGGTCCAGCATTCACCAGGAAGCTCTGCTGACAGCTCTGGGCTGGAGCAAAGCTCTTGCTCCTCTGCTTTATCATGTTTGCAGCAGCTTCTCCCCGGCAGGAAATCACTGTGGCTAAAAACTGCCTGGGGGAGACAGGAGTTGGGGGTGGTGGTGGGGGGCTCACTTTTTTCACAGTAAAAGGCTGGAGCAGGGTGCAGCAGAGACCAAAGCATTTCCCATCCCCGTGGGACCAGACAGCTGTCCCGTTAAACCAGCCCTGCCAGGGACAGCTCAGTGCAATTTCCCCTGGCTAAGCCTAAAACCAATCCCAGCAGGATTTGTTCTGCTGCATTTATTCACATCCATGGTGCCTGTGCAGCAGCAGGAGGAAAGGTTAACCCCTGGTGCAGCTGCCTCAAACGAGGGCTGAGAAAAGCAGCACAATGCAACCCCGCTGGCACCACCAGCAGGGACCAGACAGGGGAGTCAGACTTGAATTATGCCTTAACCCCTGGCTGTCTCCTGCAGGTGCCTCCACCACTGTGCCCAGGAAGGCTGAGCACCTGCAGCTCTTTGTGGCATTGAAGCTGCTGCTGCCAGCGGGGAATGCCCTCCGTGAGACATCCCAAACGAGTGGATTTTCTGCTTTGAAATGTTTCGAGCTTCACAGGTTTCTGCTGCCCTCCCAGCAAAGCTGGGCAAGAGCCGTGCCGGGTGGCACCTCTCCTCCTGAAATGGTTTACTCCCTTCTGCACGATCATGCAATTACAGAAGGCTAAATGTTATTTAATTTGTGACTGCGGGTTGAATAAAACTCAATTAAATTCTACCTCTGGTGAATTTGGGATGGGGAATTCTCACCTGGGATACCAGATGAATCCTAACTGTACCATGCATGACTCAGACACTTCAGCTGCTCCATTAATGACTGTTTTAATAAATGTTCTATTTTTACACGGACAATTTCCTGCCGTGTGACAAGCCTGGCACCGTGTCAAACCAAAGCTCGGTACCATGGTCAGTCCGTGCTGAGGACGAAGCCGAACCGAAGGCTGCCGAGCATGCCAGGGACCGCAGCGCTCCCGGGCTGTTCCCGGTTCCGTGGCAGGTACCTGCCGTCCCGCCGAGCCCTGCTCGTGTCGAGGGCGGCGGAGAGGCTGGTGCTAGGCCGGGGGCTTTCACCTTCTCATGCCTCCAGCCGCTCATTTGTGTCCCACCACAATTTCTCTCTGAGCCCTCCTCAGCGCAACAGGGACGAGAGATGTCAGCAGGGGCCGGGCTGCTGCTCGGGAAGCCCCGAGCCTCCATCTGTCCCTCCCTTCCGGTGCCTCTGGCTAACGGCTGAGCGCATCTTGCTCGCCCGCTCCTTCCTGCGACCCCGAGCGTGGCCAGGCCACGAAGGTGGGGTCTCAGTCCTTCAGCTCTTTTCCTTCTCTCTCGTTTCTCCTGCCACGGCTCGGGGCACAACGTGCAGCACCCGCGGGGTTCCTCAGCCTCCCGCCGCCCGCTGCCGCTCTGCACTGTCCCGCGGGTTCTGCTCCTTCTCCGGGGACTCGGGACAGGGACAGCCCGGCCTCGGGCACTCCTGTCCCTGCGGAACGGCCTCCCGGCCCGCGGATGGCTGGAAAGGTGCGCGGGTGACCGGGCAGCGGGGATCGGCCCCGGGCTGAGCCCCCCCCCGAACGACGCCTACCCGGTCCCGGGTCCCCCCGACCACAGGGGCGCGGGCTCACGTGGGCGGTGCCCTCCCTCCCGCTGCCGCCTCCCATTGGCCGGCGCGGCGGGGGCGGGCGGGCCGCTTTGTGACGTCACGGCAGCTGTCGGAAGGGTCCGATTAGTGCGAGGGAGCGGCGGGCGGTCGGCACAACCGCGCCAGCGCCACCGGCAGCGCCACCGGCCCCGCCACCGGCCCGCCACTACCTCAGCGCCTCCGCCGCTCCCGCCGCTCCCGCCGCTCCCGCACGCCGCTCCTGCTGCCGTTGCTAGGTGAGTCTCCCGCCCACCGCGGCTGTGTGCTGGGAGGGGACCGGGTACAGCGGGGCTCTCACTGCCCCCATCTTCTCCTGCGGGGAGGGTGTCGTTGGCGGGGAGGGGTGCCCCCGCCGGGCCCCCCCCCCCCCCGGCGCCTGTTGTTTGTTTCTTCATCACCGGATTACGATTCGAGGTTGGGCTCGGCTTTCATTGGCTCCGCTCTAGTGACGTAGTCTATTTGCATATGACATTGAGACGTCATAGGGCTGCCTGCTCCCGGGCCCGGTCCCCCCCCGCCGCTGTCCTGCTGTGACCCGGTGGAGCGCAGCCTTCCCCCCGGCCCCGCTGCCCCCTCGGGAGGTTCCGGCGGTACGGTGCGGGGTAAACGGCAGGGATCAGAGGTGGGCATCCCTGCGCCGTTTCCCTCTGGCTGCCGCGGTCCCGGGCGAGCTGTAAGCATGAGCGGTGTCTCGGTGTTCGTTAGGGGCTGTCCTGGTGAGAAATGTGGTGTTTTGGGAAGGGAGCGTGAAGGTGGAATCACGAAATCGCTGTACCGTGGAAATGGCCGCGTCGGGATCTGCTGTTCAGCTGCTCTCCCGCGAATGCTCCATGCTTTTGAACACCTCCAATGATGTGCAGATCCCAACTGGTTTGGTGAAATTTGGGCACCTGCTTAGGTATTTCTATCGAGTTTAGTGTCGGTGCCCAGGAAGGAGTCGTGGGGCCATGTGGATGGAGCAGGTGAAGGACGCTGGTGGAGGCAGTCTGAGGTCCGTGTGGTGGCATCCTGCCGTGCCACTGGTGTGACCCCACTGTGTCTCGGGATGCTGAGCCCACCAGTGCCTTGGGCTTCTGTTTTCATTGCTCTAGGAGCACCTGCTTAGGGACAGCTCACCAATGTCCTAAGTTCTGGAAGGTCAGATTCCTCATAGACCTCATGGCTCTTGCCTCGGGAGCTCAGCAGCTTGGCTGAGCCTGGAAGGTCCTGGGTGCTAAACCTGCTGCCATCTGAGGGGGCTCAGCAGCTGAAAAACTTGAGCTGCGTGGAGTGAAACTGTAAACATGATGAAAAAGGAGTGATTGCTTTTGTGCTTCTTTTATACACATAGACAGAGCTCCTGTGTGCAGAGGAGCTACAGCCCTGCTCAGCCTGAGCAAAGGCACTGCCACCCTAGGGTCAGAACCTACTGACTCACAGTGCCCCTCCTGGGACTGGCAGCACCCACTGCTGACAGTGGCACCAGCAAGGGCCGAGCTGGGCTGGTGCCAAGTGCTGTGGCTAATTTGGCCAAGGGGTAGGAAACCATCCCAGAAACAGGTGCTGAGCTCCAGTACAGGACTGTCTTGGACTGTCCTGTACCTTCCTTCCCACCTGGCTTAGTCCACAAATTGCCAAGGACAATTTTTTTTTTACCCTAAAATAAATCTTTCTTCTCATTTTTATATTATTTTCCCCACTTTGAAAAAAAAAAAAAGAAAGAAAGAAAGAAAAAAGCTTTCAGCTGTGGTCTGCTGTCACCATCAGGAAGGCTGTGCCCTGAACGGGAGCTTATCTGGCTGAACATGGAAAGAAAAACATTGTGGATGTTGTTTTTGGAAAAACAAACCCCACACCACCTGCTTGTAGTAAAATCTGAGACCTCAACTCTTACCCATCAGCTTTTCAGTGCTGATTGCAGAGCAAAGCCCTGCCCAGGCCAGTTTCACCCCAGCACAAACAGGGCTGGGGCAGGCTTGGGAGAGGCTGCTGAGGAGTTGGAGGCTCCTGCAGGGTCAAGTCCAGCTTGAGAGTGAGCCCTGAGCCTCCTGTGGCTTGCCGAGGGTGTAACACCGGGGCTGCTCCCCTCTCCCTCTGCATGCTCCTAGGGGTGTGTTCAGTTAGCACATCCCCAGAGGAAACTCCTAACATTTCACAGGACACCTCGTGGCAAATCTAAGCCTTTCCTAGTTGCTCAGATCCTGCCGGCCACTGACAGATTTTCCAGGGCTCTGTGCAGTGACATCAAGCAGCAGGAGGTGAGGTTTGTCCCTGGGGCAAGGAGCTTCCTGCAGCAGTTGCACGGAGGAGCTGGTGTGGATGGGGACATGAACTCCCTTTCTGTGACCCCTAGTCCCCTCCTTCAGGTGGGATGTGGAGGAGTGCAGAGGGACTCCAGTTGAAGATGAGCTCCTGGGCTGGCAGAGGAAACCCTTCCAGCTGCTGCTCTGCCATCAAAGATAAGAGACTCATGGTAGAGTTTTGGGGGAAATTTTCTAACTATTCTCTGCCTTCTCTTCCCTGCCCTGCAGTGGAAGAGGCTCTGACTGTGAGTCACCCTCAGTTTGCTGAAGTCCCTCTGTCCATGCCAGCAGCTGCCTCGGGGCCCAGTTCTGCCCCTGTGGACAGTGCTCAGCCAGGAACCCTGGAGGGGAGACTGCTGGCAAAGCAAAGCAAAGCAGGAGCTGTAGTGCAGCTGTTGAGTGACCGAGGGCATTAATCCAACATGCCAAAGTGTTCTGGGCAAGCCAGGACAGCTCTGGTGCTTTTCTCAAGGGGCATAGGCAGAGGATAGTGCTGGGATGCCTCACTGGTCATTCTGGGGTGATGAGCAGGGCCCCCCCAGCTGCCAGACACCCTTCTCCTTCGTGCTGTGTGTCTGTGCCAGATTTAGGATTTTGGTACATGATGGCACAGGGAGAGCAGCCTGTGAAATGCCTCTCTAATTGAGGCAGAATCAGTTGAAAATAACATTTCCCAAGCGTGCTGGAGGAAGGCACCTGACTGATCGCTCCATCACCTGCCAGGATGACTCTGTGCAGTATTCTTAGCTTCTGTGGCTGGCCAGCAGCAGACCTCCTGCTGCCTGGGGCTTGTGGAAAGTTTTAGGGAGCCTGGTTGCCCATTTCCATGTGGAGCCGCTGTTGTTCCTGCAGCCTGGGACTCTGGGAGCCACCAGTCCCAGGGCTGCTGCCCTGGCAAGCTCCTGGTGCTTCCTGGGACTCTGTGCCCATCCTCCTGCCTATTCTTAGCTCCTGGTTATTTGCAGTGGTGGTGACTCAGAAAAGTCATTATTGTGTTGAGGCTTTTGGGGAGGGAAGCAGGGAACTCAGTGTGTTATGGTTTCCATACTCCTGCTTTAACAGGAGTGTGTTGTAATCTTCAACAGCCTCTGGCTAGTTTGAAAAGTCTGTTGGACTCTCTGGGAGGATTCTGATGAGCTTCATTCACTCATCCTTGCCTGTCCCCAAGTGTGTGTCACCTCTGGGCTGCCTGCTTTTGCTGGTGGAGGGCTGGCATGGGGTTGACCTGCTGAGTAAGGGGCTTGTGGGAGCCTGGGAGGGATAGCAGCTGTCCCACCATGGTAACCCCAGCTAGGGCAGGGGGCTGGGGACAGCTGTGTGGTTTCTGGGGCAGCTTAGTCCCAAGGACATGGTGCATGGGCAGTCCCCTTGTGCCCCATACCTCCTTCACAGGGGTGGGGTGTCTGGCACCAGACTTCTTCCCAGCCCTGCCACCATAAAAGCAGAGAAGTCACCTCCTTGTTCAAACTGCTTCCGTGGGCATTGTCTCTGCCCAGTGACAAGGCATTACTCGGGTGGCAGAGGCATGCAGGCACCTGGCAGGGGCACACTGGGGTGCCTCCCACACTGCAGTTCCTGTGAAGCTGTTGGCCCTGCTTCACCTGCTGTAAATGGGGCAAAGGTTTGCTGCAGGCAGAGTGGAGGCTTTCCAAAAACCTGGAGAAACTTTGGAGCTTGATCTGCTGATGGCTGTGTGCTGGCCCAGCCAGAGAAGGGCTTGGTGGAAGTCACAGATGCTGAGGTGGTGTGTGGCCATCTCCCCATCTGGCTGCTGTTGGTGGCAGCTGCCTAAGGAGCCTTTCAAAGTCACCTCCAACCCTCCCTGATGGTGCACTCTTGATGGCATGCAGGTAGAGCACACTGATCCCATTGGCCAGGAGCTGCTCCCTTCCAGGGTGGATGGGAGAATGTGGACTCACAGAATGAGTTGGGTTGGGAGGGACCTTCAAAGCTCATCTGGTCTGACTGCCCTTGCCATGGGCAGGGACACCTTTCCCCAGAGCAGGCTGCTCAAAGCCCTGTCCAGCCTGGCCTTGAACACTTCCAGTGATAGGGCTTCCACAACTGCTCTGGGGGCCCTAGAGCTGGACCCAGCACTGCAGGTGGGGTCTCATCCAAGTGGAGCAGAGGGGTGAAATCCCCTCCCTTGGCCTGCTGGTCACACTGCTGGGGATGCAGCCCAGAACATGGTTGGCTTCTGGGAGCTCACATTGTCACCCACATCCAATTTGTCACCCACCAGAATCCCCAAGTTCTTCTCCTCAGGGATGCTCTCAATCCATCCAGCTCCCAGTCTGTGCTGGTGATGGGAATTGCCTCAGCCCAGGTGCAGGACCTTGCAGGTGCCCTTGTTGAACTTGATGGGGTTCACATGAGCCCACTTCAGCAGCCTGCCAAGGTCCCTCTGGCACCACTCAGCTTGATGTCATCTGCAAACCTGCTGAGGGTGCATCCTGGGGATGAAGAACCTTCACTCAAGTGTTGCTGGGGATTTCAGAGCAGACAGGATAAAGTGAGGGGGAGGATTAAAGCTCTTTTTTGTTCTTGCTTGCCAGGACCTAGCTCCTGCCCCAAACCCTGCGGGTTTGATCCTGCAGGCTTTGCCAGCTGTGCTGGCAGCAGCTCCCCTGCAGCTTCCCATGTGCTGGGCCAGCCCTGGCAGGGCTGCTCCCACTCTCAAAAGCCTCTTCCCTTCTTCTGGCCAGGACACAGCCAAGGCAGAGCCAGGCCAAGACACCTTGGGCAGCCGTTCTGTGAGGAGCATGGCACAGCACCCTGGCTGTGCTGGCCCTGTCCACACTGCCACCAACCCATGGCTGCTCTCACAGGTTTTACCAGGAGCTGATCTCCCCAGGGTCAGGATCACAGTGTCTCCAGACACTCCTCCACTGGTGACTTATTTAAATTCCTTGGGGAATGATCCTTTAAAATGATCCTTTTACTGCTGAGGGAGCTTTTAACTCTCCTGCTGGCCCCAGAGCCATCACAGCTGCTCCGCTGCCCCACTGGTGTGCCCCATTCCTCCTGCCCCAGCCCTCCCAGTGCAGCTGGGTTTCATAGAACCACAGAGCTGGAAGGGACCTCCAAAGCTCATCCAGTCCAACCCCCTGCACTCAGCAGGGACATCCTCCACTGGATCAGGTTGCCCAGAGCCCTGTCCAGCCTCACCTTGAAGATCTCCAGGGATGGGACCTCAACCACCTCCCTGGGCAACCTGTTGCAGTGTTCCACCACCCTCCTGCTGCAGAACTTGTTCCTCACATCCAATCTCAATCTGCTCTGCTCTAGTTTGAAGCCATTGTCCCTGCAGGCCTTTGGGAGCAGTCCCACTGCAGCCTTCTTGTAGCCTCCTTGAGGTACTGGAAACTGCTCTAAGGTCTCCCTGGAGCCTTCTCTTCTCCAGGCTGAACACCCCCAGCTCCCTCAGCCTGTCCTCATAGCAGAGGTTCTCCAGTCCCTGATCATTTCCATGGCCTCCTCTGGACCCTCTCCATCAGGTCCATGTCCTTCCTGTGTTGAGAGCTCCAGAGCTGAACCCAGTCCTGCAGTTGAGGTCTCCCCAGAGCAGGGCAGAGGGGCAGGATTCTCTCTCTCCAGCTCTGGCCATGGTGCTTTGGATGCAGCTCAGGCTGTCCTTGGCCTTCTGTGCTGCAGGCTCACACTGCCTGCTCCTGGCCAGCTTCTCCCCACCAGCACCCCGAAGTCCTTTTCCTCAGGGCTGCTTTCTCTCACCTCCTCCCCCAGCCTGGACTGATAGTGAGGATTGTTCCAGCCCAGGTGCAGAACCTGCCCTTGCTGAACCTCAGGAGGTTCCCCTGGGCACCACCTCTTCAGCCTGTCCAGGTCCCTCTGGATGCCATCCTGTCCCTCAGGCACATGGTCAGCACCACCCAGCTGGTGTCAGCTGCACACTGCTGATGGTGCCTGGATCCCACTGCCTATAGCATTGATACAAATACTAAACAGCACAGGTCCCAGGACCCCCCCTGAGGGACACCACTGTCCCTGCTCTGGAGCAGGGCAGCCCCTGGCAGCCTCTCCTCATGGGTCTGGCTGTGTGTAGTGGGAGTGTCCTTATCCCAGGCCTTTAACTAGAGAGAGAAGGAAAATGAAGTCTGGGAGAGGGGAGGAGCTGAAGCTAATGGCAGCTGCTGTCCTGTGTGGTCAGGAGGGGAAAACTGTCTGGGGTTGGGTGTGCAGTCCACACACTTCAGCTCCTGACTGTCCTCTTGGCACACCCTGGGGAATGAGCACTGGCCCCAGGGTGGGGACAGGAGGGAACAGTGCAGTGAGAGCTGCTCTCAAGTTTTAACTAAAACTCAGAGGGGTTCTGCTCCCTTTTGGTGGTGCAGTTCATCATTTGGCTCTGAGCTCCTTGCTGGGTGCTCTCCAAGCCAGGCCTGCAGAGCAGAGGGTAGTGCTCTGGTGCTATCTGGTCTGGAGCCATCACTTGCTGGAGAGGGTACAGCAAAGGGCTACAATGATGCTGAGGGGATTGGAACAGCTCTGATGGGGAAAGATTGAGAGAATTGGGGCTTTTTAGTCTGGAGTAGAGCAGCCTGAGGGGAATCTGATCAATGCTGATCAATACTCACAGGGTGGCTGTGAGCAGGATGGGACCAGTGACAGGACAAAGGGCAATGGGCACAGACTGGAACATCAGAAGTTCCATCCAGACATGAGGAGGAACTTCTTTAATCGAAGGCTGACAGAGCCCTGGAGCAGCCTGCCCAAAGAGGTGCTGGAGTCTCCAACTCTGAAAACATCCAAAACCTGCTTGGCTGTGTTCCTGTGTGACCTGCCCTGGGTGACCCTGCCTTGGCAGGGGGGCTGGACTGGATGATCTCCAGATGATCACCATTCTGAGATGCCATGGTTTCAGCAGGGCTGTGTGTGCTGAGCCAGCCCCCAGCCCAGCAGCAGGCTCCCTCTGGGATGGCCTTGCTCAGGCAATGGGGAAGGTCTCTGCCTGGCTCAGACCTTGGCCTGTGGCAGCCTTTTGGGTGCTTTTCTGGGTGACCCTCCCCTAGCAGCTGTGCTGAGGCAATGGCCTCCCCTTGGTTATCTCTGGTCTGCTGTTGTCTGGCACACACATCTTGGGGGTTAGAGGCTGGAATTTGCAGCCCTGGCAGAGGCAGGCCAAGAGTGTTTCCAGTGTCCTTCTCTGCAAGGGGGGCTCCAGCTGCAGCACAGGGGACCCTGCTGTGCCCAGCTCCCCCCAGCCCTGCTGCATCCCCCTGAGAAGCTACACTGGGGTCAGCCTTGGCCAAAGAGTGCTACAGGCAGAGCTGCCCCACCCCAGAAAGCACAGGAACCTGCTCCTGGCCTTGCACAGGGCAGGGCCATGGTGGCCTTGGGGCACTGGGGCACCCCCTGCTCCCCATTCCTTGCCTGCCATCCCCCATGCCCACCACCAGCTGCTGGGTGCTGCCAGTCCTGCTCCCTGCTGCCAGGGATCTGGGGGAGAGCAAACAGCAGGAGGCCCTGAGACATCTCCAGCAGGTACCTGGGAGCAATGAGCTTCCTGCTGCAATTAGATACTTAATAATTTATTAGACAACTAATATTAATGCAATATGAAAAGATATTCATCAACTAGGCAAAGGCTGCAGGCAGATGCCAGGTTTCAGGCTGCAGGCAGGAAGAGCTGGTGTGTAATGAAGCCTCCAGGGCTGGCCTGGGTGTCCTTCACCAGCCTGGCCTGGGGGAGGGCAGGTGCACAGGTGGGTCTCATGGGAAGGAAATGCCCTGTGGGCTCAGCAGGTGTGAAAATTCCTCCCCAGCATTAACCTTTGCCATTCCAGCTCAGCTGGAAGCAGACAAAACTGCATTTACAAACAGAACTACACTCTACAACGGAGTGCAGTGAGTGTGTACAAAATCCACAAGATTTGCAATGGGTACAGGGATTTACAATTGATAAACAGCACAAGAAACCCCCTGGCTAAAGACTAGCTTCCACCTCCCCTGCTCTTCCTTCCTTACCCCCCTGTACACAAAAAGGGACAAGAGACAGAGCAGAGAAGTTGAGGTTAATACCAATCACAGCAAAGCAGTGCAGCCAGGGTCAGTAAAGCCAGGAGAAGCAGCAGCCAGAGCTGAAAAAGTGAAAAGAGAGAGATTGTTTTTCAAACATATGGTAGCTACCTCTCCAATGGGATTGTTTAGAACTTATCATGGTTTCCCTTTTTACACCCAGTGGTGATTTATTTACATCCTACCACTTTCTGTTCAAGATCTGTGGAAAATTTTCAAGGCACAGCCTAAAACTGCCCCCGTCCACCCCTTCTAAACAACCCCTGGGTGGCTAATTCTATCCATCCAATCTAAAACAACACCTACAGTAATGAGTCAATCAAGTTCCTTGTCCATCTTTTCAGTTCATCTTCCATTCCACCTATCTCAGGTGTAGATGATTCAAAAGTTCAAACATCAGGAAGTAAGAAAAGAGCACAGTGAGAGCACACTGAGAGAGAGCCCCATGGCTACTGTCCAGTCCTTGTCCCCTCTGTGTTGTTTCCCTGCCTTGCACCTCAGTGCTGTGGCTCACTGGGGGGAGTGCACTGGAGGAGATCACAAAGGCTGTGGCTCCACTGCCCGTGTGGCAGTGCTGGAGGGCTGGGAGCTGAGAGCTGCAGCTGGAGGAGACAGCTCTGCCATGGCTCAGTGCCCCAAACCCCTCTGCTCAGTGCTTCTGGGGAAGACAGGAGCCCTTTTAGGACACAGAGCAGGGACTCCTTGCCTGTACCCAGTTCATCATGCAAGAGGCTCTGCCAGTCTCAGCCAGATCTGTTTTGAATGCATGACCCCAGCTGAGCCCCAGCTGCTTGAACTGCAGCTGCTCCTCCCCCACGGGTCTGGGCATAGGGTGTGGGTGGAAGGGGTGAACCATGGCAGTGGGGGGCTGCATCCTGGAGGGAAGGGGAAGGATGGGAAGCACATGGCACCAGAGGGGGCCAGACCTGTGAGCATTGGGGTCTGGAGCCAGGCACAGTTGCAGCTGTGTGGTCTGCCCTGCGCCTCTGGGGCAGCTGAAGTCCCCTGGGACTCGGGACCTGAGCCCTTGAACAGGTTTCAAGCTCCTGGTCAAGGGGACAGGTAGTGCCATGCTGCTGCCCCAGCCATGCCAGGCAGGGATGGCTGAGTGTGGCAGGGCTGCTTCATGCTCTGGCACACCCTTCTGCATCTGGGGATGGCAGGAGCAGGATGAGCCCCTGAAGCCCAGGGCATGCCAGCCATGGGGAAAGGGTCCCCTTGATCTTTCATTCTCTGCCATGTGTAGCAGAAGTTTTGCCTTCCTGAGGCACCTGAGAGAAGGCCAAAGGCAGGGAGGTCCTGCAATGGGTAAATGCCAGCTCTGAGCCCCAGAGCCATAGCCAGCACCCAGCCCAGCTGCCCTGCCTAGCAAAGCTGAGGCTGGGGAGGCTGCTGCTTGGAGGGGGTGGGTCTGAGCTAGACCTGGAGCTGGCATCTGTCTGGCTCCAGGCTCAGGTGCATCATACCTCCCTGCACCCTTCCCATTCCGTGTTGCCCAGAGCAGATGGAGCTTCTCCAGGGTCTAGGACCACTGCAGGCTCTAAACATGAATCCCCAGGGCTGCCCTCCAAATGCAGTCCCAGCAGGGACCCAAGTAGGCAGCACACAGCTGGGCCCTCTCCTGGCAGCTGGCTCTGGATGGCATTTTAAAGCCCTTTAATGTCTGTGCACCACTCTGGGGCACATTTTCTCCACACTCTGCACCTTGTGGCTGCTGTGTGTCTGTACAAGAGCACTGCAGGCATCAATCAGATTAGTGAGCCCTGCCCTCCCCTCAAGGTGGGAGAACCCTCAGGGGCAGGACTGTGATGAGTGTAGGTGGAGCAGAGACACCCAGGGCTGGGCTAAGGCCACCCACTCCCTGCCCCTCCCTGCCCCTTGCTTCTGCACACTTGATGCTTGGGACTGAGACATAAGCCACAGCCAAGGATTTTGTCCTGGGGCTCTCTGTAAGGTCCTTGTGAAGAAGCAGTGCTGACACGTGTGGCAGTGTCAGCTTTCAGGCCTGGAGAGTGGCAGTGAGAGGCAGCTGCATGGACAGAACTTCCCTGCAGACACACACAGGGCAAGGGGAGAGGCAGGGACTCGTGATCAAACTAACCCCAGCAGGTACCTGTGCCAGGCCCCTCCAGGAGAAGGCCAGCAAGAGGCTCTTGGCACCCAGCTGGAGGAGGGGAGGGTGGCTGAGGTGGTCAGTGGGTTGGTGCTGGACTTAGGGGCAGCTCAGACAGGACAGCAGCAAAGTTTGGTGCCACCAGCCCAGCTCAATGCCTGAGAAGTGACAGGGGAGGCAGGTCCCAGTCTGACTTTGGGACAGTGTTGGCTCTGCCCCTGCCAGCTTCTGGTGAGGGAGGGGACACAAGGCAGGACTCAGTGGCTGCAGGCCATGGGCACACAGCCCTTTGCTGCTCCTTTTGGACATGGTGTGTGATGTCCTTGGAGGTGCCAGCAGCACAGATCAGTGCCCCTTGGGCCCATCTGAGCCCCTGGGATGCAGGAGTGGCCTCTGCCAAGCAGTCCAAATGCATGATTCCTTTTTCCTTGCCCTTTCCCAGGCCTTTGCACTGAAGCCAAGTGAAGAACCTCAGAATTGCACTACTCAGCCACAGCTCTACTAGCAACAAAGCAACTGCACCACCACCGAGCCCTCCAGGCCTGGTTTTGATCCTCCCTGCCCACTGCTGCCATCTCAGTGCCTGGAAGCCAGTGCTCAGCAGGAGCTCTAATTCACCCCCCACCCCCCTGGACCACTCCCCATCATGTTTCAGCGTCTCACCAGCCTCTTCTTCAGCGACAGCAACTTGCCAGAAGGGCTAGAGGAGCCCAAACCCTTTGTTGAGGCAGAGGAGGAAGAGGATGGTTGGCTCATAATTGATCTTGCAGGTGAGCAAAGCAGGGGGAAGTGGTTTCCTACACCTTGTCTCTGCTGCACCTTCTCTCCCTGGAGCTGGGCAGCAGCAGAGGAGCTTCCACCACATGTGATCAGCTCTGCTCTTCATCCCTCCTCCCCTGGTCCCTTTGTCCTGCCCATGTTGCCCAGCCCTGTGGGCACCACAGCAGCCCCTGATCTGCTCCTCCTTTTTCCCTTTCCTCTCCCAAAGGTGGTTCTGACCTTCCACCACCATGGGAGCAGCAGTGTCTCCAGATGGGCTTTCGGTGCCTCTGTACCAGGATGGGGCCCTGGCAGAGCACCAGCCCATGGAGGTCACTCAGGGTTTGGGTGTGATCCTGCCCACAGGGGCTCAGTGGGGTGGGGGATGCCATCCCCCAGGGGTTGTCTGCCTGTGAGCTGTGGCTGTGCCATGGGCAGCACTTTGCCAGGAGGAGCTGGGCTCAGCTGCTCCCTGTGATGCCCCTGCTGAAACAAACTGGGACCTGTTTCTCTGGGGGAAAACCCAGTCCCCAGGCACTGGTTGGGGGGTGGGGTGGCAGCCTGTGCCAGCTGGCAGTCTGGCCATGTCTGGGTCATTTGAGTCCATCAGGGGAGCAAGTCTCAGCTCCAAAGGGTTGATCATCCCAAATCATTCCCAGTGCCCATGCCAAGGGCACTCAGACCCAGGGGGGTTGGCACAAGGTCCCTGTACCTGAAGGGCCCTCAGGGGCTCCTTGTTCTCTTCTCAGGGGTGGTGACAGCCACCTAAAGCCCTGTGTGACACAGGCCAGGCAGATCAACAAATTCCTTCTGTGCTGAGAGCTCCTCCAGCTCCAGGAGGGCTTGGGTGTTGCTATTGTAGGATGCATGACTCAAGTGATTGCAATGATGATTTTGTGACCCTTTGCTAGCAGATGGAGCAATGAACTCAGGCCAACCAAGCCTGCCTGTGCAGGAGCTCCTCCACGGCCCTGGGCTGCCTTGGCAGCCTCTGCTCAGCTGTGGTGCCCCAGCCCAGAGCTCTACAAATGCATCCTGCAGGTTCAGGATGGGAGATTCTGTCCTGCCTCTTGCAGGCATCTGTTCCCCCAGCAGATGCTCCCTGCCAGTCTCCATGCCCTGAGCAGAGATTGTTTTCCTGGTGTGAATTCTGAGGGGTTCTCCCCATGTGGTGAGCAGGAGGAGAGCATGGCCAAGACAGGGATAAGAGGCAGGGACACTCCCTGTGCCTGGTGGGAGCACTGTGGAGACCTGGTGGAGGTGGCTGGGTGGTGTGGATGATTCCCTCTCCTCTGGGCTGTGTGTGACTGGGCTGGGGCTGGGTCCCAGCAGTGACACTGGGGTGGGCCAGTTGCAAGGAGGGTCCTGGAGCAAGGGGCAGGCAGCTGGCATGTGTCTGGGCCAGCTGGCAATGGCTGCAGCACACCCAGAGCATGCCAGGAGAAGCCAGGAGTTTTCCCAGGTGGAGCAACACTGCCCTGTGCCTGATACCCTGGGCTGCTGAGGATGCAGCTGGCTCAGCAGGGTCCCAGGGATGGCTTTGGTACAAAAGGCTCCCATTTTTTCCCAGTCAAGCAGCCAGGCTCTCAGGGTAGAGCCAGCTTTGAGCAGTGTCTGCCTGGGACCTGCCAACCCACTGCTCACCCCCAGCAGCCCTGCTGCTGCCCTTTCCTGCAGCATTCCCTGGCCAGGGAGGGACTGATTGATTTCAGCTCTATTCCTGAGGCTGGAGTTATGCAAAGCACTTTAAAAACAAAACCTGCTGGCTCCAGCCCCCACCCTTCACCTTCAAGCCATGGCAATCACAAGCATCTAGAGGGAACACAAGCACCAGAGGGACCTGGGCAGGCTGCAGAGGTGGCAGAGGAGAACCTCAGGAGGTTCAGTAAGGCAAAGTGCAAGGTCCTGCACCTGGGTCAGAGCAACCCTGGATATCAATCCAGGCTGGGGCTGATGAGAGCCAGAGCAGCCCTGCAGAGGAGGACTTGGGGGTGCTGGTTGGGGAGAGGCTGGACAGGAGCCAGCAATGGGCACTGGCAGCACAGAAGGCCAAGAGCAGCCTGGGCTGCATCCAAACAGTGTGGCCAGAGCTGGAGAGAGAGGATCCTGCCCCTCTGCTCTGCTCTGGGGGGACCTCACCTGCAGGGCTGTGTCCAGCTGTGGGGACCCCAACAGAAGAGAGACCTGGTCCTGATGGAGAGGGTCTAGAAGAGGCCACAGAGATGATCAGAGGACTGGAGAACCTCTGCTGTGTGAGGAGAGGCTGGGAGAGTTGAGGCTGTTCAGCCTAGAGAAGAGAAGGCTCCAGGGAGACCTCAGAGCTGCAGTTCAGTATCTGCAGGGGACCTGCAGGCAGGCTGGGGAGGGACTGTTCAGAATGTGGGGAGAGGCCAAGGGGCAAGGGTTTGAAACTGGAGCAGGGCAGATTTAGATTGGACAGCAGGAGGGTGGTAGAACACTGGAACAGGCTGCCCAGGGTGTGGTTGAGACCTTGCCCCTGGAGGCATTCAAGGTCAAACACGGTGGAGCCCTGAGCAACCTGCTCCATTTGGAGGTGTCCCTGCTGCCTGCAGGGGGTTGGACAGGATGCCCTTCGAGGGTCCCTTCCACCCCAGTGACTCTTTGGTCTCACAGCCTGCCTCCCTCCCAGTAGAGGAGCAGCCCAACCAGCTTCTGAACTCGTTCCCTCTCAGCCAGGTCTTTGATCCTTATGTTGCATAAATGGCCCAAGTCAGGCAGACCTCCCAGGAGCGTTTCAGATGCCCCTCTCACCCCAGCCTGGCTCTGCTCCATGCCCAGGGAGGAATCAAAGGGCATTGCCCAGTGTTTAGTGATACAGCTGCTGGTCACCCAGGCTTGTGGGGATCCTGAAACAGTCTTTGTGACATTAAAAGTGACCTTGGCAAGGGATGGGGACAGGTAGCTATGGATGGCTGGGGCAGGCTCAGCCATGCTGGGTCCCCTACTCTCCCCTGTCGCAGGGGTGCTGCCGGAGTGGGAAGGCTCCAGCCAGGCTCAGTGGCTGTCTCCAGGCTGGAATGTCACCAACTATTAATAGTTTGATATCCAGTGACCTGGAGAAAGACACTCTCATGTTTGCAAGGCTAATTGTGGCCTTCCCTAAGCCCCAGGCTGGGACATCGCCAGCAGGAGAAGCCGGACACGTGCCAGGTGGGCAATGCCAGCCCCGTGCTTCATGTGCTGTATTTCTCCACCCTCACCCCTGATCCCTCCTGCACCCTCACCTAGCTGCAGTGTCACACGTGTCCATGTAGATCCTGCACTGCACCCACCCGAGACCAGTTCCCTTGGGATCCCTTTGCTGAGGCTGGCATGGATCTGGGTATCGCCCTGAGCCCAGCACGATGTGCAGGCTCCCTTCCCATGACGCAGCCAGGGATTCCCAGCACAGGGACCCAGGAAAGAACCAGCCCAGCTGCTTCTGCCAGATGGAGGAGAGGGAGGGAAGGTGAGGAAGGCTTGGGGTGCCGCAGGGGTGCAGCTCCTGGATCAACCCAAACCTGGGTCTCTGACGGGCTGAAGCTGAAGGTGCAGTGAAACCTTGGCTGGAGCCTTTGTGTCCCTGCTTTCTGCCAGGGAGGAGGTGCCAGCTGGTTTTGCCTTCTGCTTGTGTTTTGTGTCAGTGTTTGCACAGTGCCGAGTGGTGCTTACAAGCACGGGTGGGCAGTGCCTTCCCGGGGCAGCATGGCACGGCTCAGGTGCCGTGAGTGCAGGCCAAGGCAGCCTTCCATGCCTGACGAATTTCTTACTTTGGTTTGAGAAGGGGAAAAAAAAAATCTGCTGTGCTAACCCCTCCTGGTCTGCCCCACGTGTTGGTTGAACTGCCTCACCACACCCGTTTGATTCCCTGCTAGCGCAGCGAAGCTGGACCCAGCAGCAGCAGCAGCCTCGGCCCCGGCTCGGAGGTGCTGGCTGGGGCAGGTGTGTGGCACTGCCAGCGGCTCCCTGCCCACGTCGGGGCCGTGCCCGTCTCCAGCGGCGGCGGTGACGGTTGGGTGTCTCTCGCACTAACGATGCCCCTTTCTCTCCCCCCTTCCCTCCCCACTGTACATGGTATGTGTGTGTGTCCCCGCTGCGCCCCGCATGGCTCTGCACCCCCGCCGCCCCCAGGCAGCCGTGCCCGCCCCGGCGCAGCCCAGCGAGCAGCTGCGGGCGGGTCCGGGCGCCCGGCGCGCTCCCGCCCCACGCCCCCTGGCCCGGCAGCTTCCCCGGCTCCGGCCGGTCCCTGCTTGATGGACGAGAGTTGGTTTGTCACCCCTCCCCCCTGTTTTACTGCAGAGGAGCCTGGCCCCGACGGTATGGGCAGCAGCCCCATGGAGGACCTGCTCATCGAGCACCCCAGCATGTCCGTGTATGTCACCAGCACCCTCGAGGTGGACGGGGAGGGCCCCGAGGACGATGTCACCGGGTGAGTGCGACCGGGGGGAGCCTGCTGCAGGGTGGGCAGTCAGTGGCAGCATCCCAAACGGCTCTGTGTGCTTGGGAGTGCTTTGCACATGCTGCCTGTGGACAGGGTGAGGAACCTCAGTGCCACAGAGTCGCAGAATGGTCTGGGTTGGAAGGGACCTACAAAGGTCATCCAGTCCAAACCCCTGCAGTCAGCAGGGATATCCTCAACTACATCAGACTGCCCAGGGCCTCTTCAAGCCTCACCTTGAGTATCTCCAGGGATGAGGCCTCAACCACCTCCCTGGGCAACCTGTTCCAGTGTTCCACCACCCTCATAGTGAAAAACTTACTCCTGATATCCAATCTAAATCTGCTTTTCTCTAGTTTGAAGCCATTGCCCCTTGCCCTGTCACCCCAGGTCCTTGCAAACAGTCTCTCCCCATCCTTCCCATAGCCCCCTTCAGGTACTGGCAGGTTGCTGTTAGGTCTCCCTGGAGCCTTCTCCAGGCTGAACATCCCCAGCTCCCTGAGCCTGTCCTCATAGCAAAGGTGCTCCAAACCCCTGTCCCCACATCTCTCCTCAGGGAGTACTCTGCACACCTAGCAGGGCACCCCAGAGGACGCCATGCCAGGAGAGTAGCCTCCATGTCCCAAGATGCTCTGTTCAGAGGTTCTCAACAGTACAGAGATGGCTGTGGCTGCAGAACTGTGAGCTTGCTGCTGGGCTGCAGCCCTTGCCACTGCTGCCTGTCACCCTCACCCCACCCCCATCCAGGGTTTGCCAGGCTGGGCATTGGCACAGGTGAAGTGAACCCAATGGGACAAGGTGGCCTTTGGCAGAGTGGTCCCCCCCAGCCCCCTGGCTTCCCCCAGCAGAAGGGTGCTGCAGCTGCTTTCATCCCACTCCTGGCCCCATGCTGGCCTAGCACAGGGGTGTCCTGCAGCCAGCTGGGCAGGATGCCACCAGCCATGGATGTAGACCTTCCTCCTGCCCCAAGGTCCAGCTCAGCAGGGAAAGATTACACAAGCATGCCCCAAATGCCCCCACTGCCCTCTCTTCTTACAGGAGCTATGGCCTGGGACACCACCATCCTTCTCTGGGGGCACAGCCCCTCTGTGGCCTCTGGGGAGCTCTGCCCTCTCCCCATGTCTGCCCTCCAGTGCCTTGTAGCCCTGGGAAAGCCCTGACTGTGAACGCTCAGCCCTGCTGCTGCCAGACGAGCCCTAGGTCCCACCGTGCCATGAGGTCCCTACTGCTCCCCAGTCATAGAATCATAGACTCACAGAATGCTAAGGGTTGGAAGGGACCTCCAGAGGTCATCGAGTCCAACCCCCCCTGCCCTCTGGCATCTCCTCTGGGAGCCCCTTACCATGGCAGGAGGCAGAAGGTGAAGCTGGGCTAGGGGACATCATTCCTCCAGGACTTCCTTCTTTGCAAAGTCTCCCTGAGGGCCACTGCTTGAGCTCAGGAGCTTCAGAGGAACCTCAGTGTGGAGGGTGCAGAAAGAGGGCCAAAGGGAGCTAGAAACAGGCCAGGAGACCAAGTGGGTCACAAAGCAGGGTCAGAATGGGGCCAGGCTTGGCTTCCTCTGCTGGACTTGAGGGGCTTAGCCCTGTGGGGGACTGTGGGCACAGCCCCATCCCGTGGTGCCAGGGTTTATTTTGGGTGTCAGCAGGCTGCCGGGGTGGGAGGGGGCTAGGTCCGTCCTGGGGACACGGCACAATGGGAGGGGGTTGGAGCCCTCCGGCTGCTGCCTGCGGCCGCTGACCATGGTTCTCTGCGCAGGGAGGTGCTGGAGCCGCGGCTGGAGCGGCTGGTGCCGCACCACAGCAGACCCCTGTCGGTGAAGGCTGCCCTCCTGGAGAAGGTGGGGCAGACGCGGCGGGTGCAGCGTGCCAAGCAGCTGGCAGAGAAGCACCTGCTGGGCCAGAAGGCGCTGCAGCGGCAGAACCGTGCCCGCCAGCGCCCGCCGCGCCGAGCCAAGCCGCACGCCGGCCCCTTCCTGCACCAGCCCTGCCAGCACCACTGCAACTACTGACCTCAGGGCGCTGCCCCCCGCGGCGGGGGGACGCTGCGCCCCCACCCCAGCACCGGCCGCCCCGGGCAGCGCCCGCCCCGACGAGCCCCGGGGCTGCTGGGGCCGCGACTCCGCTCCACACCCCTCCCACACGCACCTGGCCCCTCGTATCCTGTCTTCCTCCTGCCACCCTCTGCTGCTCCCCTTGCCCTGTGCCCCCGGAGCCGCTAGCACCGAGGCCGCTTCGCAGCCGTGCCAGCCTGCGCGTGGGCAGTGCCCGGGGCAGCCACCCGTCCCCGAAGCCCACAAGGGCCGAGCCCCTTTGTCCTGCCGAGCCTGCGACATCAGTGCCTTTCTCCATGCCATCATGACTCCACCTACAGCCGGACCGGGATGGCACAAGCAGACACCCAGCGGAGGTGGGAAGAGCAACGCAGCCACCAGAGTTGGGATTTTTAGGAGGCTCTCAGCCATGACACTAAGTTATGCTTCCTTCCCCCACGACCAGCAGACACATCCTTCCCCCTTGGGTTTTTTAACTGCATTTTTACCACCATAAGGCAAAAATCCCCACTGCCAATCCCCAGAGTGTTTGCTGTGGGGAAGGGCTGCTGGAAGTCTTCCTGGCCAGGCTCAGGCTGGGCAGCTCATGGTGCCCCGTGGTGGTTTTTAAACGACAACCTTAAAGCAATCTCAGGAAACGCAGCACCGTCCCTGGCCTCACCCAAGCCCTCTGGCGCCAGCCTGGGGCCAGCAGAGTGTCGCCACCACTGGCAGTCCCACCAGGCTGCTGGCTGCCTCTGCTAGGCAAGCCCCCTCCTCCTGGAGCCACTCCTCTGCCCCAGCCACCCCTGTGTGCATCCACAGAGAGAGCACCACAGCAGGGCAGGGCTTAGAGGGCACCTCTGAAGATCATCCAGTCCAACGCCCCTGCCAGAGCAGGACCACCCAGGGCAAGTCACACAGGAGCACAGCCAGATGGATCTGGATAGTCTCTAAAGAAGGAGACTCCACCACTTCCCTGGGCACCCTGCTCCAGTGCTCTGCCACCCACCCAGAAGTTCCTCCTCATCCTTATCTGGAGCTTCCTGTGTTCAAGCTCATACCCAGTTGCCTCCTGCCCTGCGTGTCCCTGTTTCTCCCTGCACTTGGAAAAGCCAAGGAGCCCCAGCTGCCCGGAAGTAATCCCTGGAAGGGGAGTGGAGGCAGGGACTGGCACAGCTTCCCTGAGGTGGCAAAAGCATGACCCAGCTGGTGGTGAAGGGATGTTGAAGAAGAGGCCAGAGGGAAGAGGATGAAGCAAGGGCAAAGATGGACCTGTGAGTGGCTGTGGAAGGATAGGATAGGGCAGGCCTGGGCAGCAGCACTGGGCCAGAGGATGGCTGCAGTGGAGCAGTAATGGCAACGCCTCCTTTCCCACTCCAAGTTGCCTCATTTCCCTGGAAGGGCCAAATCCTGCCATCAGCAGCACTGCTTTACCCTGCAGATCGCTCCCCTCCCCATGACAGACTCGTTCTGCCCTGTGAAGGGCACGGTCCAGACTTGGCACTGGCTCCAGCAGCAGCTGAGATGGCTCCAAACCCAGCAGCAATCTGCTGGTCCCCTCCAGCTCCCTCCCTTTAGTGACTGGTTCTGAACCTGGTGCCCTGGAGAAGGCCTGGCTGTCATGTCCTGGTTGCAGCCAGCTCACAGCCTGGATTCCCATCCTCAGAAACAAGAAATGCACCCCCAAACTCCCCCAAAAATGCAGTCTCATGACTTTCTTCCATGTTACATCCCTTAACATCAGCTGAGGCTGAGGGAATCATGGTGAGCCCAACCTCATTAATGTTTCTAAGGAGATTCAAATCCAGTTGCACCCTCTTAGGAGCAGCAGCCTGCAGCTGCATGCCTGGAAGCCTGCAGTAGCCTGCAGCTCCGGGCAGCAGCAGCGAGCAGCTGAGGATGCACTCCTGCAGCAGTTGTTGCTCACTCCCATGGGATGGCATTCCCAGAAGCACGGAAAGAATGGAAAACCTAATTCAAACATCTCTGTCAGCCTTCCCCCTTTAGTTCTTCCAGGCCAGTTCCTTGTTTCAAGTGCTGCTGCGACCTGGTGCCCTCGTCCCACGAGTGATGTGATGCCTCTGGGGCCAGCAGGGTGCCAGCTGCTGTGGTAGCAGAGATGCTGTGCCCCCTTCTGCAGTGCTCTGCTCTGATCTCTGCCTCTCCAGCCTCCCTGCTGAGCATGGCAGCAGCAGAGCAGAGTTTTCACAGCTGGTGGTTGATGGGCAGAGGAGGACCAGGCTGGGGAACCTGGCATCCCCCCCCGGCCCAGCCTCTCCGTGGTGCTGGCCACAGACATCTTCCCTCACCGCCAAGCCCAGGCCATGCTGGAGACCTCCCTGCTCCATCCCTGGTGTGTGCCTGGCAAAGAGCCTGGTGCCTGCTTGGCTCAACTGTTTACATCCTTTGGTTTCCTGGGCCTCACAGCAAATGCCTTTTCTTTGCCACCCAAAGTGGCACCCAGGATGAGCTGGGAGTGTGGCCCCAGCCACAGGGATGCTGGTGCCAGACAGGGCTGAGCCTGAGCTCTCAGGTGCCCAGTGGATGCCCACCGAGGTGCTGCTCCCCCATGCCGCCCTGCCCTGTGTCCCTGGGTGATGTGCTCTGTGGTCACCAGTATTAGAGGAAGAGTTTTCTCCCAGCCCAAGACACATCAGGACGTGGACCAGCCCACAGCATCCTGCCTGTGCTCCACTCCAAACCGCCTCCTGTGCATCCAGGATGCCTCCAGTCCCTCCAGAGCGGCTTTGCAATTCCGTGCTGGCTGTGGCACCATCCCCCACGCTGCATCTCCCAGCAAGGGACAGGCTGCGGGTGGCAAGGCTGGCAGGGAGCGGTGTGCCTGGGGTGCATCCTGCCAAGCCTTGCCTGCCAGACCTTTCTGTGCCCAGCAGTCTGCTTGCAAACGGTACTCCAGGAGCTCGTGGAAGCTCTCCCCTGTGTCCCACTCCTCCCTCGTGTGCCAGCAGCCCTTGGGGGCTCAGTGCAGCGGTGGCAGCTGACAGATGGCACCCAGCGCCCACTCCCCATGCCCCAGGCTGTCACTGTCACTCCGTCCTGGTCTGTGGGAGTCCTTTGCTTCCCCTTCCTCCTTTCTGTGCCAGTCTCGAGATGTCTGTCTCCAGGCTGTGCCCAGCCAGCATGGGGCATGGGGCAGAACTCTGATCTCACTTTATATCGAGCTGATGTTTATAAAGGATTAATAAATTATTAATAACCTTCTCACGAGGAGCTTCATCCAGAGTCCTGGCACCCCGCAGGCTGCTGGAGCCTCTGTGGCCTTCTGCCAGCCCCCTCTGCTGTTTGCACACTTGCAGACTTTCACTAACATCCAGTCATCACCTCTAAGCCCCCTGGCATGTCCTGCAGCCTGCCCAGCCCCTCCTGCTATGCCACAGCTGTGCCCAGACTGCACTTGGCAGCAGCCCTGCCACGTTCCTGCCCACTGCTCAGCACAGGACCTGGCCTGGCACTAAACCTGCTGCCCAGTGCTGCCAGAGCAAGAAGCCCTTTCCCCCCGAGGCCATCCATCAGCCTTCTGGGATCACTGAGCCGATGAAAGCTGCTTCCAGAGGGAGAGCTGTGTCTGGGTGCACCCCAGGGCATCTGTAGGTCCTCCACACATGGTGTGGGGGTTCCAGAGCTTGGTTTGGGCTGTGAGGTTTGTTGGGGTTTTGTGGTTTGTTTGGGTTTTTTTGGTGGCTTTATTGGGTTTGGGGAGTTGGTTTTTTTCCACCCAGTATTTTCAGTTTGTGACTACCTGTGTGGTGCTCCCAGTGAGAAGGTGAAGCTAGCACAGTGCTGGCTGGCAGAGAGGCCTGGGGCTGGTGTCCTGCCTGAGGATCTAGGCTGGATCTTGCCTGCTTTGCTTTGCTTGGGTAGGAGGAAACTACAGCATGGACTCAGGGACAAGCAAATCTGCTGGGGGCTTTGATCATGGGAGTCTTCTGGGCTTCTCTGTCTGGCTGTGGGGTTTGCTTCTGTCTGTGAGGCTGCATGGTCCTGAAGGATGCTGCTGGGCTGAGGCCAGAGCCTTTGGCAGGCTACAGTGGGGAGCTGCACAGGCTGCTGTGTGTCCAGGTTGAGCCCCTGTGTGGAGAAGGAGCTGTGGCCTCTTGTGGTGGAACCACCCCTGAGCTGCAGCCCTTCCCTGTTTGCCCAGGTCCCTAAAAATTCACCTTACAGCTGCCAGAACGCTGCTGGTCCCTCCCTGGGGACACCCAGGCAGGGATAATGATGAGCTCCCAAGGTTTGGGAAGGGAAGTGGAGCTGTGCCTGCTGTGCCAGCCACAGCTGGCCTGGCTCCTGCACCCACCCTGCCAGCAGAGGGCAGCTGTGGGAGCAGCTGTGTGAGGGAATGCTGCTGGTGGTGACAGCTTTCTGGGGAGGAAATGTTTGGATTTCTTGCAATGAAAGCACAAAAAACAGAAAAAAAAAAGATAGAAAGAAAAGAGGCCTGGGCAAATGTCTGGTCAGAAAATGCCACTGTGCTTGGGCAGCAAGGCACAGCCATGCCTGCCAGGGGCCAGCTGGCTCTGGCCTGGCAGCAGCTCCCCAGCCCTGTGCTGGCATTGCAGCATGGCCAGGCAGGCTTGTGGGCATCGGGGCCGCTGCTGGCAGGCTGGGGCAGCACTGGCAGCACCGAGCAGAGCCTGGGGAAGCAGCAGACCCTTGTGGTGGAAAGGATCTCACTGCAAGTCCCTGTGGTGTAAGGAACCTTCTCCGAGCAAGGCCTGAGAGCTATGCACTCAGAGCTCTGCAGTGGGGCAGCCACTGGATGATGAACCCCCACAGAGAACGGTGAGAAGCCCCTAGCTGCCAGGACAAGGCTGGGAGAGGCAGCCTTGCTGGAGAAGTGCCACCTCTGGAGGTGAAAACCAAATCACTTCAGGACATGTCTAAAGCCACACAGCCCTGTGTCACCCAGCTGCCAAGGCAGCTGCCCCCTGGCTCTGCCTCAGCACCAGCCAAAGGCAAGCTGGCAGCCATGGCACAGTCATGCCAGGCAGGACCCTTCAGCAGCAGCCACCTCAGCCTCAGCAAGGTCCTTTCACCCAGTCCTGGCTCTCTCCTGTACTGCAGGGCTGGGGGCAGCTGCCAGGGGAGCTGCCAGGGGAGCTGGGGCCAATGTCCTTGTCACTGGATGCTCTGAAACTCCCAGAAGTGCTTTCCAGAAGCTGCTGCAGGAGCTCTCTGGGCTCTGGAAGGAAAACAACTCTCCAGGGGTGTCAGCATCCATCATGGATAACAACCTCCTGGCTCATCCCAAAGGTCTCCACTGTGGGCATCTTCCTTCAGGCACGTTCCTGATCCATGGAGATTGTGACATTTGCATCTTGCAGCTCTTCTTTTGCCATCCAGCCCCTCGGAGGCTCAAACCCAACCTCGGGATGGCATTGCCCTGGCCCTCGGAAGGGAAGGAAATGGTTCAGCACTACTCCAGTGAGGTTCTAGAGTGGACTCACAGCTCTGCAGTCCCTGCTGTGAGAGGTAAATGCCAGCTCCAGTGCCCTGCATGAAGTGGGAATTCGATTTGTGGTGAATTTATTGAGAAACCAGCAAGTCCCCAGAGACCAAAGCGTGTGACAGCTGGGAGCAGCCAGCACGAGGTGGCAGGACACCTCCTTGGAAAGGGCTTCCCAGCACCAGCCTGGGGCTGCCTGCCCCTGTGCTGGGGACACAGTGATGGCAGTCCCTGAGCCTTCCCTAGGTGCCCAGGCATAAAGCAAGAGGCCACTGGTGTCCAGCTCTTCCCATGGTGGTGACTCTCAAGCCACCAGAGATTACCAGCAGCCACCGTGCACAGATGGCACAGATGGCACAGGGGGGGCCTCCAGTTTGCTTCACCTCCTCTGCTGTCTGCAATCAGAACTAGCTCCTGGTGCTGGGAGGCTCACTCCAGAGCCCCAGCATTGCCCCTAGGACTCAGAGCTTCTATCCAAACTCTTCTCCAGAACAGGACTGTCTGGTGACCTCCTCAGCACAGCTGCTTGCAGGGCCCAGGGCCCAAGGACAGGCACCCACCACATTCACAGCCTCTCCATCCCAGGGCAGTCCCCACCACCAGCCCAGCTGGGGACCTCAAAGGCTTTAAATGGGGTTGGTCACCTCAAGGCTTGTCTTAAGAGCTTTCCACCTCTGCCCAGTTCTCTCAGTCCTGTCAACACAACCTCAAAGTCCTGAATACTTCCCTGATGTCCTCAAGGCTCAGTCTTGTCTCACTAACAGACCCAGGGCAGCTGTCCCAGGTCACAGGAATGTGGCTGCAGAGCTGGGTGAAGTGCTGGGAGAGGCTCTGCATGGCTGGCAGGTCCCTCACAGCCAGAGGGGTCCTCGCACAGTGCAGATGCCGCCTTCTCCTCTGCTCAGCTCCAGAATGCCAGAGCTGGGAGGACTCAGCTGTGGGCTCTGGACCACCAGCCACAGCCTGGAAGGGCTCTCCCCAGGGTCTCCTCTCTCCCACCATCACACAGCCTTCCTTTCAGCTCCTGGGGAGAGCTCTGGCTCCTTTCACAGGCTCCTGTCTCCCACCATCACACAGCCTTCCTTTCAGCTCCTGGGTCCTTGCCCAAGCCTCTCTCCTTACAGGGCCTGGGCAGCTCTGTTCAAGAGCAGAGGTGGCTCTTCCCTGGAGTCCCTCGGAAATCTTTTTTCACATAAATCCTTTTTCCAGCCCCCACACCCTGAGCAGGCACAGAGCTCTGGCAGGGGGATGCTGCTGGTGTGTGCCCCAGAGTGTGCCAGCAAGGATGCCAAGCTCTGGCTGTGGCACAGCCAACCATGAAGGTCCCTGCTCCTGTCTGATCACCTGTGTGAGGACTCAGCTCTTGCAAAGGGAGAGGGAACCAGCCCAGGAAGCTCTAAGTGTGGTTTAGAAATGGGTTACACAGGGGAGCCCCAAGTGGCTCCACTCCTTCCTTTTACCTCCCATAGCGATGCCAGGGAAGCCAGGAGCAGCTACACCCAAGTCCCACTGGAGTCTTGCCCTCAGCTTTGTGCCCACCCAGTCCTGCCTGGGGCAGTGGACGGGTGAGGGAGCAGAAGCAGGCACCTCAGTGAAGCTGACATTGCCTCCTGTATGCCCAAGGCACCTGCACAGAGCCAGGATCTCACCTGGATGTATCAGCCCCAGATGCTGTGCTTGGGAACCTCACCAGGCACCTTCCTGTCACCTGGCTGGGCTGATGTCCTCGTGCCTTGCACCCTTCTCATGCTCTGTCTTCTGTCCTTTAACAGAGCTGCAGAACTTGAACAAATCAGTGAACTCTGCCAAAGTCCTATGCAAGAGGGGCCTGGGGAGTCAGTTTTCCAACCTCTGTGCTCCTGTGTTGTTTCCAGAGTCGATGCTGGGATGTCCAGAGCACTCTAACAGAATGAAAGCATTTAGCTTTTTTTTTTTTTTTTGGTAGGTTGAAAAACATTCAGCCTTTTGGATGCTAAATCCCTTGGGCAGCTCTGCAAAGCTCAGCATAAAGCCCAGTTCCTCACTGGTTTGTACGTGGGGAGTGAGCAGCAGCAGCAGCAGCCAGGATGGAGAGTGTGCCAGGAGAGAGGAGCAGGAAGTGCTCTTGGGCTGGAAAGGTTGCCTTAAGCCTTCCCTAAAACATGTCAGAGAATGTTCTCCTCCCCAGCTGCCAGCCCCATGCCCACCACCCTCCCGGGGCAGAGCTGCTTGGGTGCAGCAGAGGAGATGCCCCTGCAGCAGTTGTGTGTCAGCTGTGCTCTGCTGACCACCTTACAGCAGTGGCACAGCTCCCACAGCAGGATCTGGAGCAGAGGAGTAGAAGCCCCAAGTGGTTTTCTACACCCCCAACGCTGAAGGGCTGGAAGCTGGTGCAGAGCTGGAGGCTAAAGCTGCCCTTGGTGTGTGTCTGAGGTCACAGTGCTGTAAGCAGGGGCAGGAGAGGGTGGGGGTCCCCTTCTTGCAGGACGTTGTTCAAGCCTTGCTGTGTGTCACAGGGTGAGGGCAGGGCTGCCTGGCAGCTGTTTGGAGGTGTGGCTGTGTGTGTGTACCTTGGGGCTGGTTGGGTGGTTGGTTGTGATGCTATCTTTTGACTGAAAAAAAATCTAATATAAAGAAAAAATCACAAATAATAATAAAAATCTGTTTAAACTCTGTTTTCTGTGTGTTCCTCTAAAGCCTGCAGGTGAACCTCTTTGCAGCAAGCTTTGGTTTCTAAAAGTACACTTCTAGTAGTCAGTGCTGTAACCATTAGAGATGAGGAAACCCAAGAATGTCTCCTTTGAAGACCAGGACAAAGGGAGGGGATGGTGCAGGCTGAGGAGACTTCTTTTCTCCTTTCCATCACCAAACCCTAAAACCCAGCAGGGGATTGCAAGGGCTAAAGCTGATTGCCCTTAGAGGAGTCCCACCTCAGCTGATCTCAGCACCTTCTCCAAGGACAGAGCCAGCAGCCTGATAACCTTCTTAGCAGCCACCTCATCCCTGAGAGGCATAGAGATGCCTCTGAAACGACTGAAGGCTTGGAGCAGCCAGCAGGTGAGGCTGGCACTGCTCAGCCTGGAGAAGGTTCAGTCAGATCCCATCCATGGCTGCAGTTACCTGATGGGTGGAGTACGGAAGAGAGATTCTCCTCCCCTTCTACTGTGCCCTGGTGAGGCCACATCTGCAGTACTGTGTCCAGTTCTGGGCTCCCCAGCTCTAAGGACAAAGAGCTACCGGGGAGAGGCCAGCACAGGGCCAGTGAGCTGCTGAGGGGACTGAACAGCTCTGGTGTGAGGAGAGGCTGAGAGCTGGGGGTGGTTAGCCTGGAGAAGAGGAGGCTGAGGGGGACCTCCTCAATGCTTACAAACATCTAAGGGGTGGGGGTCAGGGAGATGGGGCCAGGCTCTTAGTGGTGTCAGGGACAGGACAGGAGGTAGTGGGCATAAACCTGAACATGAGGACATCTAATATCTTGAACATCTAAACAGGAGGAGGAACTTCTTTATGTTGAGGGTGGCAGAGCCCTGGAGCAGGCTGCCCAGAGAGGTTGTGGAGTCTCCTTCTGTGGAGACTTTCAAGGCCCAGCTGGACATGTTCCTGTGTGCCCTGCCCTGGGTGACCCTGCTCTGGCAGGGAGAAGTTGGACTCAGTCTTCAGAGGTCCCTTCCAACCCTCCCATTGTGTGGCTCTGTATAATTGATATTTCATCAGTCTGCTGCCAGACCCTAACCTATGCTTTACATGCTGTAAGGCAACAGCAAAGGTCAAAGTGTCCTCTTGTGCAGCAGGCAGAGGCCATCTGCACAGCCTGGCTTCTGCTCCTCACCGTGGAGCTGCCTGGCACCGAGCTGCTGACCTACTTTGGGCTGCCCTCGGTACAAAGCAGCCACCCCCCGGCGGCAGCAGCTCCCCAGACAATCACCCTCGGGCTGCCTGCTGCCTTTCACCGACTCCAACCCATCTCACAGGGCCTTCTCCTGGCCACCTCCCTGCCTGGCAGCCTTGTGTGTGGGGAGCACTGTCCCCCGGGTGTCCTCACACTGCCTACTCACCGCAGGCACCCCGGGGGCAGGGGGTGGCCTTTGGGGTTTGTTGCTTTGCAAGAGCAGCTGCATCGGTTGTGGTTCAACAAATTCCCTTCTAAAGCTCCATATAAGGAGCTTGCAGGACTGGGGCTCTAAATAATCCTTTCAGTCTTCCTGTCTGGAATGCTGCTAACAAGAATCAGCCCAAATTCTAGGACAATAACATTTATTCAGAGCAGGAGGGGATTGATTCCACATTGTACAAACCTTTAGATTTATTATTATTTTGTCTGTTTGTTTTCACTGGTCCATTTCTACAACAAATACATCATCAGCCTACTATATAATAAAATTATTTACATTTCCCAACAGGATAAGGGGGGGGGGGGGGAGGGGGGGCGGTTGGTTAGAAAACCCTCTGAGACTGCTATTCACATACAGTACTTAAACAGCACAATACATTAGTTTGCAATACCTAAAAACGACAACCCTGCAGTTTCTAATTTCTTCAGGGAGGAAAAAAAAAACAGAAGGAAAGTAGAAACAAAAGAAATTTACAAATTGGCTTCCCCTCCCCTGCCACTTCATACAAAGATATTAACCCCACAGGCTTCCCTCTGGAAATCCAGGAGGGTTTGAGAAGAACCTGGGGTGGTTTGTTTGGGTTTTTTTCTTAGCTGTTTATCTGGTTTTTTAGGAAAAAAACCCAACCCAAACCAAAACAACCCCAAAATCCTTTCCTGGGAACAGTACAATATTAAAATGACACTGTACAGAATTATTTAAAAAAAAAAAAACCAACAACAAAATAAAACCCAAAAAATAAATCACAGCTCAAAATTGCTAGTGGGCAATTCACACTCATTTACAAAGGTTCATGTTTCCATGCAGTAATTTACTTGGATTTTCTTCTTTTTGACTGCATTGCACTGGCACTCGTCTCTGAAATCAAGAGAAGAAAACAAGCGTGGATACGAGGGTCCCAGAGGTGCCACTGCCCTGCCCTGCCACTGCCAGCCTCACATCACAGCCCGGGGGGGCCTCTGCAGACCACAGCTCACACAGCTGGCCCCTACCCACGGAGGGCAGTGCCCCAGAGCTCCCCCAGCACCTCACCGGGAGCCTCACTGCTGCCGAGTGCTGAGCGCAGCTCCAGTCCTAAGGTCGCTGCCTCAGAAAGAAGTGGGGAACCTCCAGCTGTGCCTCAGTCTTAGCTCCCCACACCCCACAGCTTGCTCAGAGTGCCACAGGCAGGGGTCTCTGAAGCAGCAGTGCACCAGGCACACCCAAGTGTCATGGGGAAAAACCTCGGGAGGGTGTTTGGGAACCTCCACGAAAGGGAGGCCCTTAGGAAAGGAGGAGTCACCTCCGTGCAGGTGACAGACAAGCAGTTTACACAGATACCAAACATCCCCCAGCACTGCAGCAGAGCAACCAGAAGCACCTGCAGAACCTACCAGGAGAGCAGATGACAGTTCCAGTGCACTTACCAAGGCACTTAGCTTCCCTTCCCAACCAAAAGAAGCAAGGAATAAGGACTGAGGGTGTCTGCACCTTTAGAGTGTTTAAGATGTGAGCTGAAATGGTACCAGGGAGCTTTGGCTCCTCACAGTCTTTCCCAAGAGCTGACAGAGCTGGCTGGGTTTTAAGAGTCAAAAAGAGAAAAAAAAAACCAAACCCAAACAATTTCCAAGCCATTAAAAACCAGAAAAGCAGGAGGGGACAACTCTGCCAGCTGGCTGCCAGCTGCTGGGTTACAAAAACATCAGCCTTCCAAAGTGCAGCAAACTGGAAGCTCCAGGAAATGCTGAAAGAGCCCTTGGGGAGGTTCTCCAGAGTGTGAGCAGCCCAGCACAGAAGCAGCTTTCAGAGGGGGTTTCACACTTCAACAGGCACCACCTCCACTCACCAGAGCACCCTCCAAGCAGTGATGCTCCCTGGAAGCAGCTGGGCAGGCAGCAGCATCAGCTGTGCCCACCCCTGTGGCTGCTGATGTCCCAGTGTCAGGGACAATGAATGGGGCAGCAGGCAGCACCTGGCCCAGACCCCAGCCCCTTATGAGCATCACCTGCATCATCCTGGGAGCATCACCTGCCCCTTGTGAGCATCACCTGCTCCTTGTGAGCATCACCTGCATCATCCTGGGAGCACCACCAGCCCCTTGGGAGCATCACCTGCATCATCCTGGGAGCATCACCTGCCCCTTGTGAGCATCACCTGCTCCTTGTGAGCATCATCTGCTCCTTGTGAGCATCACCTGCATCATCCTGGGAGCACCACCAGCCCCTTGGGAGCATCACCTGCATCATCCTGGGAGCATCACCTGCCCCTTGTGAGCATCACCTGCATCATCCTGGGAGCATCACCTGCATCATCCTGGGAACACCACCAGCCCCTTGGGAGCATCACCTGCATCATCCTGGGAGCACCACCAGCCCCTTGGGAGCATCACCTGCTCCTCCCTGGCCTGTCTCTCCCCAAAGCACACCATGCAGGTATGGCTGAGGGCTGCCTTTTGCTGTGCTCTCTTATGGTTCTGTTGCCTCCTTCCTGATGCTCACCAAGGGAAGTCCCACACCAGCTGCTCAAAGTCTGCTTCTCTCTCCCTGCTCTAAGTTTTTCCTAACTGCCATTTTTGTAACAACCATCAGCAGCCCCTGTCTCTGAAGGTACCCTCCCCCAGCCCCTCCCTCTCTCTTGCAGGGTGGGGTGAGCTCCTCAGGACACAGCTCACACAGCTGTGGGTGTGCAGGAGGAGGCCAGGAGATACCAAACTTGCTTTTTTGAGCTCTGTTTCACTACCAGAAACACAGAACAGAGTAGGCACAAGCGGCAAACCTTGTTACACTTCTTCACCTACCTCACTAACCCTCCAGCCCCTCCTCTTCCACAGAAAGTCTTGGTTTGCTCCTTGCCTCTACACCTTGGAAGCAGGCAGCTGCAGGTGTGGAGACAGAAGGCCAGGGCACTGCCTGATGAGGTGGCCCTACATGTGCACCCCAACCCCTAGGAGCAGTTCTAAAAGCAGAGGTTTTACTTACAGAGGCCAAGGGCTACCAGAGTCAGTACAAGAGCCCTGCAGCAGCTTTGCAATGGTGCCAGGTTGCTGTACTTTCATGTTCCCACACCTTCAGAATTGAGGTGCCACTGGTTGTCATCTTTAGGTTTATTCCTTAGAACAGGTGGGGCAGGGCATAGGGTTCAGATCCCCCCCCAACTCAGGAAGGTATCACCAAATCCACTTTACACTGGCTTCACACTGGTCAAACTTCTCTTCACAACCATGACAGATAATTTATTGTGACAGTAACAGACTGAGGTCCTTCTGCACAACCCTGCCACGAGAAGTCAATTTAAGTCAATTCAGCAGCCACAGAAGTGCAGGACAGAGAGGTCTCTTGGTGCAATCTTTTGAGTCACTGCACAATTACCTTTAGCTAGAAGTCTTCTCTGAACCTCTTGAAGTGCAAATATTCTTACCAGCAAACTTTAGCATCTTCAGTATGGGAGCTGGTTGCGAATTCAGCTTCACCTCCTCTTACAATAATTTTAACTTAAAGCCTCTTTGTTCTGTATGTTTAACATATTGGTTGGATGTTGCCTCATGAAGGTCTCCTCTACCCTCTCACACCTTTTGTCCATCAGAACTTTTCTGACCCTTAGCCCAAAGGAGCTGGCAGTGAGTTTCAGAGCTCAGAGGGCAGGGAGGGATGTGCACTGCAGTGGTGAGCAGGTGGCACAGTGCTGCTCAGAGATTGTCACCTGGCTGGACATAAGGCACAGCAGCAGCTGCCACGCCCCAGGCAGTCTCTGTCACTTTAGGCTTTCCCACGCTCTGGCAAGGAGCAGCTGAGGCCCTGTGCTAGCACAGAGCACTCCACCACGCTGCAGGCTGCCATCCAGGCAGTGTTCTGAGCGTGGCTGAAGCACAGCATTTGGCTTGACAAGAGCTGCCTGTGCCCTTGGGAAGACTCAAGCATTGGTCTGGTGTCTTTCAAGCTTCAGGGAAAGGAACAAAAAAAAACCCCAAACCCAAAGTCACTTTTTAACTTGAGTACAGTCCTCATAATGGCCACACATTTCTGCCTTCAGCTAGGCCAGCTGGCTGCACACTGTGTTGGAGAGCACTGCAGGAAGCTTCCACATCTGAACAGTGGCAAATCCACCCGAGCTGGGCTGCCGGCACGGCGCTGGGCACCACTGGGCACCGCGGCACCACCGACCCGCGGCTATGGCGCCGGCACTAGGGTTAAGAGCACAGGAGCCTGACAAGCTGCAAAGCACAGCTGGGAGGCAGCTACTGAAAGGGTTACAGTGGGCAGGGCGTCAGTCCCTGCCCTCTCCAGGGAATGGCTGCTGTGCATTTTACCTTTTGCAGTGCTGGATGCAGACGCTGGCCTGGAGGACCTCTTGCGCTGTCCATTCTCTACAGTTTCCTGTGAAGTGGCAGAATCCTCTGTTCTTGAATTTCTTCTATTTGGAGTTTTAGACTTTTCACAACTCTCTTTTGTCTCATTACTAATAAAGTGGGACAAAACATTTCTGATGAAGTGTTAAGAAGAGTTATGGTTTTTCTATGCAACTCAGACAAGCTGGAGGAGGAGGAGGAGGAGGAGGAGGAGGAGGATGGACCAACACAGGTACCAGTTCCGGACTATTAGCACTGAAGACATGAAATGCTAGAGACACCAGAAGCTTTATCAGATGAAGAATGACCTGAGTAAGCCAGAGGAAAAGTCCATTTCTATCAAAAATGATCAGAGGATACAGAATTGAGAAGTCCTCAGAAAAAACAAAAGAGTATTTTCAACATTAGAAGCCCAAGAGATCAGATGCATGACAAAGTGTCTGCTCTGCTTTCCACAGGTGCCACCATTACTGAGCTCTAGGAAAAGCAAACAAGGGTCACATTAGAGGCTGCTACCAGGTGGGGAAGCACAGAGGTGAAGCTGCAGGAGGGAAGGAGGAGCTTTGCACTCAGCATGCCAGCTTCTGCTAAAAACACTCCAAGCAAGTTCTTCACACAGGAAAAAGCTGAAAGGTTTATGGAGAATTCCCTTCGAGCTTCAAGTTAAAAGATTAGTTTTTGTTTACTCTAATAGAAACCTTTTCTGCTCTTCAAAAAATCACTCATTTGAGGTAGGGTGCAAATCCCTGCTCCTTGTCACTGGGGCAGGAAGTGGAGTGCTCCTCTTTGGAATTCTAAAGGAGATTTTGGGATTATTTGTTAACTCCAAAATAATTTGGTAACTTCTCTTTGGTTTTCTCACTCCTCACCCTGTAAACTCATCCTGAGGCCTTGGGCATTTTCTCCTTACTGCCAGGCACCTTCTGAGCCCTAAGGAGTTTCTGGAGACTGGGCTAAACTCAGCCCCTGTGAATTCAAACCAAAGGGATTCAACAAATCACTCTGCAGATAATGGAAAAGGAAAAAAGAAATTCCTGCCCTTTGGGTAATAGCTGCAGGATTTTAGGGAAGGCTGCCTAAAAACAGACAGCACAGAGCTGTGTGTTCAGAGCTGTACCACAGGGGGAAACCCTGCTCTGAGGGCAAACAAATCCCTGCGGCTGAGATCTGAATCAAACCAGTTTGGACATGGAAGGAGAGAGAAATGTTCTCCAGCAAGGAAATACACAGCAGAAGCCAGGAGCAGGTGGATTGTCCCAGATACAAAAGAAATGCTGACAGCTGTTCGCCCTGAGGACAGTATCAGGGACAATCTATGAACTGAATCCCCTGAACAGGTCCCAGACTGGACTGCTGCTGAGTAGCTGGGGGAAAGAACAGCCTCCTGCTGCAGAGCACACCTGGAGGGAAGCAAGCAGGCACCACCAGCTGAACCCTGACAGACTCCAGTGACATTCCACAGCTTGGGCTGTCTCACAGCAGCATCACCTTTCTCAATGGGAATCAAGCTGGCCCATGAACAGCTCTTTGCAGTGCTCCTCTGAGGTCTGTCCTTGCTGCCATGTAACTGCAGGAGTCAAAGCTGCCTGCTCCCAGTATTGGCCACTGCCTGAGGACTTCCCTGCCCTTCTGGCCTTGCTCAGAAAGGCCTCAGTCCAGAAAAGGCCAAACAGAAATGCACTTGGGATGGTCTGAGGTGCTGACTGAGGCTGGAGAACAGCTGTGCAAGGCCACTTCATCTGGAGAATCCCCCCAGCTGCCCAGTGTGGCACCTTCAGCTTTATACAACAGTTTATACAACACTGCCCTGCAGTGACCTCACTGTGACACTGCAGTGTGCCACAGCCAGAGAGATCCCAATCCAAGGGAAGGAAGGGGACCATGGTTCAACATTCGGTTCCTGCTCTGAGGGACTGTGCTGCCTCACCTCCTCCCAGCAGAAGACACTGCCTCAGTGCCTGCTGAGCCACCAGGAGAGACCTGCACCTCTTGCCCTGGCTTAGGGCATCACTCCACTGACGAGGGCAGCATCAAAAACTTGCCAGCTGTGCCAGCAGCTAACCAAAAAAGCTTCTGAAGGTCTCTCACTAGGGCCACCTGGACTGAGTTTAAGAGTCTGGAGCATTCAGAGCCTCACAGAAACAGATTGTGGAGACCATATTGTAGTCTTATGAGAGAAGAGAGCCATTTGTAATTAATGACTGGGGCAAGATGAGGTTTCTACCTGGCTCTCCTGCTGCCTTTCAGCAAGCAAAGAGAAGGAATCTAGAGAAACAGTCAGGGAAGGCAGAACAACTTTGGAAAGACTTTCAGAAAACAAACAATTCCTGAGCTGCAGGGTTTGGGGAAGTAGCTTTGATTTGTTTTCAGGAAGGCTGGGGAGGGACTGTTCAGAAGGGGCTGTGGGGAGAGGACAAGGGGCAATGGTTTGAAACTGGAGCAGGGCAGGGTTAGGTTGGACATCAGGAGGAAGTTCTGCACAGTGAGGCTGGGGAGACACTGGGACAGGCTGCCCAGGGAGGTGGCAGAGGCTCCATCCCTGGAGACATTCAGGATCAGACTTGAGAGGCCCTGTGCAGCCTGCTCTAGCTGGAGGTGTCCCTGCTGCCTGCAGGGGGGTTGGACAAGATGCCCTTGGAGGGTCCCTTCCAACCCTATGCCATCTGTGACTGTGAATATCAAGGAGTTGGAACCATCAAGAGCCTTCCAGAATACGAAGGGACGAGAGCAAACACTGCCCAAAGCAGAGAGGCAGCCCTGGGGGGAAGTCACCTTCCACTCTGCATTCCAGCAAGGTTTGGAAGCACTCAGCCCAATTTCTTAGCAGGACAGGAAAGGTATGGACAAGAAAATGGAAAGGAGTAGAAGTTGTACAATTGAAGCAAAGAGAAAGGGACTTCCTCCCACAAAAGCTACATCTACTCTGAATCTACACAAACTATCTCCTTACCTTTGACCAGCAACTACTGGAGCATTTGTTTCAAGTTCTACAAGAGAAAAAGATAATTTTAAATCTGCTGTAGAGGTTCCCATCTGCTGACAAGGCACTGCCATCTCACATTGCTCTCATCATCAGGGGATCAGGGCTGAAGAAGAAACTTCTCTCAAAGCACAGCAAGCTACCACATCAAACCTGCAGAAGAAAACTGGAGAGAAACTTCCTGCCAAGGCCTCCAGTCCTCTGCCTCTTTTTTATTTCCATTTTAGTCAGGTGGATCACTTCTAGAACCTCCAGGTTGTATTGGTTTGAAACCTTAAAAACACCAATCTGGAGCTGTGATGCCTGTTGAGTTCTGCCTTAACCCAACCACCTCTCCCTGCAGTATTTTCTCCTGCAAAGGAAGACAATTTCCTGAAGCCCAATTACACTTCTACATCTCTTGGGAGATGGGGTGAAGGGAAGCCTGCCCTGCCTCCTTCCTCAGTCATTTTAGACACCCAGATCTGATTTGCTCCTGAGTCTTCCTCCACAACAAACAGCTCTGCTTCCACCATGGAGGATTTTTAATCTTTTTGCTGTCCATCTTTTAATTCTCCCCATATCCAGCAGGGATTTTCTAGAACTATCTGTTTAGTTATCCCCTCTTGTGAGAGCTGCTGGTTTAGGGCTCACCCCTCAAATGCACTGCTGGGTGTCACACTGCCTGTAGGTACTCACCCTGGAGCACCCTGGGGACAGTGGGGCACAAACTGGGCCTCTGCCCTGGAAGGCAATGCAGTACCCCAGGAGTACCCCAGGTTTGATGGAGTGTGCACAAGGAACAAAGGGGTGAAAAAAGAAAACAGCTGGAGGTAAACACCCCTCAGAGTGGCACTGCTGGAGCAATCTGACTCTGCTGGGGGAGTCTATACAAATGGCTTGGGAACAAAAGAGAAATGAGACTAAGCAACAGCAGGTAAGAGTCCCTTCTCTTCCTGCCCAAAATGGAGCAGGGATAGAATCCAACAGCAAAAATCAGTGATATCAGAGCTTCCCCCAGCAGGAACTGCCCAGTACAGCCACACTATGCAGCACTGGGGCAGGCAGGGGGAATCCACATCCCTAAGTGAAGATCAAGCAAAGCAGTTTCTGGCATTTTTTACTTTCTGAAAGCTCCAGGAGGAATCACATCAGAGATGGCAAAGTGATCGAGAGTGGCACTTGCCATGCAGAAGTCCATGTCTATCCCTTTTCCCTACTCACCTTGGAAATGAGTTTTTTAAAGCCCCATTGATGGTGCAACACCATTCTAACAGATGGCAACAACAAAAAGTCAGCTGCCAGGGCTCCATCCTTGAAACACTGCCAAGGGTGCATTAAAAGCTGAACAGAAAAAGAAGGATTTCAACTCTAAAATGCAGGTTCCCAGCATGGCTGTTGAAAATCTTTTTCAGAAGTATCCCAGGCAGGGGTCAAACTCCTGCTTGCTCTTAAGAGAGCTTCCCAACTGCACCACAGAACAGGACAGATCTAGTCCCCTCCAGCTTCTGCCTCAACATCTCAAAAGGGACTTGGTGATTTCTGCATCTTTTCCTTGATCCCATCCTGAACCTCCACAGCAAGGCCTTGGCCTCTCCTGCAGCACCGTGGCTCTAACAAAGCAAAGCGACCCCCAGAGCACAAATAAGGCTGAAAACCACCCCCAGCCCCCAAACCATTCCATGTGCATTCAAACAAACACATTTGCAGTGACAAACAAAGAGTTTAGTTTACCTATCTTCTGCTTTTCCAAAGTAAGATTTACCTGTTCTTTGAACAGTACTTTCTGATGGTGCAACTGAACTTTTTTTCTGTGTTAAATGTTGAGAGGATGCTGGAATAGAAGTGGAGGGGAGGGGAAAACAAGTATTATTTTCCAAGAGAGTCACAACAAATGTCTGTGTGCTGTGGGGCTGCTTTTACACCCTGCTGGACCTGCCAGCTTACTGCAGCTCTGCATTTGCAGATGCCATGGTTTTAGCACAGCCTCCACCTCCCCACCTCTAAAAACAAACAAACCAACAAAAAAGCTTTGGCAAATCTACCCCCCAGGCAAGCTCCCTCCAACGAGAGCAAGTGAGGGAATTCAGTCTCCTAAACCACCTTTGCAAAGCCAATAGTTCTTCACCAGGCTGAGAAAGCAGCCCTAGAAACTCCAGTGCTGTCTCTCTCCTTGCAACAGCTTGTGGGGAAGGCCAGCAGCTGTGTCCTGCTCTCTCTGGGGCAGAACCACAGAACCCATTTTCTCTGGGGGAAAGCTGCATTTCCCTGCAGCCTGCAGCAGGCTGTTTGGTGGGAACCCAGTTGATAAGACTCTATGTTTTCCTTCGTGGCCAGCCATGGAATGTGTGTCTCCATAGAGATCAAGGTCTGCAGCAGCTGCAGATAGCCAGGTGCTGAAGCAAGGAGGAGCAAAAGCCAGGGCAGCTGACCCAGAGTGGCCAACCAAAGGATTCCAAACATGCTCCATACAAATTGGGAAGTTTGCTGGGGACAGCCTCTTCTCCTCAATGGCTGCCATCCCTGAAGGGGCTCAGCCCTCATCCTGCTCCTGAGGCTGCCTCTGCTGTGTGCTGTGACCCTTCTGCTAGAGCTGTGGTGCTCACAGTGCTTGACATCCAGCACTCACTGCCACCAGCAGCAAGTGAGTACAGCTTTGGGTACTTTGCTAGTAGAGGGGGGTTGGTATTTTATTAAATCAGTTTGCAATCCCATTTTCTCCTCTGCTTTTCCCAATTCCCCTTCTAGGAGGTCAGGGGAGGGGAGCAGTTCTCATCCAAGTGAAGGTTAAGACGTGTGTGTGTGGATGTTGATGAGAAGCAATGGAAAGAGGATTTGGCCCCAGCACAAGAAGGACCTGGAACTGCTGGAGAGGACCCAGAGGAGGCCACAGAGATGATCAGAGGGCTGCAGAACCTCCCCGGTGGGGACAGACTGGGAGAGTTGGGGCTGTTCAGCCTGGAGAAGAGAAGGGTCCAGGGAGACCTCAGAGCAGCCTTCCAGGACCTGAAGGACTCCAGGAGAGCTGGGGAGGGACTTTGGACAAGGACTGGGAGTGCAAGGACGAGGGACAATGGCTTTGAGCTGGGAGAGGGGAGATTGAGAGTGGAGAGGAGGAAGAAATTGTTGAGAGTGAAGGTGGGGAGAGACTGGCACGGGTTGCCCAGGGAGGCTGTGGCTGTGCCCTCCCTGGAGGTGTTCAAGACCAGGCTGGATGAGGCCTTGAGCAAGCTGTGCTGGTGGGAGGTGAACCTGCCCATGGCAGGGGGTTGGAATTGGATGGCCTTGATGGTCCCTTCCAACCCAACCCTTTCTAGGATGCTATGCTATGACTCTGTCACAGGCACCTGCAGTATCCCTGCTGTGCTTACTGACACATCCACTGTTCCTCCCCACCTCTAACAGGTCCATGCAGTCACTGCTCTGTTACTTGCACCCACGGCCAATACTGCACACAAGCAGCAAATGCAGCTGCAATCAACCCCTGGAACATGACCCTGGGTGCAGTACAAGCCTGGGTGTCCCTCAGGTGCTACAGCCCAAAGGCAGCTGTCAGCCTTGGCTTCAGTGTCTACACTCCGGGGGTGCCCAGAGCCCCTAGGAAGCCGCCAAGAGCAGTGTGCTGTGTCCCCGCAGCAGAGCAGCTCCAGCCTTACCTGTGCTCTGGGGTGGCTCCTGCTGAGCTCCTGCTCGCTCCTCGGAAGCCATGGCCTGCTCGGCCAGGGCGCTGCCATGGCTGCTGCTGTTGGGGGCCGCGGGCTCGGGGGGCAGCGCGCAGGGCGCAGGGCTGCTGCCGGCTGCTGTGCCCGGGGACGCCACAGCAGGGGCAGCCGAGCTGCCAGGCCCAGAAGTGCTCTGTTTGGTCAGGCTGGGTGCCGGGGGGGGCACAGGTTTGCTATCGAGTTCTGCTGGCGCCTGCTCTGCTCCCAAGGGATTTGGGAGCGACGCCTCTGCCCCCAGCCCTTCCGCGTCTCCCTCGGCCGTGCTCTGCTCTTCCCCCTTCTCCAGGGAGCCTGTGACCTTCTTGCAGGCTTTGGTCAGCAGCAGCTGCCCGATCTTGTCTACTTTGCCCTTGCCTTTGCTGGAGGACACAGGGCTGCGCCTGTTGCCGGGGCCTGGGCTGCTGGTGAGGAGAGGAGAAACCACAGGTCCGGCCTGCACGGAGCACTGGTCACCGGAGCCACCCCCCGGAGGGGAAGGCTCCTCCAGGCTGAAGTCTTTGCCTTGCTGAGCAGGGAGTTGTGAAGGAAGGGTGGAAGGAGTCGCAGCAGCGGAAGGCATCTGAACGGCAGGTGCCAGGGGATTCAGAACCAGCGGCCTGCTGGTGGGGATGCTGGAAACTGGGCTGGGGGATGATGTGCTGGGAGGAGGGGGACCCGAGGAGAACTTTATGTTCTGTGGTAGGTGCAAAGGGCCAACGACGGCGACCGACTGAGGCATCAGGCTGGAGTTAGAGGTCATTGGGGCTGCCGGAATAGTACTTGACTGAGAGCCCTTCATCACCTGGATTATTGAGGAGGAGTTGATGAAGACAGGGGTGATGAACTGGGGCCGGGCACTGGCCTGGCCTGCTGCTGACTGTCCCTCGGACACCATCACTTTGCTCCCCACATTGGGCATCGTCACCACAGTGGACACCAGCGCAGGCTGCAAGTGAGATGCCAGCGGTGCTGACGTGTTAGCAGCAGACGTAATAGGGTTTGACGTGACAAAAACTGTGATCTGGTTGGGGGGTAAAGGCCCTGAAATAGAAGAAGAGCTGACAGGCCTCTGCATGACTGGAGGAGCACTCTGTGCCACGCTGGAGTTCGCTTCCCCCAGCTCCTGCTGCCCTGGGTTTGAACAGGGCTCACTGCTCTGAGGCAAGCTAAGTGCATTCGATGGCTCTTTGCTGGAAGAGGACTCTTGCAGTGGGGGAATGACAGCTACCTTCTTCAGCTCCTCACTTGTGGTGACTATCGGGGCCATTTCCAGACCAGCCAGCCCAGCTGGCTTTATGGTTACGTTAGGAGCTCCAGAATTATCCAGAAGCTGGCTTAGAGAAGTTGGTGCCTCCCTCATAGCTGGAGACACCATGGGTTTACTTTCCTCCAAGACAGGAAGCTTACTGCTGTCCAAGGCTTGCCCATCTTTCTTTGCCTGTTCTTCTGAAGCCAACATTTTCACCTCAGGAGCAGGGATACCTTTCAGTTCAACACTGGGCTGGTCCTTGGTGCCTGGGACACCTGGTGTGCTCTGGCTCTCCGTATCCTGGGGCACACTGAGGCTCTCTTTACTGTCCTCAGGAATGCCACTCACAGCAGGCACAGGAACTGCAGGGCTCTGATTACTCAGCACACTGTTGTTCTGGAAGCTGGTAGTTAGGGGTGTTGGCAGAGAGGGCCCAGCCATCATATTCCTCTGCAATTCTATGTTCTGCAAGAGGGAGGGATTCTGCTGAGGCGGCAAGGACAGCTTAGCTGCTTTGGAATTCTGTCTGCCAGGGCTTGGTGTAGTTTTCCTGCTGGATCCAGGACTAGACCTTCGACTGTTGCTTGGGCTTGCTCTCTTGGTTCCTCCAGCACTGGGCTGTTTCCCTGCACTCATGGCCATGCCTTCTGCCTTGTGTGACTGTGGGGCAGCAAAGCTGGACTGGCTGTTCATGGTCAGATTGGATGGGGCTTGGCCAATGGCCTTCAGAGTGGTGGGGTTGAGACCCTGCTGGTCAAAGCCTCTGTTGAGGTTAGGCCTGGGAGGTAAAGGGATATTGATCTGGGGAGGGAAGAGCCCAGCTATGGAAGCATTCAGTCTCTCTGGGGACAAGCTAATCTCTGATGGTTCGGTGCTAGGGGGACGGTTGTTAGGAGTCTGAGGGTAGTATGGCCTTGGGCTTGCTCTGTTTGGGGTTTTGGGCCTTGAAGTCTGTGATGGGGTGGCAACATTGGGGAAATGGTGTGTGAGAGCACTGGGCAGGGAGTTAGACTGCTGCTGGGGACTGGCACTTGGGGCAGCTGAAAGCGGGGATGGTCCAGGTTTGGGTCCCGTCATCATTAACTGGTTCTGTGAGACTACTAAATGAGATGGCAGAGTACCCTGAGCTCCTGAGGCTGGGGGGCCTTCAGCCCCACCTCCTTCTGGGAGGGAGGGTATTGAGGAGACCTCTCCGTGGGGTGAGCTGGAAGGGTTCTGAACGCTATCTGGATAAACCATTTTTCTTGCACTGTTTCCCAGAGGAGGGTTGCCTGGCAAGGAAAGCCTCTGCTTGTCAGGAGATGGAGGCACCGGCCCAGGGCCCTGGAGGTTAACCATCACGGTGCCGCCCTGCTGCATTGGCATTCGCTGAGTGTCTGGAGCCAGAGGCACTCTGGGTGGGTGAACTCCTGGTGGTACAGGAAGTCTGACTGACTTGGGGTCCTGCTGCATCATCAGCATCATCATCATCTGCTGCTGCTGCTGCGGTGTTTGCGGTGCCTGGGGTTGCTGTGGCGCTGGCTGTGGCTGCTGCTGCGGCTGTGCCTGCTGCGCGTGTGGCAGGAGTTGAGGTGGCATCTGCTGAAGTGGTCTCTGCTCCACCGGCTGAGATGGGTAACCTAAGAGGACAAGATGATGCATTCACCAACACCAGACAAAGGGCAGAGACAGCAGCACTTCTGTCACCAGCAGGAGCAGGCAGAAGGTCCAGCCAGAAGCCACAGCCCCATGAACACCGCTGGCTGTACAAAGGAGGACAAAGATTTTACCTCCTCATGACAAATCCTTTTGCTTTGCTCTCTGAACGACTGGCATAGCACTGAGCTGGGGCCCTCACTGGATCCTGCCAGTGCCTATTACTCCAGATTGATGCCACCTGAGAAGCCTCTGCAGCTGCACTGAGCTGGGGCCCTCAGTGGATGCTACCACTCCCTATTACTCCAGATTGGTGCCACCTGAGAAGGCTCTGCAGCTGCCTAGGGGTTTGCAGATGCAGAGTTGGATTTTTGCTAATTAAAACTCCTCAAAATAAACTTCAGGGTTTGCCAGGCCCTGTGGGACACCGGTTGGTGCCCCTGGCACAGGTCTGACGTTGCCTAGTGCACAAAGCAGAATCTGCCATGTACTGCCTGACCAGAAGCAGTGCCAAGAGCCACTCATGTAGCTTATGATGCAAATCCTCCCTATGTGCTAAGGAAAATTCCAGCTGCAAGCTTTGTTTCTTAATTTTGACCAGTCAGGGAGTGGTTAATGCTCAGTCAGTGAAGCATCAGTCTGTGCTACCACCAGAAGTACTGAACTTTGGATCAGCTGTGGTATTGCTGAAGAACTCTGCAGAATGGCACAGTGGCCACCTCTTCACTTTGAGTCACTTCAAGAAACACTTAAACAATGGTAGCAGTTAGCTGCTAGGAGGTAAGAAGGTTTAGACTTTCCTGTGTGGCAGCACAACTGAAATGGAACTGTCACAATCATCAGCTAAAAGCTCTCCTGGAGTGATAACATTCAGATAAATCCACAGAAAAAAATCTTACTACCTGGTGGCCTGCTGGCAAAATCTGGCAGCTTGGGGCCTCCATTATCCAAGTTCATGCCTTGCTCTCCAGACATGGATGACTGATCACTCTCCTCCAGGCCAGCAGGATGTGCTTCTGCAGAACTGAAAGAGAACCACAGAGTTAAGCCCCAGCCCTCACAGCAGTGTTTGACTGCTCCTCCAGAACTAAGCCCTCAAGTGGTGAAGTCCCAGCCCTTGTCACAGCCCTGCCAGAACTCACCACGGGCTCTGCCCTAACAGAACAACCCAGCAGAGCCCAGAGCTGACACAGGGTGCCTTCAACACCACCCAAAAGGAAGTAAGTGACATGGTGTTCTGCTGAGCTTCCACACTTCTCCCCTTTCTTTCCAACTTCAGCCTGAGTTTTACAACTGTGAGAATGCCAATGGCTAGTCCACAGGATGGAGATGTCTTTAACTGAGCAGGCTTTCCTCTCACACTGCTGGGACACCTGCAGAGATGAGTAGCATGAGGAGATGCAGAGGAGTTGCCTTGTGTGGTAGCACCATTTCTGCCAGTGTTGAAGTGAATAGCTCTAAGTGTCAGAGAACTCTGTGAGCATCAGAGCAAAAATGCACAGACAGAAGTCCCTGACCAGACTGCAGACCCTGGTAGGATACTGAGGCTCCAGAAGTGATCATAGAATGGTTTGGGTTGGAAGGGACCTTAAAGATCATCCAGTTCTAACCTCCTGCCCTGGGCAGGGACACCTCCCACCAGCCCAGGTTGCTCAAAGCCTCATTCAGCCTGACCTCAGAACACTTCCAGGGATGGGGCATCCACAACCTCCCTGGGCAACCTGTTCCAGCATCTCTCACCACCCTCACTCTAAAGAATTTCTTCCTTCTATCTAATCTAACTCTCTTTCAGTTTTAAGCCATTACTCCTCACCCTATCACTACACTCCCTGCTGAAAAGTCCTTCCCTCATCTCTCCTGGAGCTCCCTCAGGTACTGGAAGGCAACTCCAAGTCTCCCTGGAGCCTTCTCTTCTCCAAGCTGACCAACCCAAACTCTCTCAGCCTGGCTCACAGCAGAGAGTTTCCAGCCCTCCCAGCATTGCTGTGACCTCCAAAAGGTCCCTGTCTGTGCTGAGGACTCCAGAGCTGTTGCCCCAGCACTGCAGGGGGGTCTCAGCAGAGCAGAGTAGGGGAACAGTGATCCCCTGCCTTGACCTGCTGGCCAGGCTGCCTCTGATGCCACCCAGGACAGGGCTGGCTCTCAGGGCTCAGTGCCCATCGCTGGGTCATATTCATCCATCAGTACCCACAAGTCCTTCTCCAGGGGTATTTGATGCTCCAGGAGACTCTGGAGGACAACTAAACCTTGTTCAGATTCAATGCCCAATACTTCCACTGCATCAGGACACCTTTTGCAGCCATAGAAAACTCCAAGTTTCTACAGATACAGAGGATGGGAGATGAAGAGGGAAGAAGAGCAAAAGGCTTTAACAGCTTCATGAACATATGAAGGCTGTAGGGAGGTCTATGTATGAAAAGCTCCAAGATTACAGACATCAGAAGAAGGCCAGTGCTAACAAAGTGAGGCAGAATCACTCAGAAATGCCAAGGACAAAAGGAGTTTTCACGAAAACAAGAATTTGAAGTAGCTAAAGGTGGAGAGCTGCTGCTTATTTCATTTCACTTGAGAGCAACAGCTTCTGCCAGCTGCTACGGAGAGACCCAGGCCTGAAAATGCAGCATGGAAATTGGAAGTCCCTGCACATCCACAGGGAAAAGCTAGAGAGAAACCAAGAGAGAAGAAAGGTAAGAAATGGGGCAGCCACAGAACTGTTTCAAGCAGGCAGCTATGGCCAAGGCAAGGAGCTGCACTTCAACCTTCTGTCTGAATCCAGCACAATCTCAACTGTTGTGGGGCTGCTGTTGGAGGCTTCCAGGCCTCCAGCAAGACATTTGATGGACACTGGTAGAATGCACACAGCTGCCCCACAAGCCTTGTACTAGGAACAGAAGTGCTGGCAGGCAGATCACTGCTGCTGTGGCCTCTGATGTAGCGGTGCCAGCGAGGTGAAAAGCAGGAAATACAACCTTCCATTTGGAATTGTGCCATCCATTATCAGCTTGCTCTTGCTGGAGGTGTCCCTGCTCACTGCAAGGGGGTTGGACAAGATATCTCTGAGGATCTTTACCATGGCAGGAGATTAAAAATGCTACAGTTACTTAAAGATGAAACAAAAGCTGCTGCAGAGCATTGCTGCACAAAGAGCTTTACCCCAGCAAGCAGTGGTGCTGCAGCATGGATCCTCACACAGCACCTCCTGCCAGCTGGCTGCAAGGGAGCAGGATGCACACAGCCTGCAGAGCAGACACCAGTGCTGGCTGCTAGCAAAGCACAGCAACTACTGCAGGAAAGGCTGCTCCTGTGATTGCTGCAAAATTCAAACACAGCTGGAATCTGGAGAGCAGCTGAAAGTCACTGGGCACAAGCAGCAACCCCCCACCAAACCCCCCAGATTCTGAGTACAAGTCACAAGCAAGATGAGAAGTGAGTGTGAGAGGGACAAGGTCCACATTTGTTATTCTTTCCTATTGCTCCACCAGTTGTCTTCTCAAGCACAACCTTCAGGTCCAAAATCTCTCACCAGAGTGGAGAGAGAACTCCAGAGAAAAACAACAATCCAAACAGGCCCCCCAAAAACCTCAAACTCCAGAAGGGCTGCAGGTGCTTAAGCAAGCTGTGCAAAGCCAGAACTGCAGCAGAGCAGCCAGCAGAAGCAGCCCTGCTGACAGCTTCCCAGAGTGCATCAAGATGGAAGGGAACCTCCAAGGGCATCTTGCCCAACCCCCCTGCAGGCAGCAGGGACACCTCCAGCCAGAGCAGGCTGTGCAGGGACACACCAAGGCTGCTCTTGAATGTCTCCAGGGATGGAGCCTCTGCCACATCCCTGAGCAGCCTGTCCCAGTGTCTCCCCACCCCCACTGAGCAGAACTTCCTCCTGATGTCCAACCTAACTCTGCCCTGCTCCAGTGTCAAACCACTGCTCTGCTACAATGCTCTGCAACAACTTCCATCCAGAGCAAGGCTCTTGCCCTCTGACACTGAGTTTCATTTCCCAGGTGCACAGGGGGACTGTCACCTCTGAGAAAAACTTCTCTGTCCTGCAGTGCTGCTCTCCACCTGCACATCACACTTGAGGCTGGGAACTGCAAACCTGATGCCATCAGGTTGGTGCTCAGTGTCCTCTTTCTGCTCTTCCAGTCCACGTGGTGTGTGTGGTCTGTGCAGAGGGGAACATCAAACAACCGTTTGCTTGTGCATGGATTTAACAGCATCGTCTGAGCTGTTCCAGCCACAATCACACTGAATCCAGCAGCTTTTTCCTCAGCTGGCAGCCCACTACCTGCAGCCTTCAGGTTCATAAAACAGACACCAGCACCACTCCTAAACAATCCCAAATACCTTGGTTTGCATTCCAGTGCTGAGGTGCTCATGGAAGTGAACTTTTACAGCTCTTCTAGACTCAGCTGAACAAAGCCTTTCACCAATCCCTTACCCTAGGTACAGTCCAGTATGGCTCAGCCTACAAACCATCACTAATGGCACTTCTGGTACCCTGTTCTTGCATCTCAGGGACGATTTCTAAGACCAAACCCAAAGCAGAATAATTTGTAGTGTGTTTATCAAATCAGCTGCATTTACACACAAGGTTTGCTGCTCTGGATGTTAAAATTTCTGAATCACAGAACCATTCAGGTTGGAAAAGACTCCTGGGATCACCAAGTCCAAACCCTGACCCTGCTCTGCAAGGGTCACCCCTAAACCATAGCCCCAGGCACCACATCCAAACCACCTTCAAACACCTCCAGGCTTGGGGACTCCACCACCTCCCTGGGCAGCCTGTGCCAGTGTCTGACCACTCCTGATGTGAAATAATTTTTCTCAATTTCCAGTCTAAGCCTCCCCTGCTGCAGCTTGAGGCCATTCCTTCTTGTTCTATCACTAATTACCTGTGAGAAGAGACCAGCACCAACCTCTGCACAACCTCCTTTCAGGGAGCTGTAGAGAGTGATGAAGTCTCCCCTCAGCCTCCTCTTCTCCAAACTAACCATCCCCAGCTCTTTCAGTTGCTCTTCACCAGATTTATTTTCCAAGAAAGAATGACAGAGAAGAAGCCCAGATGAAAATTCTCCTCTTTGCTTTGGACACAAGAAAGTGACTGAAATGAAATTTCCAAGAATCAGCAGCTCCAAGGCAGGAAAATGCTGAGCTTGCCTAACCATGCTAGGGAGGCAGGAAGTGCTCTCACCCTCTGTTTGCTGCAGAGTGAGCCCCAAAACATAAGCATAGCTCTGTCCTCAGTGCTCCTGCAAGGATAAAGTAGTTCATGGATAGCCCATTAAGAAACAAAATGCTAACCCTTGTCAGGTGTCCAAGCAGCAGCCTGCAGGGAGCAATGGCAAAAGAATCACAGAATGGTCTGGGTTGGAAGGGACCTCCAAAGGTCATCCAGTCCAACCCCCTCTGCATGCAGCAGGGGCAGCCTCAACTAGATCAGGATGCCCAGAGCAAAGAGGATGTTTACTGAAGGCTGAAGTGACAGAGCAAGCACAAAGTGCTGTGTCCCTTAGTTAAGTACCAACAGCTGCTTAAAAGCCTCATTTAAGAGCTAGGAATCCTCTGAGTTGTCATAACTCAATGGGAAAAAAAAAACCCACAACAAAACAACTCTAATTAAGGCTTCTTTGATTGTGAACACTTTGTACCAAGTAAATCTGTCTCCTGTGGCTTTATAAGCTCAGAGGAGAGCTTTCTATAGGCATTTATTGCTATTCCCAGGCCACACTGAAGCTGGGAACAGTGCTCTGATCCTCTGGAAGAGTGCTGAAAACAAAATGCTTTTAAGCATGAGCAGCTTTTCTTTGCAGAGCAGAGTGCCAGCTTGGCTGCTCCCTCCCAGTGCTTTGGCATCCCCATGGCACCACAGCTCACTTCAGGAGGGGCTGCTATCACTTTATTCAATCTGTTTCCAATGGATGCATTTTATTTTGCACACATAGCACCAGATCTCACCTACAAGGCCATTTCTGTCTTGGGTTTGGGGCACCCCCCCCCAGCTTTCTATGAAGGATACAGAGGAGTAACAGCAACAGGAGTTTTACATGGCTGACTGCTGTAACCCCCAGCAATGCTCACACTAAGTGCTGGTGGGCAGTGGCCATGCTACAGGAATGCTCTGGATACAAAGGGAAAGGAAGGTTTTGTTCTTGCTTGAAAGACAGCTTGGAATGGCAGGGAAACAGCTGCCTGCTGGTTATCTGAGACTCTCTGCAGCATCTCCTGTATCAGAAGCAGGAGGATGCCCCTCATGCTGCTGTGCTTCTACTGTTCTGCACCACTACCCTGTGCAATACACTGCTCCAAGCCACTCTGACCAAGCTACCTACACTTGGAATTTCTGCAATGGCAACAAGAAGAGACCTGCATGGCCTCCTACAGCTCCCTTCCATGCAGCCAAGGGCTGTCCATGCCAGAAGGCTCAGCACAGCGCCACCTACAGCCTTCTGCACCGGCCCTGCCCCAGCAGCAGCCCTGCAGCAGATGGGTGATGGCCATGCTGGGCACAGAGGAGCCCTGCTCTGTGTTTCAGAAGCTGAGAAGGCACAATGACCTAGGCACTGCCAGAGAGGAGTTGGCATCTCCCCTGGGGTCCCCCCCTCACCCCGAAGCTTTGGGCTGGCCACATGCTGGCCACTGGGTTGTGGCTGAGCTCCTGGTGCCAGCCTTTGCCAGCTGGCCATGCTGGGGCTTGCTCTGAAGTGCCAGGGCCTGTTCTGCAGCGGTGCTGAGCTGCCAACCACAGGAGCCTGCTGAAAGACTTCTCTGGAGGCCTATGAACTGAGCAGGCTTTGCTCTGCCCTTGCTGTGCAGCACTTCTGCACCTGCAGAATCACTGAACAGGTTGGGTCTAAAGGGGCCTTTGAAGGGCCTTGCAGGAAGCAGGGACAGCCCCAATCAGACCAGGCTCAGACTGCAGATCCTGATTTCCTATCTTCCAGCATCTCACTGGTCAACACTTCTCCAATCCAACTCACATGAGATTTCCATGTCTCTGGTCTAAAACTGTTCCCATCACCTGGAGGTCCCCAAGGACCAAAGTCAGCATTCCCAAGCTGCTCCTTTTCTTGACAGCTCATTTCCAAGTAGCTTTGTCAACCAGGAGCAGCCCTCCTGTTCACAACCCCATGATGCACCAGCCCTGAGCAGGACAGTGGTTTTGAAGAGCTGAAGCAGCAACTGGTAGCTGGAACAAGGCCTCTTTAATCTACAAAATCTGAAGTGAAAATGATTGGTAAAACGGTTTTATTACTTCCCCGAGAGGAGGTGATTATAGAGAACCTGAAAGCAAAGGCTGCTATGTTGCCTGAATGCTTTGGATTTTAACCCAAAATGCTCAGGCTCCAATGAAAAACCATTTTAGCCAGAAGGAAGCTTTTGTCCATTTTTCTTTTCAACCCTTTTCATTACTTGTAGTAAATATTTGCACCTCAGGAAAAAAACACCCCTGAGAGCCTCCTGTGTTTTATTCTACTTAAGCCCCAAAAGACTTTGCTAGAGATGATGCAAGGAATTTCAGTCTATGACTGAAATGCCCACGAGGAAATGGATCCAGCTGCAGAAAGGGATCTTGACACTGTGCAGAAAAGGCAGGCTGGGGCTGGGCAGTGAATAGCCAAAGGGAAATAAAATACTGAATGGCTGCTTAGTGCTGGGCTTAGTGCTGGGGCTGCCACCCACCCTCTGCACTGAGCTGGACACTGGCTCTGGAAAATGCAGCTGAAAGACTTCAATTAAAGACTTCAGGGTCAACAAGGATGAGTGCAGAGTCCTGCACCTGGACAGGAAGAATAAACTGCAGCAGGACAGGTTGGGAGGGGATCTGCTGAAGAGCAGCCCCAAGGAGAAGGAGCTGGGAGTGCTGGTGGGCAGCAAGTTCTACATGGGACAGAAATGTGCCCTGGGGGCCAAGAAGGCCAATGGGGTCCTGGGGGGCATTCAGAGGAGTGTGGCCAGCAGGTCAAGGGAGGTTCTCCTTCCCCTCTACTCTGCCCTGGTGAGGTCCCACCTGAAATACTGCATCCCGGTCTAGACTCCCCAGTTCAGGAGGGACAGGGATCTGCTGGAGAGAGTCCAAGGGAGGGCTACAAGGATGCTGAAGGGCCTGGAGCACTGCCTGGGGTGGAGAGGCTGAGAGCCCTGGGGCTGTACAGTCTGGAGAGGAGAAGGCTGAGAGGGATCTGATCAATGTCTATCAATAGCTGAGGGCTGGGGGTCAGGAAGGAAGGGACAGGGACAGGCTCTGCTCAGCTGCACCCTGGGATAGGACCAGGAGCAATGGATGGAAACTGCAGCACAGGAGGTTCCAGCTCAACATGAGGAGGAACTTCTGCACTGTGAGGGTGACAGAGCCCTGGAGCAGGCTGCCCAGAGAGGTTGTGGAGTCTCCTTCTGTGGAGCCTTTGCAGCCCTGTCTGGATGTGTTCCTGTGTGACCTGTGCTGCATTCTCTGGTCCTGCTGTAGCAGGGGGGTTGGACTCAAGGATCTCCAGAGGTCCCTTCCCTCACATCCTTTGAGCCTGTGACTTCTTCATGTTAAAGCCTTGCAATGATTGCTGAACCATTCCTGAAGGAGTGGGACTGGGGAGCCCAGAGCCACAGCAGGAGCTCAGTGTGGCACTGCTGCCTGTGCTGCTTCTTTAAGAACTGGACTCTGAAATTGGGACATTCCTGTGTTAGCATTTGCTAAAACTGGAACTCTACATTTATTGATGGGTTTTCTAAAACAAACTGGAAGCAATGCTCAGAAGGTCCATCAGGTGGATTCCTGTCTCTCCTAGGACAGGAAGAGCAGCACTGCTTGGGATTGTTATCCTCAGACCCAGGAAGCAAGAGATTCTTCCCACTGAATCCTAGCTGCAGCTTCAACCGAGAGCAGCCTGGCTCAGCTCCAGGCAGAACCCTGCCAAGATATGAACACAGCTCAGGAAACAACCACTCCAAAAATCTCCACTGCACATCCTACATGGATGCTTCTTCTCAAAGTACCTCCCCAACCTTTGGTGGTGGCTGTCAGACTGCTCAGATAAAGGCAGCCTGGGGCACCTCATGCCACTTTACTTTGCCCAGTAAGGGTCAGGAACTGGGTTACCAGCTGAGCTGGCCTGGGGGCATAGCTTTCTCTTCATCTTGAACAATTTTGCCAGTGGCAAAGCCGCCAGTTAGCATTGAACTCTGGGGGGCAAATGCTAGGATATAAACCAAAACAGGTCCTTTGCACTCAATATTTGCTGACACAACCATGGCCACGGTGCCCCTCACCAACCCCAGGGAGCAGCAAACCTACGTTGTTTGCTCTAACTGCTGGTTATTTTTCTTCTTCCTCGGAGGCTTCTTCTTCTTGGGCTTGTTGTTGTTCTGGCTGTTGGGTTTGTTGTTCACCCCAAAGTGCCCTGCTGAGATGTCACTCTGCAGCAGGTTGACCAGGAGCGGGCTGGTGAGGGTGACGTCCTTATTGACAGGGAAGACAGGATTCTGCCCGCAGGACAGCTGGGTCCCGTTGGGTGTTCCACTGAAGCCTGCATTGAAAGGCAGCCCATGGCCAGAGAAGTGGCTCCCTGAAGCATTGCTGTTGCCTTGCATTGCTTGCATGTGAGCAGGCACCATGCTGGGCTGCTGCACAGGCACCTCAGGCAGCATCTGCGGCAGGCTCACGTCGGTGCTGCTGGCAGCAGTTGTATCCCCGAGCTGCTGAGACATGTGAGGGCTGGGTCCAGTGGGTCTTAAAACTTGCCCTTGAATTCCCATAACCTGAGAAGGATTCCCATTCACAGGGCCTTGCTGTGCCATCATCTGCCCAGCAAACTGCACCATGTTTCCTTGCATGTTTGGGGTTGGTCCTCTCATCAGCTGCGCTGGCCCCGGCATGACGCTGGCCTGGTTGGGAGTACTGAAAGGCTGCTTGGTGCCTTGCATCTGAGTGGTCATCATCTGCTCCATCATGGAGTTCTGCTGTAGCAACACCTGGCCCTGAGGTCCCATCATCTGATTGTGGCTGGACATCATCTGTTGTCCCTGCTGGGGAATCATCTGCTTGGGTGGGGTCATCCTCTGGGGAGAAGGGCCAAGGTTTTGGTTTTGTGGGGTCACCATCATCTGGCCTTGTGGCATCAACTGGGATCGGGAAAGGATCATCTGGTTCTGAGGGTTCAGGGATCCCTGAGCCTGGATGTTTACCATCTGTCCTTGAGAGGATACAATTTGCTGGTGCATTCCCATCAGCTGAGAGGGTGGTCCTTGCTGAGGTTGTCCCTGGATGCTGCCCATGTTCACCTGTGGCACCCCACTGGCACCTGCCTGCTGGTTGTTCATGTTTCCATGAAGTCCCATTAGATTGGTCTGCATCATATTTGGTTGCCCATGTGGTGCTTGCATCTGATTTTGAGGAGGTCCAGATCCTTGGCCACCTTAGAAAAAACCAAAACACATTGCCAGTCAGATACTGCTTGGAGTGGTCTAAGAGCTTGCATGACTCTGGACATGGAGCAACTACCCTGAGACAGTTTTCCTCCCCCTCCCAAGGAGCAGCAGGGTCCCCTTGTGTTTGCAGTCCCCTGCTGCAATGCCTGATGCCACAGACACAGCCTGCTCCTCACACACAGCTCAAAATAAAGCCCTGACTGGTACTGCCCACACCCCACTGCAGGGGACAGAACACACTGCAGTTCAGCTGCTGGCTGAACCTAAGCTGGAAAATCTCCCAAACTCAAAGAACCATGGAATGGGTCAGGTTGGAAGGGTCCTGAGATCATCTACTGCAACCCTCTGCCATGGGCAAGGACACTTCTTGACTTGGCTGCTTAAGGCCTCATCCAACCTGGCCTTGAACACCCCCAGGGAGGAGGCAGCCACAGCCTCCCCGGGCAGCATATTCCAGAGTCTCACCACCCTCCTCCTGAAGAACTTCTTCCTCAGCTCCAGTCTAACCCTGCTCTCCCTCAGCTCCAAACCATTCCCCCTTCTCCTGTCTCTAGACCCCCTCAGGAAAATTCCCTCTGCAGCCTTCCTGTAGGATCCCTTCAGCTACTGGAAGGCAGGTCTAAGGTCCCCCTGGAGTCTTTTCCTCTCCATGCTGAACACCCCCAGCTCCCTCAGCCTGTCCTCACAGCAGAGGTGCTTCAGCCCTTGGATCATCCTTGTGGGCCTCCTCTGGACCACTCCAGCAGTTCCGTGTCCTTCTTAGATCACCTAACTCAGAGTAACTCCTAACCAAAACGAGCTTCAGATGATTTCCTACTGGGTTCAAACACCAACACTGCTGGAGTGCTGCTGAGTGACATCAGCAGAGCACCCAGAATACAGACAAAAGACTAAGAACTGACTCAGGTGGTGATGGCTGGGACCTAACGATTGCATTTGGAGAGGCCTGAGTGTGCCCAGACTTCTAGAGGAGCTAACAACCAACCCCTGCAAGGCAGGATCCAGCTGGTGGTTGTAGGATAACATCTCTCCCCTTTGTTCTTTTTTTTCTGGACAGGAAATTCCTTTTGTGTTTTATTTTCCTCAGCCTCCACCTTCCAGTGCTACTTCCACTCCATTTCTTACCAGATACTTCTGTCCCCTGCTACCAGAGTCCTGAGCAGTACAGCTGGGGGGTGTCAAAGACTTTTCTTGCCCTCACTTAGCAATGTCCCTGTGGCCCCAGCTGCCAGCTCCCTGCCCAGGGCAGCAGTTCAGGGCTTTGGTGTCTGTGTCACAAGCCAAGGCAGAGCATTCTGGGGCAGCCCACCCCCCAAGCAGACCTGTGTGCTGCACGTTCTGGCTGCTCTGCAGCTGCTGAGCTCCGCTGTTCACCGCTGCTCCCGGAGCTGTGGAGGGGCCCTGACCCTGCAGGAAGCTCTGGCTGGCCTGGCCGGCAGGGAACCCTGGTGGCAGCCGCTTGGGCAGTCCTGCACACAAGAGTTGGCTTGTTAGGGACTGGAGACAACAGCAAGGGCACAAAGAACATCTCTGACTGGAGCACAACATGAAGAGAACCTTTGGGGCTGGACTGCCATGTTGCAGGCTTAGGCAGAAATCTTTGCCAAGTACAAACCCCACTAGAGACATTTCCAGTTCTTACCTGGACAGGGATTCTGCCTCATGAGCTCCTGTGCTCACTTGAAGCCATCAGTTAAGCACAAAACTTACCCCACAGGAAGATGGAAAGTCTGTGCTTGACTTTTTACAAGAAAGAAAACCAAGCAATAAAGTTTGCTGCTTTCTTCCCTACTGCAGCTCCACTCTGCTTAGGCCCTTAACTTCCTCCATGGATGCAAACACAATCAGCTTGGGGTTTTATCCTGGTGATGTGCTCCTGGCCATGACAGTTCTCACCACAACACACCAGGCACATTCTCCTTTGAACACACAAAAGAACTTCTCAGCCCAGAGTGGGCTGAGGAACCTCTGGAGCCAGCACACCCAGAGGCCAGGCTGCTCGTTCAGGGAGCTCTGCTGCTCGAGCAAGGAACTCCCTCAGGTCCCTGTCTGGCACAATGCCCACACTGACACAGCAGAGCATCAGCACTGCCTGGGCACACAGAGCAAAACCTTCCCTCTACCTACCAACTTGAGCAGCAGAAAGAGACTTACAGAATCTTTTTTAAATCCACTGCCAAACAGACAGCGCCACAGACCTAGAAGCCCCTTCACAGCTTCACAGCTTGCATTGGGTTGGAAGGGACCCTCCAAGGGCATCTTGTCCAACCACCTGCAGGCAGCAGGGACACCTCCAGCTAGAGCAGGCTGCACAGGGACACACCAAGGCTGCTCTTGAATGTCTCCAGGGATGGAGCCTCAACCACCTCCCTGGGCAGCCTGTCCCAGTGTCTCCAGCCTCACTGTGCAGAACTTCCTCCTGATGTCCAACCTAACTCTGCCCTGCTGCAGTTTCAAACCACTGCCCCTTGGCCTATCCCCACAGCCCCTTCTGAACAGTCCCTCCCCAGCCTGCCTGCAGGTCCCCTGCAGATACTGAAACACAGCTCTAAGGTCTCCCTGGAGTCTTCCCTTCCCCAGGCTGAACAGCCCCAATTCTTTCAGCCTATCTCCCTATCAGAGGTTCTCCAGCCCTCTGATCATCTTTGTGGCCTTCCTCGGGACTCTCTCCATCAGCTCCATCTCCTTCTTGTGTTGGGGTCCCCAGAGCTGGACACAGCACTGCAGGTGAGGTCTGCCCAGAGCAGAGGGGCAGGATCCTCTCTCTCCAGCTCTGGCCACACTGTTTGGATGCAGCCCAGGCTGCCCTTGGCCTTCTGTGCTGCCAGTGCCCATTGCTGGCTCCTGTCCAGCCTCTCCCCAACCAGCACCCCCAAGTCTTCCTCTGCAGGGCTGCTCTGGCTCTCATCAGCCCCAGCCTGGATTGATATCCAGGGTTACCCTGACCCAGGTGCAGGACCTTGCACTTTGCCTTACTGAACCTCCTGAGGTTCTCCTCTGACACCTCTGCAGCCTGCACAGATCCCTCTGTTTGGCTCCCATCCTGCCCCTCAGTCTTACCAACCTCAACCACTCAGCTTGGTGTCACCAGCAGACTTGCTGAGGGTGCCTCAATCTCTCTGTCTCTATCATTGCTGAAGATATTGAACAGCTCTGGTCCTGATCTGGCTCCCTGAGGGATACCACTTGTCACCTGTCTCCATCTGGACATTGAGCTGTTGACCACTACCCTTTGGACGTCACCATCCAACCAATTCCTTAGCCACTGTCCTCCCTGATTTTTCTGACCCCCAACAAGCAGGCAGTTTCCCTTTGGTTTCTTTTCCCATTGCAGCTTTCTTGCATGGTTCATTAATTGGACTGCTTGTGTTAATTAATCTGCTCTGAGGCTTGTAAGAAATATTTCATGACAGTCAAGTGCAGAGTCAAACAAGACCCATCTGTGAACATGGAGCAGCCACTCTGGTTTTAGTTCTGCTAAACCTTCAGGGCAGTTGTGCCTGCAGGGATGCTTGAACTGAGAACAAGGCCTGCACATGGCCTGCTCCAAATCAGTGTCAGCCCTGATCTGTTAAAGTAACTCAGGGAAATGAAAGCACAGAAGGCATTCATCACATCCTGCATCCAAAGCAGTGTGGCCAGAAGATGAGAGAGAGGATCCTGCCCCTCTGCTCTGGGGAGACCTCACCTGCAGGGCTGTGTCCAACTCTGGAGCTCTCAACACAGGAAGGACATGGAACTGATGGAGAGGGTCCAGAGGAAGCCACAAAGATGATCAGTGGGCTGGAGAACCTCTGCTACAAGGACAGGCTGAGGGAGTTGGGGCTGTTCAGTCTGAAGAAGAGAAGGCTCTTAGGGGGATTTTAGAACAGCCTTCAAGTACCTGAAGAGGGCTACAAGAAGGCTGCAAAGAGACTGTTTGCAAAGGCCTGCAGGGACAGGAGCAGGGACTCTGGAACAGGCTGTCCAGGGAGGCTGTGGCTGCCTCCTCCCTGGAGGCGTTCAAGGCCAGGTTGGATGAGGCCTTAGGCAGCCAAGTCTAGTCGAGAGGTGTCCCTGCCCATGGCAGGAGGGTTGGAATAGCTGAGCTCTGAGGTCATTCTGTGACTCTATTAATCAACTTCACCTGCATTGAAATGAGGCCCATGGCACCAGCAGTGCAAACAAGCAGCTTGTCCAGCTCAGCACCCCAGCAAGGGGCACTGCTGACAGCCTGTGGGCAGACTGCAGACGTACAGCAAGAGGGCAAGGAACCAGAACCTGGGAGCTGGGAGACACAGAGCAAGGCACACAGCTTCCAGAGCAGACAGCACAGGCTTCAAAGGCTTGAGCAAGACCTTGTGTGTGGGTGCCTGAGAGCAGCCACGAGAAAGATTGATGCACAAAGAAGTGAGGAGGGCTCAAGTCTGGCACAGAACTACAGAAGGCTCAAGGGAAAAAAAAAAAAAAACAAAACACCAAGGACCCAAAAGAGATCTTTGGAATGGCAAAGGAAATCCCTTCACTGTTAGAGAAGAATTCTAGAAGTAGCAAGTAAAAGACATGATTGTGGAGGTCTTGAGTGTGGAGCCAAAGGGGAAGTTAAAACATCCCCTGACCTCTTGGGGGAAACCAGCACAGCAGCAACAGCTCTTTGCTCTTTTCTGTGGGGAGAAACTAATGACACAGGGCCAAGAGACAGACACCCCTTGGAAAGGGAGAGGTAAAATAACAGTGCTTCAGTTCTGGGGTAGAAAAAGTAAGTGGGGATAGAGGAAGCTGAAGAAAGAAAGAATAATATTCATTGGTTCTTATTGCACTCTCTCTTTTTCAGAAAAACCCTCCCCTCACCCCCAAATAAAAAACAATCAAAACCCAAACCCCAGAGCAGAGAGAGCCCAGCCCAGAGCTGAACAGAGAGCCCCCAGAGCAGAGCCCCAAAGGCAGAGCCCCCAGAGCAGAGCAGAGAGAGCCCAGCCTAGAGCAGAGAGCCCAGAGCACCTCTGAACTTGCTTAAAGGCAACAGAAGAGTTGTCAAGAGCACAAGTGGAAGCCAACCTCAGCAGCTGCATACAGCACGTTCTTTCTGCAGTGGCCCAGAGCCTGCCCCTAGGCTGTCACCATGCAGGGCAGAGACAGGCAGCAGGCAGGAGGTGATGCCCCTGCTCCTTCCCCCATGCCCTCTTTGTGTCCAGTCTGTGCCTTCATTCTGTCTTAAAGGACCTTTTCCAAACCAGCTGTGTGTAACTTTAGCTGTGGCCATGTCATCTTTCCTGGCTAGTTCCAGTCAAAGCAAGCCTCAGCAGTGCTTACCTCCCAAAGCAGGATGTAACCCCTGTGGAGCTTGGCTTTGCTGCTGCATCACCATGAAGTTGGGGGGCACACTCCCCTGCTGCACCATCGCACTGCGGCTGGGAGAGCTGACAGGCTGCTGGAACCCCTGGGGAAGGTTGCTGTTCTGGGGAGGCCTTGGTCCCATCTGCTGCTGGGGTTGGTTAACTGTTGGAGATGATGCAGGAGACCCCTGCTGGAAGGAGGAGGGAGAGGAAGCAGGAGACTTGTTGGTCAGGTGGGGTTGTTGCAGCGGCGTAGGAACCCGCGAGGGCCCTACCTGAAGGCTTTTCATTTGAGGAGCAGTAAACTGGCCAGGATTGCTCATCTGGGGAAAGTTTGAGTGAGCCTGAGAAGCTTGCTGGCTTCCAAAAGGATATGGAGGAGGAGGATGAGGAGGAGTTTGTATGGTTGCTAGAGATGGTCTCGCTTGAAGCTGCTGCTGCATTTGTCCAGGTAACGGAGCCTTCTTCCAGCCCTGGCTTACTGCCAGTGTGCCCAACACTCCCTGGCTTGGAGGAGGCTGAAGTGCTCCTGAAGGAAGCTGGTTCCAGCCAGGGGGAACTGGAACCTGTGCTGGCGAGGTGAAGGAAGGTCGAATGCCCTGCTGGGGCTGCTGGTGCGGCTGGGGGGGACGTGGCTGCAGCTGCGCCTGCTGCTGGAGCTGCTGAAAGCTGCCCGAGGTCAGCTGCCTGTTCACAGGCACTGCCTGCAGCGAGTGCAGCTGGGGACCCAGAGAGCCAGCTGGGTGGGTTTGCTGCTGGATGTTTAGGCCAGACAAGAGTGGGTCCATTGCATCTATCAAAACAGCAAAGAAAAACCATTACAAAATAACCCAATGCAGCCCAAGCCCACCCCGAGGGCAGCCACAGAGGGCAAGCTGCTTGCTTGCCTGTGCTTCCTCTGCACAAAAAGTCACCTTCCAGTGCTCCAACTTCTCCATCAGACAGCACAGGCAATGCTCCACAACTTTTCAAGTGTCTGGGCATCCCCAGAAGCCAGCTCTCACCCAGGTATAACCTCTACAACAAGGCAAGAATGCTCCCAAGAGCTTTTTGCTACAGACCAAAGCAGGTCCTCTGCACACTGAGACTGCCAGAGTCACAGAGCATCTCCAGCTGGAAGGGACCCAAAGGAGCCCAACTCTCTGCTCCTCACAGGACTACCCAGAACCAAACCAGTCCTCCTGGAGCTCTGACAGGATTGGTGCCATCACCACTTCCCTGGGAGCCTGTTCAGGGACCCACCACCCAGAGCCTTCTCCTAATGTGCAATCTGCACTTGCCCTGATGCAGCTTTGTTCTATTTCCTGACCCCTCTTGCTGAGCACCAGAGAGAGGAGCTCAGCACCTCCCTTCCACTTCCCCCCTTCAAGAAGCTGTAGCCTGCCACGAGGACCCCCTCAGCCTTCTCTTCTCCCAGCTGAAGAAAGCCAAATGACCTCAGCTGCTCCTTGCAATGACCTTTCTGTGCCTTGGTCTCCCTCCTCTGGACACTCTGTCCTTTGTGTGTTCAGCTGCCCAAACCTGCACCCAGCACTCAGGGTGAGGCCACAGCACTGCTGTGCAGAGAGGGACAATCACCCTCCTGGCCTGGCTCCCTGTGCTGTGCTGGATGCCCCCCAGGACAGAGCCCCTTTGGCTGCCAGGGCACCCTGCTGACTGCTGTTCACCTTGCCAGCAACCCACACCCTGATCCCTGTCTGTGGGGCTGCTCTGCAGCCTCTCCTGCTTCAGTTTCTATGCATAACCAAATCCTTCATGGATTCACAGAATGGTTTGGGTTGGAAGGGACCTTAAAGATCATCCAGTGCCAACCACCTACCAGCCCAGCTTGCTCAAGGCCTCATCCAGCCTGGCCTTCAACACCTCCAGGGAGGAGGCATCCACAGCCTCCCTGGGCAACCTGTGCCAGTCTCTCCCCACCCTCAATCTCAACAATTTCTTCCTCCTCTCCACTCTCAATCTCCCCTCTCCCAGCTCAAAGCCATTCTCCCTCATCCTGCCACTCCCAGCCCTTCTCACAAGTCCCTCCCCAGCTCTCCTGGAGCCCTTCAGGTCCTGGGAAGGCTGCTCTGAGTTCTCCCTGGAGCCTTCTCTTCTCCAGGCTGAACAGCCCCAACTCTCCCAGCCTGGCCCCACTTCTTGGGACTATTATCCCTACAAGTTAAAAAGCAGGCACAAGGAATCCAGGCTGTGTCATAAACTGACCTGCCCAGATCTCAAACATTTATGGACAACGCTGCCTGGAATAATAAACACTGCACAGGCCTGGAGAAGTCAGCATGCACTGTCACCATTCCATGGAATCACAGAACCATTCAGGTTGGAAAAGAGCCTCAGGATCACCAAGTCCAACTACTGACCCTACTCTGCAAGGGTCACCCCTGAACCATAGCCCCAAGCACCACATCCAAACCACCTTGAAACACCTCCAGGTTTGGGGACTCCACCACCTCCCTGGGCAGCCTGTGCCAGTGTCTGACCACTCTTGCTGTGAAATATTTCTATCTACTGTCCAGTCTAAACCTGCCCTGCTGCAGTTTGAGGCCATTCCCTCTTGTTCTATCACTAATGACTTGTGAGAAGAGACCAGCACCAACCTCTCCACAACCTCCTTTCAGGGAGCTGTAGAGAGCCAAGAGGTCTCTCCTTAGCCTCCTCTTTTTCACACTAACCAGCCCCAGTTCCTTCAGTGGCTCTTCATAAGGTTTATTCTGGAGGGACAAGTAACAATCACCTCTCTTTCTGTATTCCCCAAATGTAAATAAATTGCAGTGGCAGAACTGTGAAGAACAAGCCCTAAAATCATTCACACCCCTCAGACCCCCGAGCTTTAAACTTCCATCTTGCCAGCCCCTCCTGAAAACCTCTCATGCTGAGTCTGCTGCATTTGCTTCCCACTGGAGACATCTGCCTCCTCCAGCCACCCCTGGCTTGTGTCACAACCAGGGAGGGCAGCAGGGCCAGGAGGTGCCCATCCCCCTGTGCTCAGCACTGGGGAGGCCACACCTCGAGTGCTGTGCTCAGCTCTGGGCCCTCCCTGCAGGAAGGACATTGAGGGGCTGGAGCCTGTCCAGAGCAGGGCAACGAGGCTGGAGAAGGGCCTGGAGCCCCTGGGCTAGAGGAGGGCTGAGGGAGCTGGGGGTGTTGAGGCTGGAGAAGAGGAGGCTGAGGGAGACCTCATTGCTCTCTGCAGCTCCCTGAAGGGAGGTTGGGGTGAGGAGGTCACAGCCTCTGCTGCTTGGTGGCAAGGGACAGGAGCAGAGGCAATGGTTCCAAGCTGCCCAGGGGAGGCTCAGGCTGGAGTTGAGGAAATATTTCTGCCCTGGAAGGGCTCTCAGACATTGGCCCAGGCTGCCCAGGGCAGTGCTGGAGTCCCCATCCCTGGGGGTGTTCCAGCAGCTGTGGCCCTGGTGCTTAGGGCCATGGTTTGGTGCTGAGCCTGGAATTGGACTGGATGAGCTTGGAGGTCTCTTCCAACCAGACACATTCTGTGATTCTCTTAACTGCACCCAAAGACAAAGCTCAGCCACAACAGCTCTGCTGCAAACCCACCACTGCCCCAGCTCAGTGCATCTGAACAACCTCCCCAGCAAGCTGCTGCCTGCTGAGGCACCCAAGTGACTTGAGAAGCTTTACCAGGGGAAGCCCCAGGCCAGCTTTGCAGCACTCCTGTGAGCACAGCCTCAAGCCTAGTGCTAAAGACTAAAAATCCAGGAACATTTCCAGTGTGACTACATTTTACCACCTGGCTGTGAGGAAGGCCGAGACGTCCTTGGCTGAAGCTCAGCACCAGCACCACTTGCCACCATAGAGGAGGGCACATTTCCACTCTGAGACATCATGACAGCTGCAGCATTGCTCATTCTTATCAAACCTTAAAAAACACAAAGCAAAATCACCAACTCTTGCAGTCTGTACAGAGGCAGCAAGCAGAGATTCTCTGTGCCAAGCAAATATTGCTTTAGCTTTTGAGGGTAGTTTGGAAGGACCTGAGGACACAGAGCTCTGTCTGAGAGCTCACATTTTCTGGAATAACAACAAATGATCCCAGGGCAAGCTGAAGCTTCTCCTTCAGCACCAAACCTTTAAAAAGGCAACACCAGCAACTCATGAATGACTGGAGCCTGGCTTGCCACTGAAGTCACCAAGTGACAAGACTCTGTCAGAGCTGGACATGCACTAAGGGTCTTGCAAAATCTGACACTAGACAACAACTGAAATGTTGTAAGAGAGAAAAAAATCCAGGGTTTCATTCCCCAGGCTGCTGAATGAAAGCCTTCTGCACTGCTGGGTAGATTGCTGCTGCATTGGTACTGTTTCACTCATACTGGTGAGCTGCAGGCTCATGACTGTCCCAGTGAGAGCAGAGCAGCCTCTTTCAAAGCAAACTAACAGTTACATTCCTTGCTGAGCACAATTATTTAACTGCTGTTTAAGCAGGTGTCTGCAGAACCACAGAATGGGTTGTAAGGGACCTTAAAGCTCATCCAGGTCCAACCCCTGCCATGGGCAGGGACACCTCCCACCAGCACAGCTTGCTCAGGGCCTCATCCAGCCTGGCCTTCAACACCTCCAGGGAGGGCACAGCCACAGCCTCCCTGGGCTCCTGTGCCAGTCTCTCCCCACCCTCACTCTCAACAATTTCTTCCTCCTCTCCACTCTCAATCTCCCCTCTCCCAGCTCAAAGCCATTCTCCCTCATCCTGCCACTCTCAGCCCTTCTCACAAGTTCCCCCCCAGCTCTCCTGGAGCCCTTCAGGTACTGGAAGGCTGCTCTGAGGTCTCCCTGGAGCCTTCTCTTCTCCAGGCTGAACAGCCCCAACTCTCCCAGCCTGGCCCCACAGGGAGGTTCTCCAGCCCTCTGATCATCTCTTTGGCCTCCTCTGGGTCCTCTCCAGCAGCTCCAGGTCCTTCTTGTGCTGGGGCCAAATGCTCCTTCCATTCCTTCTCATCAGCATCCACACACACACATCTTAACCTTCACTTGGATGAAAACTGCTTTCCATCCTCTTGACTAAGACATTAATTAGTTTAGTTTATCTTATGATCCAGCTCTTAAAATGACTTAGTAGCTTCAAATCTTGATAAAATATGACTTCTGTAGATAAAAATTACTTAACATGCAAATATAGAGTTTAACACAGCTACACCTCCTCAGGAAAAGTGAATTTTATGATCAGATCTTAAAAGTTTATCAGCAAATATATAGAGAGACTAACACAGAGTGTCCTGTCCACAGCATCACAATGCACTGGCTCTGAAATGCCTTCTCACTACACACTGAATTGGGGCTCATGCTCACTGTGCACAGGCACCAATCTCAAACCAGAGCAGAGCAGATTTAGATGGAATGTGAGGAACAAGTTCTGCACCATGAGGGTGGTGGAACAGGAACAGGTTGTGGCCCCATCCCTGGAGATATTCAAGGTGAGGCTGGACAGGGCTCTGGGCAACCTGATCCAGGGGAGGATGTCCCTGCTGGCTGCAGGGGGTTGGAGTGGATGAGCTTTGGAGGTTCCTTCCAAGCCAGACCATCCTGTGATTCAAACAGCCAACTGTGAGAATGTCTGCACACTTCTAAGGCAGGTCACTACATTAGACCCAGCTGCCTCAGGTCTTTAAGGGAAAACAAACAACCAATAACCACGCAAACAAAAAACCCAACCAAAAAAACACCCAGCCATAAAACACAGGCACAAAAACTCCAAACAAAACCAACCACATGTGGTGGTTTGGCCCTGGCCTGGAGGCCAGATGCCCACCAAAGCCGCTCTATCACTCCCCCTCTTAAATGGACAGGGGGAGAGGGGAGGAAGAAAAAAAAATTGACCAAAGCTAATAATAAGATAGAAGCGAATTTAATAACAATAATAGTCAAAAGCAATAGACCGCGCGGAAGCAAGAGAGAGATGTTAGTCTCTACTTCCCATCAGCAGGACGATGGTCGGTCTCGGGAAGTAGGGCTCTCTAAGCTTGATAGTTGCTTGGGAGGATAGACGCCATGGACCAATCCCCCCACTTCCTTCTTTTACTTCATTCTTATATCTGAGCTGACGTCATATGGCATGGAATACTTCTTTGGCCAGTCCAGGTATGCCAGCTCAGCCATGTCCCCTCCCAAGATCCTGCCCATCCCTCAATGTACTCTTGGGGCAGGGAAGCATTGAGAAGACATAGCCTGGGTACTTATTCAACAGTAGCCAAAACATTGCTATGTAATCAACTGCTGCTGCAAAACACAGCACTGGAGAATTAACTCCAGCTTGGCCAAACCCAATACACCACAACAAACCAAACAAAAAACCCCAACAAACCACAACAAAACCAAACCCCAAAGCAAACACTCAAACCACCAAACCCTCAAAAAATCCCCAAACCAATCTGCCCAAAACACTCCAATATCTGTGGGATAAAATGCAGTCAGCTGTTGGAGGTGTCAGGTGGTGACAAAGTCCCCAGGAGCCAGCACTGGTCCCTGGCAGCCCAGAGCCAGCTGTGTGCTGAGCTGCATCCAGAGCAGGGAGAGAGCAGCACAGGGAGGGGATTCTGCCCTCTGCTCTGCTCTGCTCAGACCCCACCTGCAGCACTGCCTCCAGCTCTGGGGCCCCCAGCACAAGAAGTTGGAACTGTTGGGAGAGGCTCCAGAGGAGGCCACCAAGATAATCAGAGGGCTGGAGAACCTCCCTTGTGGGGACAGGCTGGGAGAACTGAAGCTGGAGTTGTTCAGCCTAGAGAAGAGAAGGCTCCAGGGAGACCTCAGAGCAGCCTTCCAGTACTTGAAGGGGTTTCAGGAGAGCTGGGGAGGGACTTTGGACAAGGGCTGGGAGTGGCAGGATGAGGGATAATGGCTTTGAGCTGGGAGAGGGGAGACTGAGACTGGAGAGGAGGAAGAAATTCTTTAGAGCAAGGGTGGGGAGAGACTGGCACAGGTTGCCCAGGGAGGCTGTGGCTGTGCCCTCCCTGGAGGTGTTGAAGGCCAGGCTGGATGAGGCCTTGAGCAAGCTGTGCTGGTGGGAGGTGTCCCTGCCCATGGCAGGGGTTGGGACAGGGTGAGCCTTAAGGTGCCTTCTAACCTGAGCCATTCTGTGAATTTAGTTCCCATACCTGGGGCATGGTTTGACAGCAGAGAGCCAAGAACACCCCAATTCAAATGGCAGCTCTGCAAACCACAGCTCCTAGACCCAGTGGCCTGAATTTCCAAGGCACAAAGAGCAAAGACACTTTACCTTGTCCCCCCTGCATGGGGAAGCCTGCATCCATCCGCACCGAGCTGCCTGCTCCCAGGGGGCCGTTGATCCGCACATCCTGGCTCCTGTTCTGAGCCAGAGCTAAGTTGATAGCACCTTCCCCTGAAAGGCAGAGTCTGGGTCAGCTGAGTGCTGCATGGGAAGGTGGCACGGGTTGCCATGGGTGCTTTACCAACAACCCCAGAGCTGAGACCTCCAGAAGGTGTGGAGCATCTAGAGTGCAGCCCAGGGGGACACAGGCAACTCTGCTTGCGTTCCCAGAATGCCTGCACCTAACCTTTACAAGAGGACAGCAGCAGCTGCCTCTTCCCCTTTCTCCCTCCCTCTCTCCTTCCCCATGCTGCTCCCTTATCTTTGTGACTGTAGGTGAGTGAGGCCTCGAGTGGCCTTGGCAGAGGCCTGGAGCTGGTGAGCTGAATTTCAGCTGCATCACAGAGGGTCAATAGTGGGGGGGTGCAGGGAGGCATTCTATGGGGGGGTGCATTTGGGCCTGGAATTTTGGCCTGGTTGGTGGAGGTCAGGGAAAGTTTTGGCTTAATGGGTTCTGTATGAAGCCCAGACTATGGCTTTTGGGTATTTGATATATGTTTTGCACTGTGGCACTGCAGTTTATGGGTAGCACTTCCATTGAGACTTCCAACCCTATCCTATATTTCTATCCAGTCCTCTATGTGGAGTTTTCTTTAACTCCTTTGAGAAGAATTAAAGAGACTGTCTTGCTCCCTTAGCCCAAGACAAAAGGCAGAACACAGAGAGTTTCAAAAGGACACCAAGAGGGTGCCAAGGAATGAAGAAGGAGCTTCAACTGTGATGTGCTGTGCTGCCATGCAGCCAGACCTGGACAGGCTGGAGAGCTGGGCACAGATGAACCTCATGAAGTTCAACAAGGGTAAGGGTAGAGTCCTGCTCCTGGGGAGGAACACCACCAGGCACAGGACAGTTTAGAGGTGACCTGCTGAAGAGCAGCTCCACAGAGAGGGCCCTGGAGTCCTGCTGGACAATAAGCTCTCCATGGGTCAGCAATGTGCCCTGGTGGCCAAGAAGGCCAAAGGGATACTTGGGTGCAGTAACAAAGAGTGTGGCCAGCAGGTCAAGGGAGGGTCTCCTGCCCCTCTATTCAGCCCTGGTTAGACCACAGCTGGAATACTGTGTCCAGTTCCTGGCTCCCCACTTCAAGAGAGACAGGGAAGTGCCGGAGAACTCTGAGGATGATGAAGGGACTGGAACATGTCTGATGAGGAAAGGCTGAGAGTCCTGAAACTGTTTAGTCTGGAGAAGGCTGAGAGAGGATCTGATCAGTGGTTACAAATAGCTGAAGGGTGCTGTCAGGAGGATGGGGCCAGGCTCTCTGCAGTGGTGTCCAGCAATAGGACAAGGGGCAATGGATGTAAACTCAGTCATAGGAGGTTCCACCTCAACACAAGGAAAAATGTTTTCACTGTGGTGGTGCTGGAGGCCTGGAGCAGGCTGCCCAGAGAGGTTGTGGAGTCTCCTTCTCTGGAGACTTTCAGAACCCACCTGGATGTGTTCCTGTGTGACCTGCCCTAAGTGGTCCTGCTTTGCAGGGGGACTGGACTCAATCTCTGGAGATCCCTTCCGATCCCTAGCACTCTATGGCTCTATGACTCAAAAGCACAGTTCTGCATCAGCTTATCCTCACCTGGATTTCAGTTAAAGAACAACCAACCACAACAAGGCCTTGCATTGATCCCAGCTGTGCTCCTGGACAACTGTCCAGAACTGAACTGTCATTGAGAAATCCACTGAAAATTTGGGGTTGGGAAAACCTCACATGAAACAATTATGGCCAAAATCCTGCTGAGCCATTTCTCATGCTAAGACACTTTCCAGGTGGGCTCCTGATGCTGAAAAGGGTTTACAGCCAGCATCTTTACTACTGACTGTGGTAGTTTCAGGCTGTGCCTTGAAATTTTTCTACAGATCTTGAACAGAAAGTAGTAGAATGTAAATAAATCACCATTGGGTCTGTGTCCTGAGGGGTCAAACCCCCAAACGTGCCCTGGCCCAGAGAATGGCCAAGCACCTGTGAATGTGCTAACCTGGACACTTCCTGGGCTCCAGACAACCCTGTACCAGGTGTGATTAACTTTGTGACACAGCTGGCAGCTGGGTGTGCCCCTGGCCAGCTTTGGATATGCCTCACCCCATGGGTCCAGTGTTACCAAAGGGCATTCATTGTCTCAGGACAGTATTTAAACCAGCCCAGGAGTCAGGCAACTTGCCTTGTGCTCACCCAGACAGCAACAAGAGCCAAGGGCTGCCCAAGAGCTGCTGAGGGCCTGCTGACCACAAAGAGCCAAGGGCTGCCCAAGAGCTGCTGAAGAATCTGTTCTAGCAGACCAACAACTTCAGCCAGGCCTTGCACCTGCACCAAGGCAGAAAGGGGAAAAGCTCCAAGGGGACTGAATCCCAGAAGAGGCTGCAGCCCAGCGAGGGAGCACACAAGAGAGAGGCCCTTAGCCCTCTCTGAGCCCAGGGCAAGCTCCAGACTGTGAACTGGGCACGACAAGAGAGAGGCCTTTAGCCCTCTCTGAGCCAAGGACTGCTCCAATCAGAGCCACAGCCTCTGGGCAGACACCAGACACAGGAGCAGGTGCTGAGTCCCCAGCCAGGCTGCCATGGAATCCCATGGGTGGGAACCCACAGCTCCCAGCACCTGTGTGGCCAATGTGAATTGCTGCATGGGAAAGCTCAGATCTGTGCTTGAGCCATTTCACTGTCTGGAGATGTGCAGTGGGAAAGCCACAACCAAATCACTGACCCTGTGACTGCATTTGGTAAATAAGCCATGGTGGTGTCTGAAGAGACCACTGCCCAAGAGAGTCAGCAGAAAAGACAGAAAAGAGACATTTTGATTACAGATGTAAAAAGGAAAATCATGATAATTCTAAACAATCCCATTGGACAGACTGACAAAGTTGGTCTGTATGGTCTAACTTTCTCTTGTTTTGGCTGCCTTGCCCTAGCTCTGGCTTCTGCTTGGCTTTGCTGACCTTGGCGTGTTCTTTGTTGTGGCTGAGTATCTAACAAACATCTCTCTGCTCTTTCTGTCCTCTAGAGTGTACAGGGGGGTAAGGAAGGGGGCAGGGAAGGGGAAGCTGTTACTAGCTCCCCTGGTTTTGCCTGGGGGGTTCTTGTGCTGCTTATCAATTGTAAATCTCTGTAAATAATGTAAATATTGTATATTTTGTACGTATTCATTGTATTTCAGCTTAGATTGTAGTTTTGCTTGTAAATACAGCTTCATCTGCTTCCAAGGGAGCTGCTCTGGCAATTTCATCTTGGGGGGAATTTTCAACCCACCACACTGACCCTCTCCCTGAAAGAAGCAAAGCTACCAGTGCCCTGCAGGCATCTTCCAAACTGCTCAGGGACAATGCTGACCAAGCACACAGAATGCTGAGTGCACTTCAGTTTGAGCTGGCTGCCCTGGGAAGCAGAGAGGTGTGAGCAGTACCTTCAATCTGCACGGAGAGGATGCCCAGGTCCCGCAGCTGCTGGTTGTTGCTCTGCGCCAGGAGCCGCAGGCGCTCGGCGGCCTCCCGGGGGATGTTGAAGGTGACCCTGACGCTGTTCCAGGGCTCGATCTTCTGCAGCTTCAACTTGCTGGACTCTGGAGAGGAAAAGGGGCAGAGTCAGTGCAGTGGAGAAAGGGCTTGGGAAAGAAAAGCACAGCTGGAAAAAGCAAAGCAAGGACCTGGCTTTGAGACTTGTCAGTGGTGGGTCTCAAGCACAGGAGATGCCTGCAGTGCAGGTGCACAGAGCCACACTGCCACACCTCCTGCCCTGCTCACAAAGCTCAGGTCAGGCCTGGGGCCCTCACTCCAAGAAGGACACTGAGGGGCTGGAGCAGGTCCAGAGAAGAGCAACCAAGCTGGGAAAGGGTCTGGAGAACAGGGCTGGGGAGGAGCAGCTGAGGCAGCTGGGGGTGTTTAGTGTGGAGAAGAGGAGGCTGAGGGAGACCTCATTGCTCTCTGCAGCTCCCTGAAAGGAAGCCAAGAGAGCCAATGGTATCTTGGGGTGCATCAAGGAAAGTGTGGCCAGCAGGTCAAGGGAAGTTCTGCTGCCCCTCTGCTCTTCCCTGCTGAGATCACACCTGCAATGCTCTGTCCAGTTCTGGGCTCCCCAGTTCAAGAGAGACAGGCAGCTGCTGAACTCACCTATGAGGATGACGAAGGGACTAGAACGTCTGTTTGAGGAGAAAAGGCTGAGAGCCCTGGGGCTGTTCAGTCTGGAGAAGAGAAGGCTGAGAGGGATCTGATCAATGTCCAAAACTATCTGATGAGTGGGTGTCAGGATGAAGGTGCCAGGCTCTTTGCAGTGCTGCCCAGTGATAGGACAAGGAACAACAGGGACAAGCTGGAACCCAGGAGGTTCCACCTCAGCATGAGGAGAAACTTCTTCAGTGTAAGGGTGCTGGAGCCCTGGAGCAGGCTGCCCTTCTCTGGACATCTTCAGAACCCACCTGGATGTGTTCCTGTGTGACCTGCCCTGAGTGACCCTGCTCTGGCAGGAAGGTTGGAGTGGATGATCTCTGCAGGTTCCTTCCAACCCCTACCATTCTGTGATTCTGTGATTCTCCAGACCCTTTCCCAGCTTTCTTGCCCTTCTCTGGACCTGCTCCAGCCCCTCAATGTCCTTCTGGCAGTGAGGGGCCCAAAACTGAATCCAGGATTCAAGGTGTGGCATCACCAGTACCTAGTCCAGGGGCCCTGCTCCTGCTGCCCACACCTTCTTGGCCACCTGGGCACACCCTGGCTCCTGTTCAGCTGCTGACAGCTAGCACCTCCAGAAGGCCAGTGCCAACAGAGCCCTGGCAGTATTTCATTAATTGCTACCACAGTAATCAGTTTTTCTGAACAGGTATCTTCAATCCAGTGCAAAAGAAGAGAGCTTCTTACAGCAGTGCAAAGTCTGGAGCTGCAGCTTTCCTGACCACCTGCTGTACACAGGAGTTCAGCATCGCATCTACAGGACTCTTAAACACCCCCAGGGATGGAGACTCCACCACCCTCCTGGGAAGGCTCTTCCAGTGCTGAGAACTCTTGCTGGGAAGAGATTCTTCCTAATATCCAACCTGAACCTCCCTTGGTGCAATCTGAGGCCAATTCCTCTTGTTCCATCACTTGTTGCTTGGTTGAACAGACCAACCCCCACCTGGCTCCATCCCCTTTTTAGGGAGCTGTAGAATGCAAGGAGTTCTGCCCTCAGCCTCCTCTTCTGGTTTGAAAGTTACAGGTGGGAAGTGGGAAGAAGGAAGGGCAGGGACCTTGGGTGTGTTTGTCTGAAATGGCACCTGACTGACTAAAAGATTGCTACAAAACACATCTGAGGAGCATTACAAATATATCCCTGAAACAGGTTTATAAGCTTCTGGTTTCTACCTTTCTGAAAAGGAAGCCCCTCTGAAAACAATAAACAGTGGCCTGCACTGGAATCACTTCCTCCACTGCCCCATCAGAGTTGCCAGAAGTTTGCTCACTTGTTGACTCTGAGAAGATGCAAATAATTCATTCTTGTTCTTACCTATTCACCAAGCCCTCCTGCTGCTGCAGCAATGCTGTTATTAAACTCAGCCTCTTTCTACTCTCAAACACATTCTTGGCTGGAAACATGACAGGAGGAGTTTTTAAACCTCCTTCTGTGGAGGCTTGAACATTCCCACATTTATTGTTATTTATGTTTCAATATAATGAGCAGCTCCCCAGGAGCCAGCAGTGCCCTCCTGCAGCCCAGCAGGCAGCTGTGTGCTGGGCTGCAGCCAGAACAGTGTGGGCAGCAGGGCAGGAGAGGGGATTCTGCCCCTGGACTCTGCTCTGCTGAGACCTCACCTGCAGTGCTGCCTCCAGTTCTGGTGTCCCCAGCAGGAAGAGGACACAGAGCTGCTGGAGAGAGTCCAGAGGGTGCCACAAAGATGATCCAGGGGCTGGAGCAGCTCTGCTGTGAGGACAGGCTGAGGGAGCTGGGGGTGTTCAGCCTGGAGAACACTCTGTGGAGACATTAGAGCTGCCTTCCAGGACCTGAAGGAAGGCTGCAGAGGGACTTTTCCTGAGGAGACTAGGGACAGGCCAAGGGGGAATGGTTTGAAGCTGAGGCAGAGCAGGGTTAGACTGGAGCTGAGGAAGAAATTCTTCAGTAGGAGGGTGGTGAGACTCTGGCACAGGCTGCCCAGGGAGGCTGTAGCTGCCTCCTGCCTGGGGATGTTCAAGGCCAGGTTGGATGAGGCCTTGAACACCCAATTCTAGTTGAGAAGTGTCCCTGCCCATGGCAGGGGGTTGGAGTAGATGAGCTCTGGGGTCCCTTCCAATCTGAGCCATTCTGTGACTGACTTTCCATATAACAATTGCAGTCCTGGCTTCACCATTTGTAGGTATCAGCACCACAGCTCCTTGGGTTTTCAGACTCTGCATCTCTGGTAAGCCTAAGCCAAGACCCTGTAACTAACACCACCCTCAATATCCTGCCTTGCCCTGAATCACATTAAATAACTTACCACATGGATCACTTTCAAATCAATTTGACACTGGCTGGGCAGTGTGCTCTGTGCTGTCCCAGCTGGGCTCTCAGCCATGGTTATTAATCCTGCCATTGATGCTGGTGACAAGCCCAGCACACAGATGGCTCTGTGTGACAAGGGCAGCTCCACACAGCCACAGACTAAAACTGTTTGCATTCTAAAGCTGTGCACCTCATCATGGCATTTCACACCAGTACCTGGCATTTCACACCAGTAACTATCTGGTTCCAGTCTACTTCCAACTGATTGCAAGATACAGCTCCAAAGAGCTTCTTTATAGCATTTTTGTCTCCTCCCAGCAAGGACTCCAGAAGTGACACCAGACCTAACTGACTGCAGCTGGACACAATGGGAAGAGATGAACAAAGTGTCAAAGAACTTCTCCTCCCCCTCTACTCTGCCCTGCTGAGGCCTCACCTGGAATATTGCATCCAGTTCTGGCTCCCCAGTTCAGGAGGGACAGGGATCTGCTGGAGAGAGTCCAAGGGAGGGCTACAAGGATGCTGAAGGGACTGGAGACTGCCTGGGGAGGAGAGGCTGAGAGCCCTGAGGGTGTTTAGTCTGGAGAGGAGAAGGCTGAGAGGGATCTGATCAATGTCTATCAATAGCTGAGGGCTGGGGGTCAGGAGGGAAGGGACAGGGACAGGCTCTGCTCAGCTGCACCCTGGGATAGGACAAGGAACAATGGATGGAAACTGCAGCACAGGAGGTTCCAGCTCAACATGAGGAGGAACTTCTGCACTGTGAGGGTGACAGAGCCCTGGAGCAGGCTGCCCAGAGAGGTTGTGGAGTCTCCTTCTGTGGAGCCTTTGCAGCCCTGTCTGGATGTGTTCCTGTGTGACCTGTGCTGGATTCTCTGGTCCTGCTCTGGCAGGAGGTTGGACTGGAGGATCTCCAGAGGTCCCTTCCAACCCCTCACATCCTGGGAGCCTGTGGACTTCAGCTTGGCCATTCAGAAGCCATGGGGTGTTTGCCAGGAGTGACACAAGCAGGCATGCAATGAACAGATTCAGACCTCAGCTAGGAAACTGCTTTGGTTTGAAGAGCAAGAGGCTGCCTGCTGCAGAAGAGAGCACAGCCCCAGGAGCAGCAAGCTGGCAGGATGAGCTGCAGTGACTGGGCAGAGCTTGGCGCACAAGCAGCAGAGAGGGAGCCTGGGGCTGGTGATGTGGCTCTCAGTTCTGGTTATGTGACACATGACAAGGGCTGCCCTGCTCCCAGGCTCCAGGACCCTCCTGCCACCACACTTCAGGCACCCTCCCTGGCCTTTCTGTTTCTACAGCAAATGATACTAGTGGCAAGAAACAGGAGGCTGTTAACCTGACCCTCCAATGAATCTCAGCTGAGGGGGATGCTGGGGGAGGGGGAACACATCCTTGACTGTGGAATCACAGAGTGCTCTGGGCTGCAAGGGACCTTCAAAGCTCATCCAAGTCCAACCCCCTGCACTCAGTAGGGACATTCTCCCCTGGATCAGGTTGCCCACAGCCCTGTCCAGCCTCACCTTGAACAGCTCCAGGGATGGAGCCTCAACCACCTCCCTGGGCAACCTGTTCCAGTGTTCCACCACCCTCATGGTGCAGAACTTGTTCCTCACATCCAATCTCAATCTGCTCTGCTCTAGTTTGAAGCCATTGCCCCTGGTCCTGTCCCTGCAGGCCTTTGCAAACAGTCTCTCTCCATCCTTCCTGTAGCTCCCTTCAGGTACTGGGGTGTTGTTATTAGGTCTCCCTGGAGCCATCTCCAGGCTGAACACCCTCAGGCTGCCCTCATAGTAGAGGTGCTCCAATCCCCTGAGCATTTTTGTGTCCTCCCCTGGAACTGCTCCATCAGCACAGACCCAAACCAGCACAATGCTGCACCCCTGCCCCAGGATTCACTTCCACAGAACACAGCAATGTGTAATGGAGAGAGAAGAAAGATCAAAACAAGGAAAACCTGGGAAGAGGCTGGGGATGAATGGACTCACTGATTAAATCTGTTTTAAACATTGAAGTACCTGCAGAAACTTGGAGCCTGTGTCTCTGAGAACAGCTCCCAGATTCGCTAACAATAACCCACACAGATCTTGTTACAAACTAAGGAACTCCAAAAAAAGAAATACTAATCTTGTTCTTTGCACAAGCACCTTGCTCATTAGCACTACTGGAATTCACAGAGCATTAGGGGCTGGAAGGGACCTCCAGAAATCACCCAACCCAACCCCCCTGCCAGAGCACGGTCCCCCAGGGCAGGGCACACAGGAACACATCCAGGTGGGTTTGGAAAGTCTCCAGAGCAGGAGACTCCACAACCTCTCTGGGCAGCCTGCTCCAGGCTCCAGCACCCTCACAGGGACAAAGTTTTCCCTTCTGTTCCCCTGGCACCTCCTCTGCTCCAGCTTGCCCCCAGTGCCCCTTGTGCTGTCCTTGGACATCCCTGAGCAGAGCCTGGCTCCAGCCCTGCACAGCTTTATCCCCAGCCATGAGGGCAGCCCTCAGGCTCCTCTGCTCCCAGCTCCAAGCCCCAGCTCCCTCAGCCTGGCCTCACAGGAGATGTTCCACTGCCTGCAGCAGCTTTGTGCCTCTGACCTGGACTCTCTCAAGCAACTCCATGTCCCTCTTGAACTGAGAGGCCCAGAACTGGACACAATATTGCAGATGTGGCCTCAGCAGGGCAGAGTAGAACATACAGCTACATCAGAAGGAAGGCAGCTGGCAGATGCCCCAAAGGTACATTACCCATGTGTAGTAGGCCAGGCACATTCTCCAGTATGACCTCTAGCTTCTGCTCAAAGTCTCTGTCTCCTATATTTCCTTTAAAAGCCACGAAGATGGTGGAATCCTGAGGAACAGCCTCCTGTTTCAGTTCATCTTCCTCCAGTCCTGAATCAAAATCCACCTCTGAGTCACCCATAGCTGGGGAGCAGCAGGAGGCACGTGTGTCTTTCAAGCTAGGTACATCATCCACAACCATGGCTTCCAGCAATGGCATCCTGTCAGACCTGAAGACGATTGGGAGGGAAAAAGAGAATTGCAGTCAGTACAAGACTGAGTGTGCAAAGACATTACCAAGAGCTCAGTGGCACCTGAGGTCACTCACAGACCAACCTACCTGGTGACCCAGTGCTAGGGTCTGGGAGACAGATGGTGTTCCTCTGCCAGTGCTGGCCATTGCCCTGTCCCAGCTGTTTGTCCACTAGAACAAACAGGAGTGGCTTCCTGATGGAATTCTGCTGCACATGACTCCAGAAGGATTCCAGCTGACCTAAATGATAAGACAGGGAGAAAGGAAGGGAGAGGGAGGGAAAAAAAAAAAAAGAGATGGTGAGAAAAATCAATCTGATCATTCCCAGCTCGTAGAGAGGACCAGAGGCAGCCAGTGCCAGTTCTGCAGCCTGCTGCCAGGACACTCCTGCTCTGCCAGGGTGCCTGCAGCACTGAGAGACAGGAAAACATCCAGGCTGGCTTTAGGGACTGCAGGGCCACCCAGCAGAGCAGCAGGAATGCCACAGCACATCTGAACATTTCCCAAACAGCTGCTTTGTGTTCAGGGAAATCTCAGGTGCACTGCAGCCCTTCCAAGAGGTCTGGAAGGGTTTAGGAGTTTTCAGCTGCTTCTGCCTGGTACAAATGGAAATATGCTCCCCCCTCTGCCAGCCCACAACTCCCCCAGCACCCCTGCTGAGCCTGGAGAGGAATTCACTCTGAGATAGAGTCAAACATCTGATTTTTCCAGGTTATAGGGTGCCTGGATCTTGCAGTACCTTCTCCTTGCCATGATGACAGTAAGCTAAGCTGCTCTGTGTACTGAAGCACAGCCTGCCCTAAAAGCTACCCCTGAGAAATGCTTTCTGCGAGACACATTTCTCCACTCTATCACAAGTGGTAACAAGGGCTAAGGGACAACTCCCCCACACCCAAGGCTTTGCAGGTATTGCTGGAAAACGAGAAAGGGACTAGGGGAAATGGAAAAAAACAACTAGAAATAGGGAGATTCAGACTGGAGGTTAGGAAGAAGTTCTTCCCCATGAGGGTGGTGAGAGCCTGGCAGAGGTTGCCCAGGGAGGTGGTGGAAGCCCCAACCCTGGAGGTTTTTGCAGCCAGGCTGGATGTGGCTGTGAGCAACCTGCTGTGGTGTGAGGTGTCCCTGCCCATGGCAGGGGGTTGGAGCTGGCTGAGCCTTGAGGTCCCTTCCAACCCTGACAATTCTGTGATTCTAAAAGCCACCAGCCAGAACCAAACCAGGGACCTGTTCCTGACCACTGCTACCAAAACCAAATGAATTCCACAGCCAGGACTGTCAAGACCCCCTAACTCCAAAGCCATGGGCATACAGCACAACCCACTGAGGACATCTGGTCTGGGATAAGACACCTCAAATGGGATACAGTTTGGGTTCTTGGCAGAAGGTGAAGTTCCCAGCACAAATTAAAACCACAGCTCTGAGATGAAAGGTGAGCTGCAGACACTGGCCAGAAAACAGCCTTTTTTCATTAAAATAACCTATGTTAGACAAGCTCAGCTTCAGCTCTTTGCTGTCCTCACACTGCTGAAGGGAGAACACAAATACACAACACACACATGCCAAAGGAAGGACACAGAAGCCACAAATCCCACCAGGTGTTGGTCAGGTCTCTGCACACACTCACTGTGACTGTACAGGGTAGGAGGTTTCACAGTCACAGAGTGGGAGGGGTTGGAAGGGACCTCCAGAGATCATCCAGTCCAGCCCCCTGCCAGAGCAGGGCACCTAGGGCAGGGCACACAGGAAGCCAAGGGGGGCTTGAATGCCTCCAGAGCAGGAGACTCCACAACCTCTCTGGGCAGCCTGCTCCAGGCCTCCAGCAGCCTCACAGTGCAGAAGTTCCTCCTCATCTTTAGATGGAACTTCCTATGGTCAAGTCCATATCCATCACCTCTTGCCCTGTCGCTGGGCACCACTGAGAAGAGCCTGGCCCCATCTCCCTGACCCCCACCCCTTAGATGTTTGTAAGCATTGAGGAGGTCCCCCTCAGCTTCCTCTTCTCCAGGCTAACCACCCCCAGCTCTCAGCCTCTCCTCATACCAGAGCTGTTCAGTCCCCTCAGCAGCTCACTGGCCCTGTGCTGGCCTCTCCCCAGTAGCTCTCTGTCCTTAGAGCTGGGGAGCCCAGAACTGAACCCAACACTCCAGGTGAGGCCTCACCAGGGCAGAGCTCCCTTGCAGCCCTGCTCCCCTGGCCATTACTGCCACAGCCTCTCTCCAGGCTGCAGCCCCAGGCCTGCCTGCTCAAACACCACTCAAATCCTGCATGCAAAGCAGAGCTGATTTTGTCTCACAAGCTGTGCTGCAGCACAAACGGTTCCCAGTCAAGGATCCATTTCCATGGTGCTTTCACAGCCTACTTACCACACCATGGACTTTTTAAAGAAGGGGAATAGAGACAAAAAAAACCAAACCTCATTGCCAGGTGAGCACTGAGACAATTAACTTTTTTCCCCCCAGGCCTCCTTGCTGCTCAGATCTCAATTACACCTCTGAGTGGTTGGCATCTCCATTCAACATTCAGGTGCCCAGAGAATGAGAATGACAATTAACAAGCATCTGTGAAAAGCTGTTTCAGTTGATCTTCAGACATCATCTCTTGGGTAGGGAACTTCCTGTCCAGAGCTGGTTTTACAGCAAAGAGACTTCCTTCTCCCTCTGCATTCCCCCTTCTCTCATTACGTAAAAGAAGGAGAAGGAGCTGAGAGTCCTACACAAATCACACCCTGAGTCACACAGATCCAGCTGGAAGATCCCTCCAAGCTCATCCAGTCCAGCCCTCACCCAGCACTGCAGGCTCAGCACCAAACCATGGCCCTAAGCACCAGGGCCACAGCTGCTGGAACACCCCCAGGGATGGGGACTCCAGCACTGCCCTGGGCAGCCTGGGCCAATGTCTGAGAGCCCTTCCAGGGCAGAAATATTTCCCCACATGTATACATGTCTGTCTGTCTGTATGTATGTATGCATGCTGGCTCATGGTCAGTGCCTGCCAACCAACACCCCCAGGTCCCTCTCCCAGCTGCAGCTTTCCAACCACACATCCCCAGGTCTGCAGCTCCCCATGGGGTGGTTGTGACCCAGGTGCAGGATCTGGCCCTGGCCCTTGTTGAGCTTCACACAAAGAGCCTTGCCCATGGCCAAGACCCTGCTGTAAAGCTTCCCTACCCTCCAGCAGATGGACACAGCCACCCAGCTTGGTGCCATCTGCAGACTCACTGAGGGAGCCTCGATGCCCTCAGCCAGATCATTGCTAAAGACATTAAAGAGCACAGGCCCCAGCACTGAGCCCTGGGGGACACTCCTGGTGACTGGCACCAGCCAGGTTCAGCTCATTCCCCACCACTCTCTGGGCTCAGCCATCAGCCAGGTTTTCACCCAGGGCAGAGGGCACTGAGCCAAGCCTTGTGCCAGGAGTGTCTGCAGGAGGATGCTGGGGCAGAGAGTGGCAAAATCATAGAAGAGTTTCAGCTGGAAAAGTCCTTTAAGATCCTGAAGTCCAACCTTCCTTTAACTATATCAAGGCTGGTGCTAAAATAATCTTTGTAAGAGCCAAGCACAGGCACTGTGTGCACTGAATGATGCAAGGGCAAAACACAAGCAAGAAGAAAATTCAACAGAAAATGATTGATCTCAAAGTGTGGAGTTCAAGGGGGAGAAATCTCTGCAATATGCAGACTGCTGGAGGGGCTGGAGTGTTCCATCTGTCAGTCCCTCACAACACAGGCAAACAATGCCGTGTAAGAAATCAAGGGCAAGGCTGTGGATGTTGTTCACCTGGACAGCCTTTGACACAGTTGCTGCTGGCATCCTCATAACAAACCTGGCTGCTCAAGGCTTAGCTGGGCACAGGCTCTGGTGGGAAAGCACAGGCTGGCTGGCTGGGCCCAGAGAGCAGTGCTCAATGGAGTTAAACCCAGCTGGAGGCCAGCCACAAGTGGAGTTCCCCAGGGCTCAGTACTGGGACCAGTCCTGTTCAATTTCTTTATCAACGCCTTGGATGAAAGGATGGAGGCACCCTCAGTGAGACACTGAAAGTGTTGATCTGCTGGAGGGTAGGGAGGCTCTACAGGGGGACCTGCATAGGCTGGACTGATGGGCCAAGGTCACAGGCTCCCAGGATGTGAGGGGTTGGAAGGGACCTCTGGAGATCTTCCAGTCCAACCCCCTGCCAGAGCAGGAGCACAGAATCCAGCACAGGTCACACAGGAACACATCCAGACAGGGCTGCAAAGGCTCCACAGAAGGAGACTCCACAACCTCTCTGGGCAGCCTGCTCCAGGGCTCTGTCACCCTCACAGTGCAGAAGTTCCTCCTCATGTTGAGCTGGAACCTCCTGTGCTGCAGTTTCCATCCATTGCTCCTGGTCCTATCCCAGGGTACAGCTGAGCAGAGCCTGTCCCTGTCCCTTCCTTCCTGACCCCCAGCCCTCAGCTATTGATAGACATTGATCAGATCCCTCTCAGCCTTCTCCTCTCCAGACTCAATTGCATGAGCTTCAACAAGGCCAAGTGCCAGGTCCTGCACCTGGGCCACAACCACCCCAAGGTGAGCTCCAGGCTTGGGGAAGAACAGCTGGGGAGCTGTGTGGTGGGAATGGTCCTGTGAACATGAGCCAGCAGTGTGCCCAGGTGGCCAAGAGGGCCAACAGCATCCTGGCCTGGATTAGAAACAGTGTGGCCAGCAGGAGCAGGGAGGTGATTGTCCCTCTCTGTGCTGTGTGCTGTGCTCAGCACAGGAAGGACATGGAGGGGCTGGAGCAGGGACAGGGCTGGTGAGGGGCTGGAGAACAAGGCCTGTGAGGAGCAGCTGAGGGAGCTGGGGCTGGTTAGACTACAAAAAAGGAGGCTTCACTGCTCTCTACAGCTCCCTGAAAGGAGGCTGCAGAGAGGAAGGTGCTGGCCTCTTCTCACAAGTAGCTCAGGACAGAACAAGAGGGAAAGGCCTCAAGCTGAGCCAGGGGAGGGTTAGGACATTAGGAAAAGTCTGTCCATAGAAGGGGTTGTGAGGCACTGGAACAGCTGCCCAGGGAGGTGGTTGGGTCACCATCCCTGGACATGTCTAAAAGCCATCTAGATGTGGTGCTTGTGACAGAGTTGGAGTGGGTGAAAGGGCTGGGCTGGATGATCCCAGAGGGCTGTTCCAGCCTGGATGATCCTATGACTGATTCTCTGATTTCCAATCTTTTCTTGAAGTGTCTGAAGTGTTCACCTTCTCTGTGAGGGAGCAGAAGACTCCAGCTGTGAGTTTAAAGTTCTCAGGGAAAAGTTCTCAGGGAAATGCTACAGATTAGGACAGATTCCACCACTCTTGCCTCATGGTGCCAAAACTCCACAGGACTGGATGGAACCCTGGCCCTTGCTGAACACCACTGAATACACTTTGCTAGCTCCTGCAGAACCACAGGCCTTGTTTCATCTGCCTCAGGAAATCACAGGGCTGCAAGGCAAGCCTGAGCTTCACTTTCTGTATCAGAACACACAGCTCCAGCTCCCTGAGCATTCTCTTTCTTCTCCTCAGGGACCCCTGCTCCATCCAGCTCCCCCTCTCTCTCTCCCTCCAGAGCTCCTTCCCACATTCAGGTGCAATTTGTCTCAAGTCTGACAGGAGGAAGCAGTGATTTAGGAACCCTTCCTCTTCAGACTGAGCACAGCACGCCGTCCATCTCCCCCCATCTCAGTCCCAGCTGCATCCCTCCTCTGAACAACTTCTGTAATCTGCTTACAGACTTGGCTCCCATAAATCAGGAGCCAGTACACCACTAGAACTAGCAGGGACCTTTGCTCAACACTGCTCCACAGACACAAAACCCTTTAGCAGAGCATAGTTTCAGGCCATTTCCTCTCCTTCTATCACCTGAGACCGGGGAGAAGAGCCCAACCCCTACCTCACTCCAACACCCTTTCAGGCAGCTCTAGAGAGCAGTGAGGTCTACCCTCAGCCTCCTCTTCCCCAGAGTAAATACCCCCAGCTCCCTCAGCTGCTCCTCATACACTGCCCTCCAGACCCCTCACCAGCCTTGCTGCTCTTCTCTGGACACCCTCCAGCACCTCAATGTCTTTCTTTCACTGAGCAGTTCCTGTAAACCAGATGACCTCCCAGAGGGCTATGGAGTAAAAGCCACACCTGAACTGATCTGCACCCACAGCACACTTCAGCAACCTGAGTGTTCAAGTGGCAGCACAAAAAGGACTCTGAGCATCACCCTGCACTCAAGGAGCCCCCATGGCCTCCTTCTTCCCTCTGCACCCTGTTGTTTTAGTTTCCACTTCAACATTTCCCATTACACAACTGTTTCTGGAAACTCAGAGCCTCTCCAGTGCTGCCACGTGGCACCCATGGGCCTGGGCTGGGAGAGGTCCAGCAGCACAGCCAGCACTGCCTGCTCATTCCAAAGCTGGGCTTATGCAGCACAGGCTCATCACTGAAGACAAGGGAGGTGCGGATCAATGGCCAGCTAAGAACCAGAACACACCTGCAGTCCTGAGTGGGAGTAGGGGGTGGCAGGGGACAGCCTCTGAAGACAGGAGTGTGCAAGCAGAAGGAGCCAGGGCTGCCCGGGAGAGGCTGGAGCTCTGGGGTACCCTTGGCACATGGCTAAAACAACTGACTGACAGATGTGCAGGGCAGGGAGCTCCCAGGGGGCACAGCCATGCCATGGGCTGAGCTGCTGCACAGCTGAGTCCCACCACGGTGAAGCCAGAAGGAGTTTATCAAGCCATGTGCTGCACCCCACCAGCAGATCTGAGAGCAAAAGGAAGCCTGCACAACAAACTCAGCTGCACCTGACTGGGCAGTGTCCAGGCCCTGGGAAAGAGGGGATTAGAGCACAACCTGAAACAGGCAGTTGGCACTAACTGGGGAGCAGCTGAACAGGCAAAGCCAGCAGGCTCTGGAGTGCCAGCAGCACCAGATGGAGGTGCTGGTGTCTGGGGTTAGCAAAACAAAAACAAAACAAAACAAAACAAAAAAACCAACAAACCCAAAAAAAGGAAAAAAAATCCTTTTATCTTGGGATCTTCATCCCAAGATCCACTCAACTGATCCCAACTCAGGGTCGTGTCAGTTTGCCTCTTAAACAGAACCTGGAATCAGAGAGTCACAGATGGCATTGGGTTGGAAGGGACCCTCAAAGGGCAGACAACAGGGACACCTCCAGCTACAGCAGGCTGCACAGGGCCTCATCAAGGCTGATCCTGAATGTCTCCAGGGATGGAGCCTCCACCACCTCCCTGGGCAGCCTGTCCCAGTGTCTCCACAGCCTCACTGTGCAGAACTTCCTCCTGATGTCCAACCTAACTCTGCCCTGCTGCAGTTTCAAACCACTGCCTCTTGGCCTATCCCCACAGCCCCTTCTGAGCAGTCCCTCCCCAGCCTACCTGCAGGTCCCCTTCAGCTATTGAAATGCAGCTCCAAGGTCTCCCTGGAGCCCTCTCTTCTCCAGGCTGAACAGCCCCAACTCTCTCAGCCCGTGCTGCTTTCTCCTAACCACTGCACCATGCACCCTGAGCAGGCCAAGCCAAGGCTCTGCAGGTTCTCTGCACAGCCCGTTAGCTACAGGCTGCTTATCCACTTCAGGCAGCTCAGAACAGACACCTCCACAACTGCTGCCACTCCAGAACATGACCCTCCCAGAACAAATATGCAAGGAGCCCAATTAAATAAGAAACACTAAAATCCTGCTCTGCACCTGAGGAAGTGCTCTCTCCCCAGTTGGGAAGGGTGAGAGGAGAAGGCTGCACTGATGGCTTCACTAGCAGATGGCAGAAGCTGGCACTGAGCAGGGTCCTCCTCCTCACACTGACCATTATTTAAAGGTGAAACAGGAAAGAGGGACAACAAATCAGTCTCAAAAAAAAAAAACTGTCTCAAAAAAGAGACAATCAAGCCCTTGGGGAATCCAGAACTGAGGGAGGATAAAAAAATCTTTGAGCAGAGCAGCAATATTCTGAAGGACACAGAACCCTGCTTGTTTCTGCCATCACTTGATGGAGAGGGGCCAGAGGAGGCCATGAGAATGCTCAGGGGGTTGGAGCAGCTCTGCTGTGAGGACAGACTGAGGGAGCTGGGGGTGTTCAGCCTGGAGAATAGGAGGCCCTAGGGAGACCTAATAGTGACCTTCCAGTACCTGAAGGGGCTACAAGAAGGATCATAGAATCCCAGAGTGCCAGCTTCCCATGGGAGATGATTCCAACGTCTGACTGTGCTCATGGGCAACAGGTTTTTTTCTGGAGTCCAATGGGAATGTGCCCAGCAGTAACTTGTCCCCATTGCCTCTTGTCCTTTCCATGAGGATGGAGGGAGACTGTTTGCAAAGGGCTGCAGGGACAGGACCAGGGGCAATGGCTTCAAACTAGAGCAGAGCAGATTGAGATTGGATGTGAGGAACAAGTTCTGCACCAGGAGGGTGGTGGAGCACTGCAACAGGTTGCCCAGGGAGGTGGTTGAGGCTCCAGGTGCCTGGAGATCTTCAAGGTGAGGCTGAACAGGGCTCTGGGCAACCTGATCCAGGGGAGGGATCTAGATTCCTGCTGAGTGCAGGGGGTTGGACTGGATGAGCTTTGGAGGTCCTTTCCAGTCCAGAGCATTCCATGGCTCTATGAACTTAATGAGGTAACAAAAAAAAAAAACAAACAAACAAAGGAACTCAGAAAAAAAACATTTCTTGAATAATGCACTTGGAAGCCTTCTTGTTTCTCTTCTTCTAGGTGCCAGTGACAAAACCTATAGAGGTTTTTTATTAAAGCCTTCAGGATGGGGATGGAAGAGGTTTAGCACTGCCAGGACACAGCTGAGAAGATCACTTCCTTGAAGCACATAAACTTTTGCACCCACACAGACACTCCTTGAGCCTCACTCAGCCTAGAGAAGACAGAAGTGCTGTGACCACAGCACTGCTTTGCTGCAGCACCCTCCCATAGCCCTGACATCCCTCCTGCTGCCTACCAGAGCCATCCAGTGTACAACCTGGACACACACAACCATCCTATGAGCCAAAGGTTGAACTGAAAGCACTGCTCTGGGCAGAAATGCCCAAAAGAAAAAAAGACCTTTAAACAAGTTCAGACAAGTGTGGAACTGTTATGGAGGGGATTAAAGAGGCTGAGAATCACTGCTGTGATACAAGAGAGCACCTAAGAACTAAACAGGCAGGGAAATGTCCTCTCAACAAGGGTGTCAGTCATCTGCAACTTCAGACTTTGGCAGTAAGGAGGGTGAAGACCACAGAAGGGTCTCAGCTGACCTCTTTGGGAGGAAGGTCTGAGAACAGCTACAAACCTGATGGCAAATGCCAGTGAGTCTGGATTGAAGCCTGAGAAGCCTCCTCTGCAGCCAGCCCAGCCCTTCAAACACACCTGAGAGGCAAGGATCTATGTGAAGGACAGCTGGGAGGAGAACATAAGAACACGAGATAATGAAATGCATCAAATGTTTTTGTCACCTACCAAAACCAATCCCACCACTTCAGGGTTTCCTGGCATGCAGCAGCTCTTCAGGTTAATTCCAGCCTGGCAAACATGGTCAGACAGCAACTCCCAACAATTCACTCCTGAAAGAAAACCATCAGGGCTCATCAGACAGAGGTGCAAGACAGCAAAAATACTGAGCACAACACGGAACATCTGGAGTTTTAATGTACACCTTTGCATAGTAAATCCAACTCCAACTCCAACCCTCTCCTTAGTAAATAAAACCTCCATGTTACAATATTCAAACAGTAACAACAAAAATGAGGCTCTGGAGAGATCAACCTTTGATCAGAGGCAAGAGCCTGAATACTGCCTTTGGCTGCAAAGAGCATCCTTGGAAACAGAATCACAGAACAACAAAATTCATCAGGTTGGCAGAGCCCTCCAAGCACATCCAGTCCAGCCCTCACCCAGCACTGCAGGCTCAGCACCAAACCATGGCCCTAAGCACCAGGGCCACAGCTGCTGGAACACCCCCAGGGATGGGGACTCCAGCACTGCCCTGGGCAGCCTGGGCCAATGTCTGAGAGCCCTTCCAGGGCAGAAATATTTCCTCAACTCCAGCCTGAGCCTCCCCTGGGCAGCTTGGAACCATTGCCTCTGCTCCTGTCCCTTGCCACCAAGCAGCAGAGGCTGTGACCTCCTCACCCCAACCTCCCTTCAGGGAGCTGCAGAGAGCAATGAGGTCTCCCTCAGCCTCCTCTTCTCCAGCCTCAACACCCCCAGCTCCCTCAGCCCTCCTCTAGCCCAGGGGCTCCAGGCCCTTCTCCAGCCTCCCTGCCCTGCTCTGGACAGGCTCCAGCCCCTCAATGTCCTTCCTGCAGGGAGGGCCCAGAGCTGAGCACAGCACTCGAGGTGTGGCCTCCCCAGTGCTGAGCACAGGGGGATGGGCACCTCCTGGCCCTGCTGCCCTCCCTGCTTCTGATGCCAGCCAGGATGCCTTTGGCCTTCTTGGCCCCCTGGGCACTGCTGGCTCATGGTCAGTGCCTGCCAACCAACACCCCCAGCTCCCTCTCCCAGCTGCAGCTTTCCAACCACACATCCCCAGATCTGCAGCTCCCCATGGGGTGGTTGTGACCCAGGTGCAGGATCTGGCCCTGGCCCTTGTTGAGCTTCACACAAAGAGCCTTGCCCATGGCCAAGACCCTGCTGTAAAGCTTCCCTACCCTCCAGCAGATGGACACAGCCACCCAGCTTGGTGCCATCTGCAGACTCACTGAGGGAGCCTCGATGCCCTCAGCCAGATCATTGCTAAAGACATTAAAGAGCACAGGCCCCAGCACTGAGCCCTGGGAGATGCCACTGCTGACTGGCACCAGCCCAGTTTTCTCCAGAATAATTGATTTACTTATGTCTTCTGGATTATATGAGTCCTCTGAAAGGAGAAACTGGCACCCCCAGGATGCCCTTTAGCTCATCCTGAGCAGATGCCTAAAGTAGCTAAAGTAGCTGAGGTTAAGCTTGTTCCAGAGCCACGTTCCAAGCCCCCAGGCCCACCTCAGACAGACATTTTGTGGCCAGTGGCTAACAAAGTGAGATGAATCCATCCCTGGAACCTGCTCCTGCTCAGTCTAATCAAGCTGCACTCAAAGCTCCCAGGGTAATGAAGGCAGAGCAGCAAAGCCAATGGCTTCATGAAAACAAACCATGGCCCCTCCACTCCAGGGCATTTATAGGAACACTCTGGAGCTGCTTGAAGCCAAATTCTCTGCTTGCACACCAGTGGGGAAGGGATCACCCAAAAACAAACAGGGGAAGCAGAAGAGGAAAGAAAACAAAGCAGCAATTTCCTATCACCTATCTAGACAAGAAAAGAGAAAGGCTTTACAAGCTTCAGCAGTGTGCCACAGCCTCTACACTCTTGGCCAGCCCTGTAGCTCAAAGGGCAGAGTGCCCACACAAAATCAGATCACAGATGCTCTGCAGCACCTTTAGTAGGCATCTAACAGTTTGCAACCCCTGGTATCTTCTTTCTACAAAAGCACTGTCATCCAAGAAGCAGCACAACACCAAGCAGAAGATCTGAGGATCATAGAATCATGGAATGGCTCAGGTTGGAAGGGACCTCAGAGATCATCTACTGCAACCCTCTGCCATGGGCAGGGACACCTCTCAACTAGACTCAGCTGCTCAAGGCCTCATCCAGCCTGGCTTTGAACACTTTGGGAGAACTATAGAGAAGTTGTCAGGGCATGTAGGAAGGCAACAAGGAAGGCCAAAGCCCTCTTGGAACTGAAACTGGCAAAGGAAGTAAAAGAGAACAAGAAGGGCTTCTTCAAATCTCTCAGTAGGAAAAGGAAGAATAGGGAAGGTGTGGGTCCAGTGCTGAATGAGGAGGCAGCCCTGAGAGCTGAGCATGCAGAGCAGGCAGAGTTGCTGAATGCCTTCTTTGCTCCAGTCTTTACTCCTAAGAAGACTGCACTCCCCTGTGAACTCCAGGCCCTGGATGAAGGAAAAGAAGCCTGGAGGAGGGAAGTCTCTCCACTAGTCAATGAAGACTGGGTTAGGGATCAGTTACACAGATTGAATATTCGTAAGTCCATGGGTCCTGATGAGATGTACCCAAGAGTGCTGAGGGAGCTGCCTGATGTTGTTGCTCTGCCACTCTCCATCATTTCTGCAAAATCCTGGCAGACAGGAGAGGTGCCTGAGGACTGGAGGAGAGCCAGTGTCACTCAGGCTTCCAAAAGGGCAAGAAAGAGGTTCCAGGGAACTATCAACCAGTCAGCCTCACCTCCCTGGAAAAATGATGGAGCAGCTCCTTCTGGAGGACATCTCAAGGCATTTGGAAGAGAAGAAGGTTATCAGGAATAGTCAGCATGGATTTACCAAGGGGCAATCCTGCTTGGCTAATCTGATAGCATTCTGTGATGCCATAACTGAACGGGTAGATGCAGGCAGACCAGTGGATGTAGTCTGCCTTGACCTTAGCAAGGCCTTTGACACTGTCTCCCATGACATCCTAGTGAGCAAGCTCAGGAAGTGTGGGATGGAAGAGCAGTGAGGTGGATTAGGAACTGGTTACAAAATAGAGGTCAAAGAGTGGTGATCAATGGTGCCAGGTCCAGCTGGAGAGCTGTACCCAGTGGAGTCCCCAAGGATCAGTGCTGGGGCCAGTGCTGTTCAACATCTTCATCAATGACACTGATGAGGGGACAGACAGACAGACAGGCAGAGTCTTCTCAGCAAGTTTGCTGATGACACCAAACTGGGAGGCTTGCCTGAGACACCTGAAGCCTGTGAGGCCGTTCAGAGACTTGGACAGACTGAGAGCTGGGCAGAGAGGAACCTAATGAGGGTCAGCAAGGATGAGTGCAGAGTCCTGCACCTGGACAGGAAGAATGAACTGCAGCAGGACAGGTTGGGAGGGGATCTGCTGGAGAGCAGCCCCAAGGAGAGGGACCTGGGAGTGCTGGTGGGCAGCAAGTTCTGCATGGGACAGAAATGTGCCCTGGTGGCCAAGAAGGCCAATGGGGTCCTGGGGTGTATTAAGAACAGTGTGGCCAGCAGGTCTAGGGAGGTTCTCCTCCCCCTGTACTCTGAGGTGAGACCTCATCTTGAGTACTGTGTTCAGTTCTGGGCTCCCCAGTTCAGGAGGGACAGGGACCTGCTGGGGAGGGTCCAGTGGAGGGCTACAAGGACGATTAGGGGCCTGGAGCACTGCCTGGGGAGGAGAGGCTGAGGGACCTGGGGCTGTTTAGTCTGCAAAAGAGAAGACTGAGAGGGGATTTAATAAATGTTTATAAATATCTGAGGGCTGGGGGTCAGGAGGGAGGGGCCAGGGACAGATTCTGCTCCATTGCTCTCTGTGACAGGACAAGGAGCAATGGATGGAAACTGCAGCACAGGAGGTTCCACCTCAACACAAGGGGGAACTTTACTTCTTTACTGTAAGGGTCACAGACCACTGGAACAGGCTCCCCAGAGAGGTTGTGGAGTCTCCTTCTCTGGGTGTGTTCCTCTGTGACCTGAGCTATACTGTATGGTTCTGCTCTGGCAGAGGGGTTGGACTCAATGATCTCTTAGGGTCCCTTCCAACCCCTGACATCCTGTGAGCTGTGATCCTGTGACCTCTAGGGAGGAGGCAGCCACAGCCTCCCTGGGCAGCCTGTGCCAGAGTCTCACCATCCTCCTACTGAGGAACTTCTTCCTCAGCTCCAGTCTAACCCTGCTCTGCCTCAGCTTCAAACCATTCCCCCTTGGCCTGTCTCTGGACACCCTCAGGAAAAGTCCCTCTGCAGCCTTCCTGCAGGATCCCTTCAGGTCCTGGCAGGCAGCTCTGAGATCCCCCTGGAGTCTTCTCTTCCCCAGGCTGCACACCCCCAGCTCCCTCAGCCTGTGCTCACAGCAGAGCTGCTCCAGGCCTTGGATCATCTCTGTGGCCTCCTGCCTGCCTCACTCCAACAGCTCTGAGTTCTTCTCATGCTAAGAACACCAGAACTGGAGGCAGCACTGCAGGTGAGGTCTGAGCAGAGCAGAGCCCAGGGGCAGAATCCCCTCTCCTGCCCTGCTGCCCACACTGCTCTGGCTGCAGCCCAGCACACAGCTGCCTGCTGGGCTGCAGGAGGGCACTGCTGGCTCCTGGGGAGCTGCTCGGCACCCAACACCCCCAAGGCTCTTTCTTCAGAGCTGCACTCAACCCACTCTGCACCCAGCCTGGACTTGTGCCTGGGGTTGGCCTAACCCAGCTGCAGGATCTTGCACTTTAACTTGTTGAACCTTCTGCAGTTGGCACTGGCACACTTCTGAAGCCTTTTAAGATCCTTGTGGATGGATCCCTTCCCTCCAATGAGTCCAGCACCACACAGCTTGGTGCTGAGGGAGCCTCAATGCCACTGCCCATGTCGCTGACAGAGATGTTAAACAGCACTGGACCCAGGACAGATCCCTGAGGAACTCCACTTGCCAGTGGTCTCCACCTGGACATGGAGCCACTGATCACAACCCTCTGAGTCCATCTATCTGGCCAGTTCCCTGTCCATGGGGTGGTCCATCCATCACACCCATGTCTCTCCCCCTTAGAGACAAGGGGGCTGTGTGGGACAGTGTCCAATGCCTTGCACAAGCCCAGGTAGATGAGGTCAGAGTAGTTGGCATCCTGAGAACAGCTCTGCTGTGCCCAGCTGTACACAACCTGACTCAACACCACAGCTGCACACCAAGCTGAGAAGCAAACCCCAGAGCTGCAGTAGGACATTCTCCCATCACTTGCTAAGTGTAAGCCAAAGCTAAAAGAAGCTTTCCTCATTCTAGAGCAGATCCTGCATCAGTTCTGTCTGTTCACCCTTTTGGCAGAAGGATGTCCCAGGGCCTGTTTCAGGCAGCCTGCTTACTCCCAAAGCTGTGCTGAGCCCTTGGGAGAGGACAGCTCTTGCCTACCCAAGGAAGCTGCTGTGAAGGTGACCTCAAAGCTGCCACACATCAGCCCTCTGTTCAAACCATTCATGCCTCAGCAAGGGGAAGAGTAGACACTTGGCTGGAGGGAAAATCATCTCAACATCTTGGTCCAGTGCCTTCCATTCTCCCTTCTGAAGGAAAGGGTGACCCTCCCTCTCCACAGGTGGAAGGCATGAGCTGGGCTGTGGACACCCAATTGCTCCAGACAAGAGAGAGCTGGGGAAGATGAGCTGCCCTAGGAAGCTGCAGTAGGAAACTGAGGGTGGTCAGCCCAGACTGTGGGAAGAGGAACAATGAACTGCTGCTGTCCCCATCCCTGTGATACAGAGGTGGCACTGAATTTGGTTATGGAAAATAACTGATCAACACTGGCTCCTTACCTCCAGCTTCCATCACAGCAAGGGATCCAACAGAGGCCTTGCAAGTGCTCAGACAACAGCCAAGGGCTCCACAAGAACAGCCCTGGGGAGTGTTCCATCCACAGAGGAGGTTTCTTTACAGCTTCTGCTTTCCCAAGCAACCCAAGTGAGTCTTCAGGAGGCTTCACAGCCTCCTCCTGACACAGCACTGCTCCTCACCCTCCTGCTGCACTGCCACAGCCCTCAGCAGTAACACACCTACAGCCTGGTATGTGTGACAAGGACAGACTGACAGCTTGTTGCCACACACCAGCCCCCCTGCAGGGACACCCTGACGGACGCCAACAGCAGCTTTAGTGCAGCACTGCTTTGGTAAAGCTCCCTAAGGAACCCCACAACAGCCAGCAGTGTCCTGGGGTGCAGTAACAAAGAGTGTGGCCAGCAGGTTGAGGGAGGTTCTCTTCCCCCTCTTCTCAGCCCTAGTTAGACCACAGCTGGAATATTGTGCCCAGTTCTGGGCTCCCCAGTTCAAGAGAGACAGGGAGCTGCTGGACAGAGTTCAGCAGAGAGCTGTGAGGATGGTTAAGGGACTGGAACATGTCTGATGAGGAAAGCCTGAGAGCCCTGGGGCTGTTCAGTCTGGAGAAGGCTGAGAGGGGCCCTTGTCTGTGTCCACAAATACCTGAAGGGTGGCTGTCAGGATGGAGCTGTCAGGATGGAGCTGTCAGGATGGAGCTGTCAGGATGGAGCTGTCAGGATGGAGCTGTCAGGATGGAGCTGTCAGGATGGAGCTGTCAGGATGGAGCTGTCAGGATGGAGCTGTCAGGATGGAGCTGTCAGGATGGAGCTGTCAGGATGGAGCTGTCAGGATGGTGGCTGTCAGGAGGATGGGGCCAGGCTCTTTGCGGAGATACCCAGTGATAGGACAAAGGGCAAGGGACACAAACTGGAACCCAGGAACTTCCAGCTCAACATGAGGAGAAACTTCTTTGGTGGAGGGTGCTGGAGGCCTGGAGCAAGGCTGCCCAGAGAGGTTGTGGAGTCTCCTTCTCTGGATACCTTCAGAGCCCACCTGGATGTGTTCCTGTGTGAGCTGCCCTGGGTGACTCTGCTCTGGGTTGGACTGGAGAATCTCTGGAGGTCCCTTCCAACCCCTGGCATTCTGTGATTCATGCCAAGATGCAATGGTCACACATCAGCCACTCATTTTTATGTCAAAAGAATCTGACTGGTGAGATCAGGGTTGCCTTACAAAGCCAGATGATCACTCCTGAGCCAGTTTCTACTCCAGCTAAGCCAGCCACACAGAAGCTCCCACTTTGGACAGCTGAGATACCAGCAGAAGCAGGTTGCCAGTCTCCTTCCCAGGCCAAAAGTTACTGTGGACTCAGCAATTTCCTTGGAAGCTGCAGCCTGCAGGGTGCAACACTTGGTCAGACAGCTCCCATGGACTGAGTTATTCACTGAACACATTAAGGGCACTTCCATTTGGAAGCAGCACAACAGAGCCTGGAACAGATGAATGCTACAGCACAGCCTGGCAGTAGGCAGCTTTGCTCACCAAGATCCATCAGTGCAATCAGCAGGAAAGTAAAACCAGATGCACCTTGACAAGCAGCTGTATTTATGTGGCCTTCCCCAGGCCATGAGAAAACTCCTTGTCAAGTCCCAGTCTCTTCACTGTGTGTCTTGACAAGCTTTGTATTCACCACTACCAAACCTCTTTGGCCCCATGGATGCACCAAGTTCTATAAATCCCTTCTGGATGAAGGGACAGTGTGGACACTCAGCCAGTTTGCTGATGACACCAAACTGGGAGGAGCAGTGACACCCCTCAGGCTGTGCTGTCATCCAGCCAGACCTGCACAGGAGAGCAGGCAGGGAGAACTCCAATGAAATTCAACAAAGACTCAGGAAGAGTCCTGCACCTGGGAAGAGAAACCCCATGGAGCAGTACAGGCTGGAGGCTGAGCTGGTGGACAGCAGCTCTGGGGAAGAGGACCTGGGAGTGCTGGTGGACAACAGGATGGCCATGAGCCAGCAATGAGCTCTGGTGGCCAAGGAGGCCAAGGGCAGCCTGGGCTGCATCAAGAGGAGTGTGGCCAGCAGGTCAAGGGAGGTTCTCCTGCCCCTCTACTCTGTCCTGTGATGGTCTCAACTGGAGTGTTGTGTCCAGTTCTGGGCTCCCCAGCTCAAGAAGGACAGAGAGCTACTGGGGAGAGGCCAGCACAGGGCCAGTGAGCTGCTGAGGGGACTGAACAGCTCTGGTATGAGGAGAGGCTGAGAGCTGGGGGTGGTTAGCCTGGAGAAGAGGAGGCTGAGGGGGACCTCCTCAATGCTTACAAACATCTAAGGGGTGGGGGTCAGGGAGATGGGGCCAGGCTCTTCTCAGTGGTGCCCAGTGACAGGGCAAGAGGTAAACTTGAACACAGGAAGTTCCATCTCTACATGAGGAGGGTGGCAGAGCCCTGGAGCAGGCTGCCCAGAGAGGTTGTAGAGCCTCCTTCTCTGGAGACTTTCAAGGCCCAGCTGGACATGTTCCTGTATGCCCAGCTCTGGGTGACCCTGCTCTGGCATGGGGTTGGACTGGATGACCTCTGGAGGTCCCTTCCAACCCCTCCCATCCTGTGACTCTGTGCAGTGCTGCTGCAACCAGCCCAGGTACTCTTGTGAGCATCATTCCCAAACCAGGATCTGACTGAACACTGCACCTCCTCTTCGTCACAAAACTCTTCCTGCTTACAGCTCCTGCAAGTCTGGGAAACTCCAGTGGAGCTTATGCAGGTCTGAAATGTAGACTCAAGCTAAACCAAACACCTTAAAAGTCATTCTTTTGCCACGAGGCACTCAATACAAAGGAGACCCAGCAAACCCAACAATAAATCTTCATCTAAGAGAAGCAGACAGATATTCACATTCCCAAAGTGTTCCTTTATTGTCACTGCTGCTATGACCCATGGAACCCAACCACTGGGCAGCTCTGCACCTGCTGATAAAACCAGAATGGAACAGAACTAGAGAGCAATGCACTGGTGCAGGGATGGGCAGAGCAGCCCAACCAGCCCTCAGAGGGGACACTCTCCCACACTGCCACTGGTACTAGTCTTGACTAAGCCTCTCTCAGAGCACCTGGTCATGTTACTGCTGTGGGAGGTTCATCTCCTACAGACACAGTCCCAAGACTGGGAAAGCAAACTCCTCCACTTCTCTGGGAAAAAGAGCCAGCAGAATTGCCAACATGAGTCCTGGATCTCATCTCTCAAGTGCCATCCACAAAACCAAAGTTATTTCAGACACCCAAGCTTCCAGCTTATCAGAATGCAGGCCACAAAGAACTCCTCATGTCCTCCTTCTATCATCCAGCCAGCAGGGAGGCTTCTGAGCGTGGACCTGCAGCTGAGTCTGGAAAACACAGAGGCTGTGACCCCACCTCCACAAGCACTACCAGGAGCAGAAGTGCCCCCTCAGACCTGCAGTGCACTCCTGGCAAGGGCAGCTGATGGCTGAAGAATGACAATTACAGAATCAAACCGATACAGGTGGGGCTGGGAGGATTTACCAGCCCCCAGCTGCTGCTGGGAGTAAGAGGAGCATTGTCCTTCCACACACCGAACTACTTCTCAGGCTCCCCTGTTGGCAGCTCAGTTGCTGGCTTACAGGCAGACAATGAGTTCAGAGAGGCATCACTCATCTGCACTTCTCAGCTTTCGCATCCAAACCCCTGCCCAGGACTGTGCTTCAAGGCTGCTCACCCAAGCTGGAGATGGCAGCAGCTGTCCTCTCAGGTCCAAAAAGCTGATGGCTCTCATGAGCTGTGGGGTGCCCTGGGCACGTCCCTCCTTCATCCCAGCTCCCAGACCCCCAAAGAAGGGTGATTCACTGCCACACAACATCCATGGCAGAACCCACCCCCTGGTTCTCTTTTTGATGCTGATGGCAGCGGTTTCTGCTGCTCTACTCAGAGTGCAGGTGGGATGCTGTTAATAGCATCAACTAATGATGAGGACACACTGGATGGGAAATGTCTCCTGGTGCCCAGTGAAGTGAGCAAATTCCCAGGCTCCCAGACCTCTGCAAGACCTCCACTACTATCCCTTTGTGTAATCAAAAGCTTAAATGAACTTTCAGCTCCAACAGCACAACCAAAAAGACTTTTCTGCTGTCTCATTAGCCAGGACACTAAGCAGTGGGAGTTTCACAGACCACCTTGAGCCAAACCTGCAGCTACCAACACCACCAAGCCAAGCAACACACAGACTACATGGCCAAAACACTCAGGTATCTGCAGCAGGTAGCTCCTGCTGAAGAACATCAGTGAGCTGCCCAGAGGGACACAGCAGAGCTCCTAACAGTGCCAACATGGAACACAAGGTAGCCATGGCCTCAGTAACCAAAGGCTAACAGCTGGAAAATCCCCACCTAGAGTCTAAGGAATCCCAGAGTGCCAGGTTGGAAGGAACACCAAAGACCATCTGCTCCAACCTTTCTAGGTCACAGGCACTTGCAATGAGCTGCTCCAGGACCCTGTCAAGCTGAGCCTTCAAACTGCCCAGGCCAGGGCACTCCACTGCTTCCTTTGGGAGATGATTCCAGTGTCTGATTGTGCTCATGGGGAAACATTTTCTTCTGGAGTCCAAAGCTAAGGAAGCTTCTTCCAACCTAAGGAAGCTTCTTCCCTGCCTCAGGTCTGGGTCACTTTGGATTGTCTTCTCCTTCCACTTCTGCCCCTTAATTCCTCCTGATCCCAAGCATTCTCTCCCATTACCTCTGCTCTAGCACAGCCCTAAGGAACAAGCTGATGCTTGAACAGTTTTTGTAGAGCAGAGGGTTAAGTCTTGCTGTTCAGTAGTCAACACACCAACAGTGTCCTGCTGGCTCATAGTCTCTGCACCAGAGCATTTGTAGTTCTCAACAGAGACAACAGTTTGGAAAGAGACACCAGCATCAGCCCATCACCCCATGCCTTCCACCCTTCAGAGGCACAGCAGTGACCTGCCCAGCGTCACAGTTCCCAACACAATGCAGCTGTTACAGCTACCTTAGCTCTCCAGCACCTTCAGCAGCAAGCCCCTGCCCCCCCAGTTCCTTTCAGCTCCCTGTGGCTCTGTCCCCCAGGTACAGCCCCATCCACCACCAGTCACCAGGACACTGGAAATCACGTGTGCACTGGAAGTCGCTTTCATGGTGTGGTGACCAAGCCACTCAACAGCTGCCACCAAAGCACCAGAAGCAGAACACAGAGTGGCATTGTAGGCACTCAGCATCATTCACCTCTGCACCTCCAGGTTTTCAACTCTTTAAGCCACCAACCCTTAGTTTAGAGCTGGGGGGAGGGTGGTGGTGTTGGATTTCTGAGGTTTGGCCACAGCTGGTTTAAGGCAGCACCCCACTCCCACTGGAACAGTGCAGGTGTGGAGCACAGCATCAGCTGGAAGCCGGCCTCTGACAACTCCTCTGGAAGAAAACCATTCTGCAAAGAATGGCTGGAGCACACTGCTGGGAGTTTTCCCAGCCCAAAAGCAAAGCCTAAAGGATTAATATCCTTGGGAAGGCCTAAACCATCAAGAGATGTCTCTGCTCAATGGGAGATCAGGTCTGTGGGCTGCCTCCCCCTTTGGATTTTATTACATCCCATAGGAGAGTCAGGGTAGAGCAGTGGTGTGAGCAGTTCCCTGGTGAAGCCTGCTGACAGGACAAGGGGCAATGGTTTGACACTGGAGCAGGGCAAATTTAGGTTGGACATCAGAAGGAAGTTCTGCACCGTAAGGGTGGTAGAACACTGGAACAGGTTGCCCAGGGAGGTGGTTGAGGCTCAATCCCTGGAGACATTCAACATCAGACTCAGTATGGCCCTGGACATCCTGATCTAGTTGGAGGTGTCCCTGCTGACTGCAGGGGGGTTGGACAAAATGACGTAGGAGGGTTTCTTCCATCCCAGTGCAATCTGTGACTCTGTGACTGCCAGGGGATGCCCTGTGGCTCAGTCAGGGTCAGAGAGGCAGATGGATTTCTAGCAGACCCTTTGCTGCAGGTAGTGTGCTCACTCCAGGGGCTGAGCCACCTGGGAAAGGTGCCTCAAGACCTTTGCATCTCTTTCCACAAGACATGGAGAAGCTGGGACACCTGCTGCAGCTGCAGAAGAGCTGTTCAGGCCAAAGCTGTGTTATTATTCTTGGCAACCCTTCCTGAAAACACCAAATTTGTTCTCTGTGCTTCTCCCCTCATTCAGGAAATGCTGAAAGATGCTCTCCAGCTAAAGAGCCAGCCAGGAAGACTGCAATCCACTGATCAATACCAACGAGAGGCACTGACTTCCCTCCAAATAAACCCCAAAGAGAAAGGTTTCTCTCCGGTGTGCAGAACCAGAGGGGTTATGAAGAGACAAAGCTCACAGAGCCACAACTTGCAGCCAGATTTCAGGTGAGCAACAGAACATCCCCAAAGACGTCTGAAGGCCCCAGAACTCCGAGTTGGCTGAGACACACTAGAAGCAGGTGAAATTTAGAGAAGTACAAAGAAAGGGAATCAGTGAAGAACCTTTCCTCTGACTATTTGAGAGCCACCAAGGAACTCAAACAAAAGCTTGGGGTTGGAGAAACGTCAGCGCATCCTCGCTGACATCTCACAAAGACATCAAAGCCCGCATGAGGTCAGGGCCGAGGAGCAGCAACCAGGAACACCGTCGGCGCTGACAGCCCCGCGGCTGCAGCAGAGCCAGCTCCGAAGCCTTTCCCCGCGGGGGGCCAGGGGCTGCCCTCGGCCCTGCGCTGCGGAGCCCAGCGGCCGCCTCTTGCTCTCGGGCCTTATTTCAGGCTTTCAAAAGCTGCCGCAGAAGGCTGAGATTGGAGCGTGGGCATAGACGGCCCCGGTTGAAGAGCCGGCCCCGCCGGGAGCAGCTCTGGCCAAGCGGGGCAGGCTGCAGGCCGCGGCCGAGCGGGCTGGCCCGGCGCTAGGGCTCCCGGTGGCGGCCCCCGCGGCACGCTGACAGGCCGAGAAGCCCCGCGGGGCCCGGCAGACCCCCGGCCCCGAGCATGCCGGTCCGGCCCCGTGAGGCGCCCCCGGGACCACTCACCGCTCCGCGTCCCGCCAGGCCCCACCACCCCTTCCCGCCGTGCCATCCGCCCGCGGGCCCGGCCTGCTCCTTGCCCGGGCCGCCACCGGGCCCGACACCGCCGTAACGCCGCTTCCGCCTCACCGCCTCTGTCACGCCCACTGCCGGGAGCCCGCACCCCCGCGGACGGCGGAGAGGCCCCACCGGGGGCCCGGCCCACCCCGCCCTCACCTTGCGCTGCCGCCGCCGCCGGTGAACGCGCGCAGGAGGACGGGGGCCGCTGGGGCGCGCGGGGGCGGCCGGGCGCGGGTGGCCCGGGACAGGCAGCGCAGGCAGCCCAGGCCGCCGCCGTTCCGCCGCCGTTCCGCCGCCGCCCTCCGCGCCGCGGCACGTGACCCGGCCCGCCCCGCGCGCGCCTGCGTTCGAGCGCGCGGTCCCGGGCGGGGGAGGGCTGCGCCCCCGCGCGTGGTGCCGGAGCCCGAGCGGAGCGTGTCCGGGGCCTGGGACAGCGCCGAAGCGGCGGCTCCGCGGCCTCCCTCACCGGCGATGGCCTCCCGCGGGAAGCGGCTTTCCCGTCGTCCCGGTGAGGGCCACCCCCAAGCTGCCCGGCCCGTGGGAAGAGGCGTACCGGCTTCCTGAAGGGTCCCCGCAGGGAGCCGTGGCCTCGGAGGGTCTTTCGGCCCCGGGGGAAGGCGCTGCTGGCCGCGGGGGGGCTGCCGGGCCTGCGCGTCCCGTCAGCGGTGCCGGCTGCGGGGCTGGTTCCGCTGTTGAGGTAAAAACCATCTCCGGGTGACGCGTCAGGAAAAGCAGTAACGGAGGCCCCCAGGGAGATCCCTGGGGTTGGGTTCCGAGGAGATGCCGGGCTTCGCGGACAGCAGCGAGTGGCGCTTTGCTTCCTCTTACCGCTGCGGATGTGGGGAAGAAGCCGGAGAGCGACCTGGGTCCGCATTCAACAAGGGCCGCAGCGCCGAGTGCGAGTTCCGAACGGGGCGCCTGGGCTGCGGCCAGGCTCGCAGCCGCCGCTGGGCCTTGGGAGGAGCTCACGGCGCTCCGCGGCAGAGTTGACCCCACCGGACGGCAAGCAGGACACTGAGCCCTCCGCTCTGCCCCTTCCTGCCCCCCTTCAGTGCTGTCAGAGGTGCCCCAAGCCGTGGCACCGCCGAGGTGACTGCTTGCCGTCCTGCCGCTTACTGCTTAGAGCAGGAAGCTGTTACCTGGCGGTGGCACCGGACACAAACACGTGGCAGTTACTGTACCAGGCTTGGAAAATCATCAGAAGTCCTCTGTGGGAAAAATAAAACTTAGGGCCCTGCAGGAATACATCTGGTTAAGGTCAGAAACTGGAGTGGGACCACATCACTGAAGCCAGCCCTGGCAGCAGCTCCGTGCAGATTACTGCAGGAAAAGTGACCTGGAAAGAGGAAAACTGGGGGTGTTCTGCAAAACTCCTTACATGCAATAATCCCACATCTCATTTGTCAGGGATGCCAAAGGCATCCTGGCTGGCATCAGAAGCAGGGAGGGCAGCAGGGCCAGGAGGTGCCCATCCCCCTGTGCTCAGCACTGGGGAGGCCACACCTCGAGTGCTGTGCTCAGCTCTGGGCCCTCCCTGCAGGAAGGACATTGAGGGGATGGAGCCTGTCCAGAGCAGGGCAACGAGGCTGGAGAAGCGCCTGGAGCCCCTGGGCTAGAGGAGGGCTGAGGGAGCTGGGGGTGTTGAGGTTGGAGAAGAGGAGGCTGAGGGAGACCTCATTGCTCTCTGCAGCTCCCTGAAGGGAGGTTGGGGTGAGGAGGGCACAGCCTCTGCTGCTTGGTGGCAAGGGACAGGAGCAGAGGCAATGGTTCCAAGCTGCCCAGGGGAGGCTCAGGCTGGAGCTGAGGAAATATTTCTGCCCTGGAAGGGCTCTCAGACATTGGCCCAGGCTGCCCAGGGCAGTGTTGGAGTCCCCATCCCTGGGGGTGTTCCAGCAGCTGTGGCCCTGGTGCTTAGGGCCATGGTTTGGTGCTGAGCCTGCAGTGCTGGGTGGAGGGTTGGACTGGATGTGCTTGGAGGGCTCTGCCAACCAGATGTATTCTGTGACTCTGTGATCCTAGTGATGCCAGTTTCTCTTTTCAGAGAACCTGGAAGACTGAAATAAATACATTATCCTGGAGAAAACTTCCCTGTTGCCAAGGATGTTCTTTGCAGCCAAAAGTTCTTGCCTCTAATGAAAGGTTGATCTCTCCAGAGCCTCAATTTTGTTGTGAGTGTTTCAGTATTGTAATGTGGAGGTTTTATTTACTAAGGAGAGGGTTGGAGTTGGAGTTGGATTTACTATGCAAAGGTGTACATTAAAACTCCAGATGTTCCGTGTTGTGCTAAGTATTTTTGCTGTCTTGCACCTCTGTCTGATGAGCCCTGATGGTTTTTTTTCTGGAGTGCATTGTTGGGAGTTGCTGTCTGACCATGTTTGCCAGGCTGGAATTAACCTGGAGACCAACTGGCTGTATTCTGTGGTAGCTCACAACACAGAAAACATCTTGTGGTAGTTTTAGGCTATGCCTTTTTTTTTTTTTTTTTTTCCACAGATTTGAACAGAAAGTAGTAGAATGTAAACAGGTCACCATTGGGTGTAAAAAGGAAAACACTGATAATTCTAAACAATCCGATGGGAGAGATAAAGGACTTGGTCTAGTTGTGCAGAACAATCTCTCTTCTCCTTCCTTGGGCTGGGAGATACTAACTAGCTCCTGCCTGACCTTGGCTGCACTGCTTTTGTTGTGACTGGTATTAACTTCTCTGCTCTGTCTCTTGTCCCTTTTGTGTACAGGGGGGTAGGAAAGGAGGCGGGGAAGGGAAAAACTATTAGCATCCCCTGGTCTTTGGCTGCGGGGGGGGGGGGGGTCCTTGTGCTGTCTATCAATTGTAAATCCCTGTAAATACTGTAAATTTTGTCCATATTCCTTGCATTCCGTTGTAGATTGTAGTTTTGGTTGTAAATACAGCTTCATCTGCTTCCAACTGAGATGGTCTGGCAAATTTAATGTTGAGGGGCAATTTTCAACCCACCATACATCTCTTTGTTTCAGGTGACATAAATGCATTCCAGAAAAGCAACCACAGCCAAGTAGTGAAGCTCATGGTCAGTGTCTGGCTTCCCACAACCAAGCTCCTTGCTGTGTGGAAGGCTGGCAGCAGGTTGCTGCTTTCCTTTGTGTTGGCAGCTCCACAGCTCTTGCCTGCAGATGAGCACTGAGCCAAGGATTGTTCTCTTCCTGCCTTTTCCCATTTATGTCTTCTCCAGTTTCTGAGATAGGGACCTGTGTTGGTGTGAGCTGAAATTCCCCCCCCACTGACAATAACCAGGCTAGCTCAGTCTGGAAGCAAATGAAGGCTGTATTTACAAGCAGAGAAATGCAATGAATATGTACAAATATACAAAATTCACAACATTCACAAATATATACAATCAACAGAAAAAGCACAACCGATCTCCCTTTGCTTCCCCCCAAGGGGACCCTCCCAGAGGGGCCTCTCTCTCTCCCAGGAGCTTCCCCCTCAGACCCCCCTGGACAGAGAAGCAGAGTTAGTTAAGCAGAAAGTTGTTAACTTAGCTGCCAAGGTCAGTGTGTTATCTTCAGCCAGAAGAGAAGAAGAAACAGCAGCCAGACATCCCAGCAACTGCCCCCACTGCAGAATGCAGAATGTGCAGAATGCCTACTTTGTTTTGGGTAATAGTTCTTAAACATTTCTATCTATCCAATGGAAGTGTTTAGAACAATCGTTATTTTGCTTTCTTACACCCAATAGTGACTTATTTACATTCTTTCACTTTCTCTGTTCTGAACTTTGCAAGGAAAAATTAAAAAGACAGTTTCAAGCCATCACAGGACCCCACCTCCACCACCTCTCTGGGGTGCCACAGACAAGAGAAATGCCCTTGCCCAAGCCCTGGGGGACCCTGGCAGGTGTTGGGTGATGGGGCATCAGTCCCAGGGGTGGCAAGGAGGAGCATCTGTCACACCCGAATAAGTACCAGGGAGCTGCTGTTGGCACTACCAGGGGTTTTTCCCTGCTTTGCCTTACTCTGCTCCTTGCTTTTGGGATGGGCTGGAAAAAAGGAAGCTGAGAGAAGACTTCAGGACCCTGGAACTACCTTTCTTCCTCACTTGTCTTCATGCTTTCCTCTGTTTCAGGAGACACTTCTTAACCCAGCTACATTTGACTCTTCCCTTCTGCAGCCTGCTCTTCCCCAGATGCATTTCCTGCTCTGCTGCAGCTGGGCCAGTGCCACTTCCAAAGCATCCGCAGATTGCCCACCCATGCTGCTCTGTTTGTCTTGCCAGGTTGCCTTTCAGGTTCTGTGCTTGGGTTTGATGTGTTGTCTGCATTCCCACTGGGCACAGCTCACATGGCACAGCACAGAACAAGCAGAATGCTGATTTTCAAACCTCAAGTGTCCTGGAAGCACAATCATGGATCATGGAATGGGAGGGGATGGAAGGGACCTCCAGAGATCATCCAGTCCAAGCTCCCTGCCAGAGCAGGGTCACCCAGGGCAGGTCACACAGGAACACATCCAGAAGAGTCTTGAAAGTCTCCATAGGACACTCCACAACCTCCCTGGGCAGCCTGCTCCAGGGCTCCAGCACCCTCACCAAAGAAGTTTCTCCTTATGTTGAGGTGGAATCTCCTGGGTTCCATCTTGTGCCCATTGTTCCTTGTCCTGTCACTGAACACCACTGCAAAGAGCCTGGCACCTTCATCCTCACCCCCACCCCTCAGGTATTTGCAGACATTGATCAGATCCCTCTCAGCCTTCTCCTCTCCAGACTAAACAGCCCCAGGGCTCTCAGTCTCTCTTCACAGCAGAGATGTTCAAGTCCCCTAATCATCCTTATAACTCCCCATTGGACTCTCTCCAGCAGATCCCTGTCCCTCTGGAACTGGAGAGCCCAGATCTGGACACAGGATTGCAGCTGTGGTCTCAGCAGGGCAGAGCAGAGGGGAAGCAGAACCTCCCCAGCCCTGCTGGCCACACTTCTCTTGATGCACCCCAGGATCCCATTGGCTCTCTTGGCCACCAGGGCACATTGCTGTCCCATGCAGAACTTGCTGTCTGCCAGCACTCCAAGGTCTGCATCCATGGAGCTGTTTTCCAGCAGGACAAGCCCTGGCCTGTGCTGGTGCCTGCTGTTCCTCCCCAGATGCAGGACTCTGCCCTTGTCCTCATTGGACTTCATGAGGTTCCCCTCTGCCCCTTCTCAGGTCTCTCACTGAGATCTGCTGGAGCCATGCAAGTGCTGTGATTCTGATCTGGGCTTGAGGGGTGCCACTGGATAACCCTCCTGTGCCTGATCCCCAAAGGAGCCCTTCCTTAGCAACTTGCTGCTTCCTGCCTCCACATAGCACTTTGTAACACACTGCTTCTGGTGGCTTTTCCCCCTGCTTCTGCTCACTGTTGGAAAAGTCCAGAACTGGCACCAACTGCAAGATTCCACTGAATCCCAACCCTCTCCAAAGAGCTTTGCCACAAATGCAAGGAAGTAAAGGGAAGGCAGAGCTGAGAGGACCCCAGGGTGACAGGATGCTCCCCTTCTCAGGCATCTCTGCTTAAGCCCAGCAGCTGGAAGCCCCTGATGTGGGTTTGTCACCCTGCACACTGCAGCTGGCAAAGGTCCTGCAGCTTGCGGGAGTAGTAACATGAGGTGGAGGACTGCAAGGGGAAGAAAGAGAGGACAGCTGGAGCACAACCACCCTGGTGTCCTGCTGCCTGCACACACAGCTGTCTGCAGCCAGGTGTGCTGGGGCTGAGCTTACTGCACAGCCTGGATCCATTCTGTGTGCCTTGAATGTTCCTAGACCTTTCCTGGCCCCTCTGCACCATAACCAAGACAGGAGATTTTTCTGGGCTTAGATCTGTGCTGACATTGTTTGTGGAGCCCTTTTATGAGCAGACTCTCCTCTTGGTTTGGCTTCTGCAGCTGCTGCAAAACAGCTGCCAGCTGCCAGTCCCAGGTGAGCTGCAGAGAAGGGGGCAGAGGCAGACACCTGTGTGAGCACAGGAATGCATCTGAGCCCCCAGCCATCAACCTCTGCTTGCATTGGCAGTGCTGTCCCAGGGCAGTGTTTGCAAGCATTGTGCAGGGAAAGCAGGCAGCTGCAGGTTGCTCCAGGCTTAAGCAGTGACCTGAACAAAATGATTTCTCCTCTAACAGCAGCACAGAGGAGGCAGGCAGGGCAGAGCCGAGGGGCAGGAGTGCCCCTGTGCCCTCAGCTGCAGGACAGCAGTACTGGCTGCAGGCTTCTCTTGCAGTGCTCCATGCACAGAGATGGGCAGTGGCACTGCCTGCTGTCTGTGCCCAAGCACTGAGCCTGCGTGAGAAATGCTGCCAGCCTGAGCTAACCCTGTGTGAAACCAGGACACAGCAGTGGGGAGCCATGAAAGTGTGGGCAGAGCCCAGCCCAGGCTGGAGCAGTCCCACCTGGCACAGGCAGCTCTTTGTGTGGCTTCTTTTCTTTGGGTTTCTTTTGATCCTGCACTCATTTCCCTCACACTTTCCCTCAGCCATTGATGTTTCCTGGTACTGACTCAGGTTCACATTTCAGGGCAAACTCTGCTGCAAAGCTGGCAGAGGTCTGCAGCAGCCAGGCTGTACTGTACACACACAGCCCCAGAACATGGCCTTTATTTCACTGGCACCTGTACAGGGGGCAATGCTGGGCATTCCTTGGCACCTCACATGCAATCCCTCAGCTCTCATCACAGCAGATGGACTCCAAGCTCCAAAGACACTGAGCCAGTCTTGAGGTTCCTGTACTGAGGACATCTGTGCTGTGCTGTGCTGATGCTGCTTTTAAGCAGGGCCAATGGCAAGCAGGTCCCAGGATCTTTACTTCCCTTGGCCATGGCCCAGAGGCCAAAGTCCCACCTTGGATTACTTCCAGTGTTCCCTTTTTTCACAGCATAGGCCAGGATCCAGCAAAGCTCTTCAGAACATGCCTTGAGATTCTGAGTAAGTGCTGTGGGATGGTACCTTGGGGCATGTCAGTGTCCTTATGAATCGAGGCCAGGGTCTTGAACTCCCAAAGGAGCAGCTTCCAGCATCAGGAGGGAGTTGGTGAATTCAGTCAAGAAGGAAGGATTTTCTCTTTCCAAGTGTTTTGTGATATTCCACAAGGAAGGATTTTCTCTTTCCAAGTGTTTTGTGATATTCCATGCAGAGTACTGAAGCAACAGTGGCTTGACCACTTATTTTGCAGCCATGCAGAGTGAACCCCTGTGCCTGAGGGCCAGGGCACTGCTGTACCACACCAGAAACCCCCAAATGTTCAGCAGTGAGAGCCCACACACAGCCCTGCACCCTGCCCTTCCCCTGAGACCTGCAGAGGTCTGCTCCAAGACATGGAACCTTTGACAAGCACTCCCAGCTGGGGCAGTCACCAACTCTGCTGCTGAGGACAGAAAAATAAACACAGAGATTTGATGGCCCTATGGTGAAGAAGTCTCCTCTTGCCCCATGGGCAGTGTGGTGGCACAGAAGACAGCTTCCCAAAGCCTAAGTTGGACTTCTCTAGCCCTCAGCTGATGCCTTCGGAACAGAAACCACCACTGCCCTTCCTCTCTGCCAGGGCTGCTCTGTTCTTCTCATGGGTGGCTGCACTTCAGTGGAGCATGAAGGCTTCTCTGCCTTCCTCAGCTCCAGGTGCAAGGCTTCAGCTCAGAAGCTTTGAGATGCCCAGCTGGCAGGAACACTGAGGCTGATGACCTGGCACACAGCTCTGACCACCCCACCCCCCTGCCAAATGCCACCAGAGCTGGGAGGGGCTGAGTTATGGAGTCCCTCAGAAGGCAGGCTGGGGGGGACTGGTGGAACCACCAAGTGACAGACCAAGACAACCAGAAGCAGACACACATCTATGGTATGTACAGTGGCCACAGATGTGTTTGCACCATGAGGGAAATCACTGAGAATGCTCAGATTCCAGAATATTTGGGTGTCCAGTGTGTCTAAGCTGCTGCTAAACAGAGAAGGGAATGTCTTAAGTGTGGAGTGAGTGAAGTGAGGCAGATGTGGGATCATCTCTTCACTCTATTTCAGGCCAGAAATGCAGGATTCTTCTACTTTGCACTACCTGCTGCAGATGCAGACAGAAAATGATCTCTGCAGTGTTTAGTTTGCTCTGCACCTTTCCTCTCACTCTCTTCAGCTGAGTACAGGTGGAGATGTGAATGTGTTGGGATGCACAGAGCTGAAGTAGAGGTGTGAATGCAGCAAGCAGCCATTCCCAAGCCTCTCATCAGGGGTACTGTCATGGTGTGAGGCTGGGTGCCTCTAAGAAACCATAGAGAAGTCTTACAGGAGGAGTAGGGAGGTCCAGGGGTGGGCTGGAAAGTGTAATTTTTGTTACTTCATTCCCAGAATGCCTGCATCCAGTCTTTATAAGGCACAGCACAACCTGCCTCTGCCCCTTCTCCTCTCCCTGCTCCCTTCCAACACAGGCTCCTGATCTCCTCTTTGGTGTGGGAAGGGTTTTGGCCTCGAGCAGCCTGCTAGCAGCCTGGGCAAGGCTGATTTCTAGCTATGGGGGGAGAAGAGAGGCATGGGGTTAGGGAGGGGAGGGGGCATTTGCGCCTGGGATTTTGGCCTGGTTTGGAGGGAGTTTTGTGGAAGTTTTGGCTAAGGAGTTTTTGTAGAAGTGTGGCCTATGGATTTCTTTGTATGTTCTGTGCCTTGCTCTGTAGTTTATGAACAGCATTTCCACTCAAACTCTCCCATTTCTCTCCAGTCCTGATGTGAAGTGTTCTCTTGAACTCTTTTGTCTTGCTCTTTACACTGAGACAGGCACTATGCAGGCCTTCAGAGCTGGCTGAGGTAAGGCAGTGGAAGAAAAGCCCTGAACATACCTCAGCACCTTCAGTGTGGTTTCCAGCCTGTGGTCTGGGGATTTTCACAAGTCCCTGAAGTACTGCTAAGATACCTCCAAAAAAGAGCTGAGAAAATGAAGTTCATTGCCACTAAGCTTAAATTCCCCATGGAAGAGGCTGAACCTCTGTAAGAAAACTACTGGGGGGGGATGTGGTGGTCACAAGTCCTTAGAAATTGAAAACCATTGCTGCGGTTAGAAAAATCAGCCTGCCAGTGAGGCTGCACAGTTACTTGATCCAAAATACTGACTCCCAGAATTGAAGGAATGTATCAGTGTAGAAAAGAGACCCACACAGGAGGCTGCCTGCTGGTAAGAACCAGCTGGCACCCACAGGAGAACTGAAGGACTCCCCAGTATTCCAGCTGCAGGCCCCTACAAACACTCCATTAGCCTGTGCTGATTCTTGGCTTACACAAGAGGCAAAGAATGATCTTGGGAAAGAGAAGGGGATAAAGGTGACAGCATCATCATCATCAGGTTTGTCCTCTGCCAGTGATCCTGCTCACCGAGGTTAAGATCTGGCTAGACCTGGGCTTTTGGAAAGACTGAAGTTGTCATTAGCAAGGCTGCCAAGGGACAGGTGTGCTCCTGCCCTGCTGCAGGCAGGACTGGGCTGCCTGCAGCTCCTGCAGCAAGGGAGCAGAGCACAGAGCTGCACCTGGGTGCTGCCAGCCCCTGGCTGGGGAATGCAGGAAGGCTGCTCTGCAGTGGGGGGGGGGACTCCTGCCCTGGGGGTGCAGGAGGGGCTGGTTGAGGACATGCAGATCACTTGGGCTGGCTGTGTGAGCCTGGTCAGTGAGCACCTCACCTGGGAGGTGCTACGATATGGTGGCTCCGGCAGCGTCCACGCTCCTGGGGTCCTTCAGGCCGATGATGAAGCTGTTGGTTCTCCTGGCCCCATGAACCAGGGACACCACCTTCACCCTGTCCACTTGGTGGCCCCTGGCTACAAGTAATTCAATGTCTTCTTCAGGAAACTCACCTGCAGGGATTGCAGACAAGGAGTTGGTAGCTGAGAGCACTGCTGCCTTTGATTCAGAGCTCGGTGCTAAACCCTTCGGGCACCTGCAGTGGGAAGGACTCTGCCTGCAGCCTCAGAACCACAGGGTGGCTTAGGTTGGAAGGGACCTCAGAGATCATCTGCTCCAGCCTCCCTGCCATGGACAGGGATGCCTCACAACTAGACTTGGCTGCTCCAGACCTCATCCAACCTGACCTTATACACCTGTTCAGAAGGGGTCCAGCTAGGGCAAGCAAAGCAGCAGAGGAGAGCAGCACTCACTGCCCTGGAGAATGCCCTGCCAGCAGCAAAGGCTGTTCACAGCTGGCCAGGGCCCATTTAAAGGTGCAGAAGATGCTCCTCTTGAGGCTGAGGGGAAAGCAAGAGGCCTGCACCTAAGCACTGCAGCTATTGTTGTGCCAGGGCAGGGGTAGTCCTTACAAATAGCAACCCTGGCAGGCAGGTATTAGCCAGAATGAGCTGCAAGGCAGCTCAGAACAAACCAGAGTAAAGCAAATCACCAAATGCCAAAGGTTGTGGTGAGCCCCCAGCCACCCCCTCCAGCCCTTCCCTTCAGCTGCTGCTCTTCTGCTTCTGTTTGGTTTACCTGAGGTATGGAAGTGCCTGAGGACAGCAGGCTGGGGATGCAGCTGCACCACCTGAGCAGCACACAGCAGCCCCAGGTATTTAAGCTATGGACATTGCAGATGTTCCTTAGCATAGATCTTGGTCCTGCCAAATGGCTGAACCCATAAATCAGGAGCTCTGGAAGCTTTGGATCTGCATTCATTCCATTGGAGTTCCCAAGCTTGCAGGTCTCACACAGCAGATATTTTTAGATCTTCCTCTGAAATCAAGTGGCCTAGAAACTGTCCTTACAGAATCATGGAATGGGTTGGGTTGGAAGGGACCTTAAAGCTCATCCAGCTCCAACCCCTGCCATGGGCAGGGACACCTCCCCCCAGCACAGCTTTCTCAAGGCCTCATCCAGCCTGGACTTGGACACCTCCAAGAGGACATCCACAGCCTCCTTGGGCAACCTGTGCCAGTCTCTCCCCACCCTCACTCTCAACAATTTCTTCCTCCTCTCCACTCTCAATCTCCCCTCTCCCAGCTCAAAGCCATTCTCCCTCATCCTGCCACTCCCAGCCCTTGTCCAAAGTCCCTCCCCAGCTTTCCTGGAGCCCTTCAGGTACTGGAGTGAAATGTGAGAAGTGAGAACCATCTGAGAACTGCTGTGAACTGAGAACCAAACCTCACCCGTGGTCCACTCTGGTAAGGCTCAGGGGGGTTGTCAAAGCTACTCAAGAGAAGACAACTTCTAAGGACAAGGACAAGAGCTGGAAGCAGTCTGCAGAGTGCCACCACCCAGGCTGCATTTGCAGCACTGTCAAGCTCCAAGCCTTACCATCAGCTTTGTCATCTCCTCAGCTGGTGGAGCTAAGGGACACGGAGAGGACACTGAAGGAGCAACTTTCATGGCAGTGGGAATCAAGTGCAGGTTTCCTAGTGGTTTCAGGACCTGTCTGGGTGAAGCTGGGGTTGCAGTCTTGTGGCTTTGGATATCCTCAATGGCACAGGATTGCAGCAAGCTTTTAAGGACAGGACAAAGCTGCTACCAACCCTGGGTTGAGGGGACAAGGTGGACCCTCAGCCAGTTTGCTCATGATACCAAACTGGGAGGAGTAGCTGGCACCCTTCAGGCTGTGCTGCCATCCAGTGTGACCTGGACAGGCTGAGAGCTGTGCAGAGGGAACCTCATGAAGTTCAACAAGGGCAAGGGAGGAACAACCTTCTGCAGCAGGACAGGTTGGAGCTGACCTGCTGGAAAGCAGCTCCATGGAGAAGAACCTTGTAGTCCTGCTGGACAAGAAGTTCTCCATGGGACAGCAATGTGCCCTGGTGGCCAAGAAGGCCAATGGGGTCCTGGGGTGCATTCAGAAGAGTGTGGCCAGCAGGTCAAGGGAGGTTATCCTTCTCCTCTACTCTGCCCTGCTGAGACCTCACCTGGAATATTGCATCCAGTTCTGAGCTCCCCAGTTCAGGAGGGACAGGGATCTGCTGGAGAGTGACCAACAGAGGCTGTGAGGATGATGAAGGGACTGGAGCATCTGTGTGATGAGGAAAGGCTGAGAGCCCTGGGGCTGGTTAGAATGGAGAGGAGAAGGCTGAGAGGAGATCTGATCAATGGTGACAAATACCTGCAGGGTGGTGTCAAGCAGAAGGGGCCAGGCTCTGGTCAGTGGTGTCCTGGGACAGGACAAGGGGCAAGGGACACAAACTGGAACCCAGGAGGCTCCACCTCAACATGAGGAGAAACTTCTTTGGTGTGAGGGTGCTGGAGGCCTGGAGCAGGCTGCGCAGAGAGGTTGTGGAGTCTCCTGCTCTGGATACATTCAAAACCCACCTGGCTGTGTTCCTGTGTGCCCTGCCCTGGGTGACCCTGCTCTGGCAGGGGGCTGGTCTTGATCTCTAGAGGTCCCTTCCAACCTCTACTATTCTGTGACCCTATGACCAGCAGCTGGGCCAGGTGGTGTTGGAGGGGCCAGGGAGCATTCCCAAGACAAAAGCGAGGGGCATGGCTCAGCAAGAGCTGCAGGCTCCGAGGCACCTGGGTTGCTGGTTTGTGTCTTGCCCCAGACCCTGCACACACACTGGGGACCCCAGGGCACCCTGAGCTGTGTGCTGGGCTCACACCTGCACAGCAGGGAGCTGAGCAGACCCTGCTCCTTCTCTCAACCTGCTCCATTTGGAGCACAGCCAGGGCCCATACTCACTGTCAACTTGCAAGGTGTTGGACTGAAGCTCTGGGTGAAGGCGACCAAGGGACAAACTCTCACTCAGGTTCTTGTTCAGTGCCAACACATTCACCAAAACCTGCAACAGAAGGAAGAAATCAACAACAACAACAACAAATTATTATTAGATAATGCATTAATAACAATACATCAATACTAATAAATTACTGGTAATTAATAATAATACAGTAATAATTAATAATAAATAGTAAAAATAATAACTGCTTTATGATCTTCGGAGCTCCATTCCAAGCCCTAACATCCTGTAATAATAATAATAATAATAATAATAATAATAATAATAATAATAATAATAATAATAATAATAAATATAAGAAGCAAGTTTGCTTCTCCTGTGCTAATGTAGTATAATAATAATAAAATTATTAATTCTATAATTATTAATTATAATAATTAAAATATAATATATTATATAAATAATAATATAAGAATGTAATAAAAATTATTGTATATTATAGCATTATTATTTCTATATTAATTATATTATACTATTATAATAATAATCATTTATATTATATACTTAATTTTTATTATATTATTATTTATATATTATATTATAATAAGTCTAATTAATAATTATATAATTAATATTTTATTATTATACTATATTAGCACAGGAGAAGCAAACTTGCTTCTTTTATATTATTATTATACATTAATATATAATATATACAATAATAATATCCATTATTGTTATACTACATTAGCACAGGAGAAGCAAACTTGCTGAGCTCCCCCCCCTGTGGATGGCTCCAACATCTGCTGCTGTAGCAGAAAAAAGGAGATTTTGAAGCCTTCACTAAACTGCATGCAGGGCTGCAGGGTTGTACAGACAGGCAGTGGCCCCTGAGCTGTGACCTGTGTGGTGGTGGTGGAGAAGTGGCCTCTTTGCAGGACTGCTCAGGCTTTTAGTCAGAGTTCCTGCTAAACTAGGAGAGCTGTGTGGAACAGGATGTCATTTCCAAGCAGGTGTCTGTTACAGCCAAGAGCTCAGCCTGGGACTTCTCCAAACAAGCAAGCAAGCAGTGGGTGGCCTTAGTCCTGCTCTGAGTGGTGTCTTCCAAAAGGTAAAGGGAATGGAAGCCCTTCTTGTTGTGCCACTGCTGTTGTGGAGACACTCAGGCCATTGGCAAGGACTTCACCTCATTACAAACCATAAATGAGGGGGAGCTGCCCAATTTACAGCAAGTGCTGAGCAGGGAGGGATTCAGCTGGGGATGCACTACAAGGAGCTTTTCAAGGGGAAAAGGGCTAAAGGCTGCCAGGCTCCTGCAGCTGTCTGAGTATGGAGTGCTCCTTTCTTTGCCAATGATCCTTAAGATGAGCTTTGAGCAGGTATCAGAACGACACAAACCCATTCTTTACAATTAGGAGAGGTGCAAGAGAAGTAATCTATGAGAGAACTGAAAAACCAAAGGTTTGTGGTGCTGCTGACATCCAAGATTCCAAGGTGGCCACCATTTTCAATACAGGCTGGGATGTTTGGAAGGCAAAGGCTGCAGCAGGGGAGCCTGCTCAGCACTGAGCTGGCAGAGGGCAGGTGGCTGGTGGTGTGCTTTGAGGTTGGATGCCTTTAACAACCACAGAGAAGTCTTTCAGGAGGACTACACCAGAAGATGCACCCTGGAAAGTGTAATCCTTTGTTATTTCATTCCCAGAATGCCTGCATCTCCCCTTTACAAGGGAACAGCACAAGCTGCCCCTTCCTCTTCTTCTCCCTCTCTCTGCCCCTTTCCTGGCATGGGCTCCCCCATCTTTGCTATGCAGGGCAGTGGGGTCTGGAGTGGCCTGGCTGGGGCCTGGAGCTGGCAATCTGAATTTTCAGCTGTGTCACTCAGGTTGGGTTTAGAGAAGCATGGGGGGGGGGGGGGGGGTTGGGAGGGCATTTGAAGCCTGGGTATGTGGCCTGGTGGGGGGAAAGTTTTGGGCAGGTGATAGTCTCACAGTATATCAGAGGTTGGAAGGGACCTCAAGAGATCACCAGGTCCAATCCCCCTGCCAGAGCAGCATCACTTAGGGTAGTCCACACAGGAATGCATCCAGGTGGGTTTGAAAGTCTCCAGAGAAGCAGACTCCACAACCCCCCTGGGGAGCCTGTTCCAGGGCTCTGTCACCCTCACTGTAAAGAAGTTTCTCCTCATGTTGAGGTGAAATCTTCTCTGTTCAAGTTTGAACCCATTGTTCCTTGTCCTAACACTGTGCACCACCCAAAAGAGCCTGGCCCCCTCCTCCTGACACCCACCCCTCAGATATTGATAGACATTGATCAGATCCCCACTCAGTCTTCTCAAGACTAAGGTGATGATCCAGTGAGGTCTCTGGAGAAGCCCAGACTGGAGAGCTGGGCTGGGTGTGAATTGTTGGGTGCTCCCTGCATGTTTGGCACTGCTGTGTGTAGTTGTGACCAGTACTGCCATTTAAACTCCCAACGCTTTCCAGCCCCGTGTGGAGCCTTTCCCTTGCTCCCTGGGTTAGGGTGCAGGGCATCTGCTGAGCACAGCACTGACCTGAACGATACTGCTCAGGGCTCTGTCCCCGTGGCTGGCTGCCAGGCACAGGTATGTCCCACACATGCCCTGGGATGGCCTCACGATGGTGGGCAGCAGGAAGGACAGGGGCCGCTTCCCAGGCTCAGGGAGGTTGTGCTGCAGATGAAGAGAAGACACAGCAAAAGGTTCCCCCAGGCTCACTACAGCTTTGCTGCCTTAGCTTGGAGAGGAGGAAAAAAATTTTTTGCTGCAAGAGCAGTCAGGGATTGGCACAGGCTGCCCAGGGTGGTGGAGTCCCCATCACTGGAGGTGTTCAAGCCATGGCTCTGGGGGCTGTGGTCTGATGGCCATGGTGGGGTTGGGTTGCTGGTTGAACTGGATGATCTTGGAGGGCTTCTCCAGCCCAAATAATTGTGTGATTCTTAGCTGTGCAGGGCAGCTTCTTACTCCTTCTGCCTCAGCCAGTACTGCACTTGTGTAGTTCTACAAGGCTGGCACTCTCACTGCTGTGCCACTGCTCTCTGAAGTTACCAGGACCTGTTCCATGCCATCCCATGGCCCTCTCACAGAAGGCACATGAAGCCATCCACTCAATTCTAAAGTCCCAGCCCAGCCAAGTGGGATGGTTTGAGTCCATGGCAAGCAGAAAGCAGGCAGCACTGGAGGCCATAGGTACTGGTCTGGAATTGTTTCTGTCCATGACCTGAAGATTTTTTTTTTTGCTGTCTGCTAATTTTAAACCTGCAAGACAGCAGTTCCTCAGTCCAAGTGCACAGAGAAGGATGTTTGCTTTGAAGTGCACCTGGACTGCAGGGAAAATGGCTGAGCAAGGTGTGCAGTGCTGGCTGCTGCATTACAATGGCAACTGGAACATGGAGTCTGCTGTTTGCTCTGTTTCAGTGGCTCTGACAATCAAACACGAAGAGCTTTCTGCAGCCTGTTGCCTCTCAGGTGTTAATGAGCCCTTCACCAGCCCCCCTCTTGTGCAGGTGAGAATAACATTGAAAAGAATGGAGCAGCCAGCTCAGGAAAAAAGGATTTATCACATCACTCATTACCAGCCTGGGAAGGGAGTGGTTCAGGGTTTGATTCTGCCAGGAGAAGTCCAGCATCTGACTGTTGAGGAGGACTCCAGAGGGTGTTATTATTCCACTGCCAAAGGGACGATTCAAAGAACTGGGAAGAAGCACAAAGAAATCTCATCAAAACCCTCCCAGAGATGTTTGTCCACCTCAGGCTTTCAGGGCTCCAGTTTTCTGTCCTACCTTGGCCTGACAGAGACTTGCTGCAATAGCATCTCTCTCCCTCCCTGTGTTTAAGGATTCTCCTCTTGGTGCTGGGTCTGTCCCCATGCCCCCATCAGTCCCCAGATGTGGCCATCATACTTTCTCCAGGGAGCAGATCCAGGCCAATCCAGACATGTTTCACTGTGAGGGGGCTGGAGGAGGCACAGGGCAGCACCAGCTGGGACATCCTCACCTCATCTTCCCCATTTCTCCTGTTGCAGGACTAAGCAGGACAGAGGGACCTGCTTTCTGCTGGATGTGAGGAACAAGTTCTGCACCAGGAGGGTGGTGGAACACTGCAACAGGTTGCCCAGGGAGGTGGTTGAGGCTCCAGGTGTCTGGAGATCTTCAAGGTGAGGCTGGACAGGGCTCTGGGCAACCTGATCCAGGGGAGGATGTCCCTGATGAGTGCAGGGGGTTGGACTGGATGAGCTCTGGAGCTCCCTTCCAGCCCAGAACATTCTGTGAGTGACTCTAAGCTCCCACTCTCTGAGTACGTTATGGTGGGAAGAAGTAAATCCTTTACCTGACAGCTGCCACAATGAAGTCATCAGGTCCCATGACGAGGACCTGGCTGGCAGCAGGGCTGCTGTGTGAGGAGCAGGGTGGGCAGAGGCTGGGCGAGGGCAGGGAGTCGTTGATCAGCTGGCGCAGGGCACTGGCCTCCAACTGACTGCAGAGGGAGGGAGGGAGGGAGAGAAGAAGCCATGAGCCTGGGAGGCAAGAAGCCACGAGCCCGGGAGGCCAAACAGCTCCTGGACTCCCTGTGGGGGCACATCTGCACTGCTCCTGGGGATGCCTCCCTGAAGACAGGGAGCTGGAAGGAAGTGAGGTGGCTCAATCTGCAGGGAAAGATGAGGCCATGGACCTGCCAGGCTCTGCCTGCAGTGCCAAACTCACCCTCACAGGACAAGGGCTGGCACCACCCAGCTGCAGGAGAATCCTCAGGAGGAGGCCAAGTCAGGGCCAGCTCTGGCCACCAGTGGTAGCTAAACCTGGCTGAGGTGGGAGACTGGGCTGAAGCCCAAGGCCTCACCTCGTGTTGGGTGTACCACAAAGGCACCAAGCTCCATGGTGGGGAAGGGAGAGGCAGAAACTGCCTCGTGTGTGGTGATGAGCATGTGGATGGTCATTTGTCCAACCTGCTGACAGGGAATGCTCAAAGAGGTGGGAAAGTGGGGGGAACCCTCAGGATCAAGCTGGCCCCAGGAAACCTCTGTGTGAGGCCATCCTACATCCCATCTCCAGTGCCCCATGGCATCAGCTGTGATCTCTGTGGGAGATTGAGCCCTAGGAAGACACTCAAGGACTGAGCTTTCCTCAGTACAACAGAAAGGCCTCAGGTTTCCCTGTGCCCTGAAAAGAGCAAGCCCAGGAATGATCTCAAGCAGCTCTCCTGCAGCTGTGCCCATGCCTGGCAGCTTCACACCCACCTCACCATGCCTGCTGCAGCCTGAGGGACAGACAGGTCCTCAGAGGGGTCTCCCAGGTTGCCAGTTAGACTCAGGGCTATTTTTAATGTCTACAGGGAACAAAGACAGGAAGAGAAAAGAAACAACAAACATTTAGGTGGCCCTGGAAACCTAACTTCTGATACTGCAAGAGCAGGAGGTATCTGGCCTGCTGGCATGCTGGGCAGAGCCTATGGAGATAAATGGCCCTGGGGACACCTCTGTGCAAAGGGATGCCACAGGGGCACCAGGTTGGCATCACAGCCTGTGCTGGGGGAGCAGAGCATACCCAGCAGTGCTTGTAAAAGGTGGAACATGCCTGGCAAGAGTGAGCAGTGGCTCAGCTGCATTGCCAGCTGCTAGAGAGTGCCACTAGGATGCCACTTGCTTTCTATTTCCATTCCTGAGTGGTCAGCACCACAGCAGAGGTCAAATTGAATCCCAGAAGGACAGAGGGTCCTGGGCTTGTCAGTGCCTCCAGATGGCAGCTCCACTGGCACAGCACCACTGCCCAGCACAAATCAGGTGTTCTGCTCAGCAGCTGCCACCCTGTTCCTGCCTGTAGGAACTTCTGCTGCCCTGTTCCTGCCTGCAGGAACTTCTGCTGCCCTGTTCCTGCCTGTAGGAACTTCTGCTGCCCTGTTCCTGCCTGCAGGAACTTCTGCTGCCCTGTTCCTGCCTGCAGGAACTTCTGCTGCCCTGTTCCTGCCTGCAGGGACAAGTTTGATGACAGTGGGAGGTGTCCCTGCCCATGGCAGGCGGGTTGGAACTGGGTGAGCTTTCCCAACCCAGCCCACTCCATGATGCTGTAAGGCATCCAAAGTGTCTGAACAGGAATCTCAGCCCCAGCACACTGAGGTGTAAAAAGGGGCAGGGATCTGCAGGCAGAGTTCATGCAGCCCTGGTTTCACAGAGTGTGACCAGAGGACAGCCACAGGAAGAAAGGTGCCAGCCTGTGCCTAGCAGGACTGCAGGCCCTGCCATCTGCCCCCAGCACTGCCCTGCAGTGGGCAGTGCCTTCCTCTGGGAGATGCACCACATAACAACCTCTCCTGCAGTGTCAGCATCCAGCTGCTGATGTCCTGTGCAGAGCAGGATCAGGTCCTGTGCAGAGCAGGATCAGCTCCTGCAGCAGGGGATGTTCCCATGACCATCACAGCATACAGAGCAGGTACAAGAGGCTTGGTGGCCAAGGCAGAGCTCCACTGAAAGCAGCAGATCACCATCCCCCCCAGGCACAGCCTGTCCCAGGGCTGGACTCAGCAGGGCATCCCAAGTGTCTGGGGTTCCATCCTTGTGGAGTGGCTGCCCTTTACCCGGAGGCTGCTGTTCCTCAGCTGGGACATGGTAACCAAGGGGGGAGACTCTTGACCTGGTACAAATGCAGGGCAAGCAGATTCAGCCAAAGCTTCCTGAAGAGAGCTCTAGAATAGCTCAACTGAGCCAACCTCCTCTGCCTCTGCTCAGGCCTAGCAGTGTCTGACACCTCCAGCTGTGCATTTTGGCTGAGGCAATCATTTCCAAGCATCCACTGGCCTGTCTGCATCCTTCCTTAAAATTCCCAGCTGGTAAGACCCAGCTGGGGATCTGCTAAACACCTCAGGACAGAACTCTGCTCACAGAGCAGGAAAGGGAACACTTGTCTGACTTCCTGGGGAGCTGCAATGCTTTGGTGGGGCTGACAGCCCTAAGTAGCAGAAAAGCCATGACCTGGACACCTGGGATCATGATGGGGGCTAGGATGAGAAGACTTCTTCTAGAAGGGGCTGGGTCTGTTTGCCCTGGGATCACCAGGTACAAGCTTTTGCTTGCAGGACCACTGACTGCTCTTGCAGTGCCCAGCAGTGCTGGGCTATGGCCAGGGCCACGGCCAGGGCCACTGCAGCAGTAAGAGGTGAAGGAAATTCATGGGACCAGCTGCAGCTCTGTGGGGTCATTCTGAAGGGCTGCTCACACACAAGAAATGGGGAAAGCCACAGCTTGTTCTCCTGAGAAAGCTCTGCCCAAGCAAGAAAGAGCTCTGCTGGGCTGTGGGTTCCAGCAGCCACAGCCTCTTGAGCAGCCACAGCTTCTTGAGCAGCAGCACAGCTCAGATTTACAGCCCAGCAGCTTCTGTGCTCAGTCTGCTCTGGGAAGCACCTGCAAGCACTTCTGTACAGCCAAGACATTGGCAGCAGCACAAGAAATTCAGCCCAGGGCTGACCCTGCCCTTACCTCTGCCAGCCAGTGCAAGGTATTCCCCCTGGGTGCTCCAGTGGTGATGTTAAAGCCCTCCAGGATGTTCAGGGCTGTGATCAGTGCAGGGCCTGCATGTGGGGGAGGGGGGCTGAAAACAAGGTGACCTGTGAAGGGAAGAAGAGAGGAATGAAGCTGCTTGTGTCAGCTACTGTCCAGCTCTAATCCCCTCCCAGAAGCTTCCCTCCTGAGGACAGGGAAACCTTTCCAGATTTGAGGGGAACTAATGGAAGGAGCATGATTTGAAAAGGAGTCCTCACAGCACTCCTGTTGTGTCTCTCTGTTTCTTTAGGCTGGCTGAAGGAAGCCAGGGGTGGCTTTATTATCATCTGACAGTCAGTTCTTGCTTGGTTTCTAGACTGTGGTATGAAAGAACAGAGATAAAATGGGTCTGAGGAGCAGCTGAGGGAGCTGGGGGTGTGCAGTCTGGAGGAGGCTGAGGGGAGACCTCATTGCTCTCTACAGCTCTCTGAGAGGAGGTTGTGCAGAGGGTGGTGCTGGTCTCTTCTCACAAGTAATTCATGACAGAACAAGAGGAGATGGCCTTAAACTGCACCAGGGCAGGTTTAGACTGGACACTAGAAAGAAATATTTCACAGCAAGAGTGGTCAGACACTGGCACAGGTGTATGGTCTGGAGGAGGCTGAGGGAGACCTCATTCCTCTCTACAGCTCCCTGAGAGGAGGCTGGAGCCAGGTGGGGGCTGGGCTCTGCTCCCTAGGATCAGGTAATAGATGGAGAGGCAATGGCTTGAAATTGTGCCAGGGGAGGGTTAGTTTGGAGAGGAGGAAAAATTTCTTTGCTGCAAGAGTGGTCAGGGATTGTCCCAGGCTGCCCAGGGAGGTGGTGGAGTCTCCACCCTTGGAGGGGTTCAGGAAACCTGTGGCCATGGCTCTTGGGGCCATGGTTTAGTGCCCGTGGTGGGGTTGGGTTGCTGTTGGACTGGATGCTCTCAAAGGGCTTTTCCAACCCAGACAATTCCATGATGCTATGATTCCAGCTATCAGGAGAACAGACACAGAGATTTCCCCACAGGAATGGCATTTTAGGGACTTTTTGCAGTCAGTTTTTCTCCCTTTGTAGATCAACTCTGAGGTCTGTGCCAGCCTATGGCCCAGTTTCTACCCAGACACTGCAGCAGTCCCTGACCATGCTGCATCCTGACACTCTGACACCTCCAAAAGATGCTGCCAAGGTCAAACCAGGCCTCCGTCAAAGGGCTGAAAGCCTCCTGAGCTGCCTGAGCTGGGTCAGTGCCAGGGGGCAAGGGCAGGGAACTCTCTGGAGGACTTTTGTGCAGAGCCTCAGCACAGCTTTGGCTCCAGCTCTTATGCAATGCTGTTGGCATCTCTTGCCAGGTGGAGTCTCCTGGCAGTGGGTCAGGTGCTCACCTCGGTAGACTGTGTGGATGGGATCCTCCACTGGGACACTGTAATTGTGAAAGTCTTCCTCAGTCAGGACTCCTCCATAGCTCTGGACCTGTGCAGGAGAGCAGAGCAGCACACCCTGAGACCTGGGGCCAGGCTGCCTGTGCTCCTCGTGCTGGCCCAGGAGAACAGACACCAACTGTCAGACAAAGGCCATGGAGGTTCCTGAGCCAAGTGCCAGGCTCCTCAGGATACCCTCAACATCTCTGCTCTCATGGCCTTGGCAGCCTGGCTGACCATTCACCACTGCTGGGAGCATCTGCAGCTCACCTCCCAAAGCTCACCCACCCCATGGGCACTCTGCAGATGTTCTACCTACCCCTGAGGATGGGCACTGCCACTGCCTGGCAGCCTTCCCTCAGCTGGGTGGCACACATGAGTGTGTCAAAGGTAGGCAAGAAGCTGGACAGGAGCCAGCAATGGGCACTGGCAGCACAGAAGGCCAAGGGCAGCCTGGGCTGCATCCAAAGCAGTGTAGCCAGAGCAGGAGAGAGAGGATCCTGCCCCTCTGCTCTGCTCTGGGGGGACCTCACCTGCAGGGCTGTGTCCAGGAAAGACCTGGACCTGATGGAGAGGGGCCAGAGGAGGCCATGAGAATGATCAGGGACTGGAGCAGCTCTGGTATGAGGACAGGCTGAGGGAGCTGGGGGTGTGCAGCCTGGAGAAGAGAAGGCTCCAGGGAGACCTTAGAGCACCCTTCCAGTACCTGAAGGGGCTACAAGAAGGCTGCAGAGGGACTGCTCCCAAAGGCCTGCAGGGACAGGACCAGGGGCAATGGCTTCAAACTAGAGCAGAGCAGATTGAGATTGGATGTGAGGAACAAGTTCTGCACCAGGAGGGTGGTGGAACACTGCAACAGGTTGCCCAGGGAGGTGGTTGAGGCTCCAGGTGCCTGGAGATGTTCAAGGTGAGGCTGGACAGGGCTCTGGGCAACCTGATCCAGGGGAGGGATCTAGATTCCTGCTGAGTGCAGGGGGTTGGACTGGATGAGCTTTGGAGATTCCTTCCAGCCCAGAGCACTTTGAGGTTCTATGAAGCATTTGAATACTGCCAGGCTGAAAGCCCTCTGTGGATCCAGGAGAGAAGAACTTGGCATAGCCTATCACAAGAAGCTTTCAGGAACTCCCACCCTGGTTGTATTTATTTCAGCTGCTGTACCCTTGGTCTGTCTGTAAGGCTGTCCTGGAGGTGCAGTTCCTTCTGGGTTTGGTAATGCTCACAAGCAGTAAAGCTGAGCAGCTCCCTGCACTGCAGGCCTTCCATGGCAGATTCGTGAGGGAGAATAGGTAGGACCTTCACAACTGCACTCTGCTGATCTAAAAAGCTCCTTCAAAGGCTTCACTCAGGTTGTTCCTGAGCTCTCTTTGGGGGTTTGTAACCCACCTCAGGCAGCACACAGATGCGGCTGTGCTTAGGAGCCAGCTCTTTCCTTCCACCTAGGAGAAGAACACAACCTGGAGAGAGGTTGTGCTGGGCTGAGTTGCTGCTGTGAGTCCTCTGGATTTCACAGATTCATCACAGTATCAGCCAGGTTGGAAGAGACCTCCAAGATCATCAAGTCCGACAGATCACCCAACCCTACCTAACCAACCAGACCATGGCACCAAGTGCCTCATCCAGGCTTCTCTTAAACACCTCCAGGGAGGTCAACCCCACCAGTTCCCTGGGCAGCCCCTTCCAATTTCCATGCCCATTTCCATCCAGCAATGGGCAGGGACAGACAACCTCTGCATGCCCTCCCTCCTGACCTTACCCTCTCCACACCCTCCCTGCTGACCTTACCCTCTCCATGCCCTCCCTGCTGACCTGCCCAGCCAACAGCAGCTCCTCAGGCACAAATGGACCAATCACTGCAGCAGGACACCAATGCAGGGCATGCTGTGGGGAGGAGCTCATCAAACCACCCCAAAGCTGCAGAAGTTGTGTCCTCTACTTGGGATCCCTGCCCCCTTCCCAAAGCAGTGCCAGGCAACAGCCCATGCTGACCCCAGTGGCTGAGATGAGCAGGCAGGTGCCCGTGCCTGGAGCTGGCTCCCTGGAGCTTGGCCAGTGGAAAGCCTGGGAGAAGCAGCAGGGAGAGGGGAAGGAGGAGCCTGATGGCACAGGAAGAGGAGAAGGCCTGGGCAGCCACAGGCTGCAGACACATCTCAGATTCCACACAGACCATGGGGTTTGCACCTGAGCCTTCCTGCCACCGGATGGAAACAAAGGGCAGGGTGTGCTGGAGCTTTACTGGATTTCACCACAGCAGTGCCCTCCCTTTGCAGGACAAACAAGCACTGTGGGAAGCCAGCACTTTGCTCTGGGCTGCACACCTGAGCCCAGAGCATGCCAGGGCCTTTGGTGGTGTAACCCTGGGCCTCACCCCTCCATCAAGAGGTTGTGCTTCCCTGTGGCAGCCCTCAGGTCAGAGGAGCAGGGTGACAGAGCAGGGTTTAGCTGTGCAGATACACCACAGGCTTGAAAGTCCTCCTGTCCCTTGTTCTGCACCTCTGCAGTGGTCCAGGTGAAGCACGGGAGCAGATTTCCAAACACAGAGCTCACAAGTGTCTAAGGATTGAGCTGAATGAACCCATCCTAGGTTAGTGATGGTATGGTGAAGGTGCAGCACTTGAAGCACAGTGGTGGGAGAAAATGGTGCATCCAACCACTCTGAGTGCAGCTGCCCAGGGACTGGAATTGTTGGTTTGGTTTGGTTTGGTTTTTTTTTTACCAATCCAACTTTTTTGGGGCTGTAATTCCTCTAACACCAGGAGTTAAACAGGAGTTAATCCCTAGGTGGGGCCAAGTCTGTGTGAGCCTCTGCTCATGGGCTTTCACTTGGATTTTTACATCATCTGCCTGGAGTCTCTAACCTGCAGCCCCAAATCACCTTCCTGCAGTCTCTAACCTACAGCCCCAAATCACCTTCCTGCAGTCTCTAACCTGCAGCCCCAAATCACCTTCCTGCAGTCTCTAACCTAGAGCCCCAAATCACCTTCCTGCAGTCTCTAACCTGCAGCCCCAAATCACCTTCCTGCAGTCTCCTCTAACCTACAGCCCCAAATCACCTTCCTGCAGTCTCTAACCTACAGTCCCAGTGCCAACACAAATGTGCCTCTCAGCAGCGGGGCACCTCTCGTGATGTGCAGCAAGGGCTGTCCCTGACAGTGACAGCTCCAAGGGGGTTCTGGAGCCTGGGCCTGGTGTTCCTTCCTTCCCAAAGCCACTCTCCCCTGGCTGCAAAGCAAAGGGAGCTTTCATTTGTGCAGGCTGTGGGTGACCTGTGTGTGCCTCACCCCACTGCAGTGGCAGGGACAGAAGGAACAGGAGGCTCCACACATTGGTCTCCATCGTTGTGCTGGCACCTGGCCGTGGCTCATCTCCAGGCTGTGCCCTGGAGCAGGTGACATGGCAGATGGCAGCCCCAGCCTGGGCTGTGCTGTGTGCTCTGGGGCAGAGGCAGGGACAGACATGGCTCACCTCAGAGATGATCTCCTGGGTCAGGTTTCCACTGTAGAAAGCTGATGCCCCTTCTGCCCCCAGCAGCTGCAGCAGGGCGGCAAGGTCCAGGCGCCTGACGAAGGTGCCAGGCAGCAGGGGCTGCCCAGAGGGCAGGAAGGTCTCCCGGAACCTCTCTGAGTAGTTCAGGTCCTTCAGCTCACTGATGGCTGTGGCTGTGGGCAAGAAGGGGAAGGACATCCAGAAAAGCCAGGTGCAGGGACAGGCAGAAACCTGGAGTCACTGTGCCCCTGGTGGGGACATGGTGAGACTTTGCTGCTGCCTCTGCCCCTGCTTCAAACCTGGAGGGAGGCTGGGGAGGAAAGCCAAAGGAATCCTGTGCCAGGCCCTGGGGGGCTGCCCAGCTGCTCTGAGCTGCTCCTGCTGCCACCACGCTCTGCCCTTGCAGCCTGGGGCTCACACATTGCTCAGCTCCCACTACCACCCACTTCCAAGTCCACAGAGCCTTCACTTCCCATGAACAACCACCTACAGCCCCAGCTGCCCTGCAGCGGTCTGGGGGCTCCTCCCCTGCACAGCAGGTACTCACCCAACTCATGTGTGACATTAAACCCATCCTGGGCAACACCAGCCACGAGGCCCAGCAGCTTGGACCATGGCAGCCTGCAAAGGAGAAGGGACAAGGAGAAAGTCCTTTGAGGGGTGCAGCAGGACAAGGTAATGGCAGCAAGCCCAGAGCTCAGCTGTGTGCTCAGGGGGCTCCTGAGAGTCCAGGCTGTGGGGGCAGCAGTGGCCAAAGGGAGCCCTGAGCTCTCAGTGTGGTGTTTCTCTTCAGCAAGATAAGCCCAGTGCTCCACAATGTGCACCAGAGAGCAGCTGCAGTGCAAGGGCAGGGGAAGAGCACAACCTCAGGCCAGGCTCTGGCCTTGAGCAAGTCTCTAAGATCCCTCCCTCCCTGTCCCAACAGAGCATCAAGTGATGCCTAAAGAGAGACTGGAAATACACAGCCAGGCATGGCAACATCCTGAGCCTGCTCCTAAGGGAACATTCATTGCCCACAGCCTGGCTTTGCAGAAATCCAAGCTCAGTTCTTGCTGTTCATAACTGAAGTACCAAAAAAATGAACATTTTTTTTTCAATACAAGCCTGTAAGCACCCCTTGGCTAATGCCTTTGGCTGGTGGCTGAGAACGTGGACTGATGGCAAGGGCTCCTGTGCTCCCAGATCCTCTGTGTGGACCCCAGGGTACGGCAGGAAGGCAGCCTGCCTGTGCCAGCCTTACCTGCCGTGTAACTGGTGTGCCTGCTGCATCCCTCGGAGCATGCCTGGCACCCCCACCAGCAGCCCTGGCTGTAAGACAGGAAGGACAGAAAGGAAAGAGAAGCCTCCCCCCATGAGGGTATGGGCCCCAGATGCATGTCAAGGAGATGCAAGTCACGTTCATAAGGGAAGTGTCTGCATGGGGAAGAGGTCTGTAGCAAACAGGAAACCAGGGAACAACAGATTTGGGAAAGAAAGAGGCAAATCCAGCTGACTTTGGCCAGGAAAAATACCTCAGGAAAATGACAGTGAGGGTGGGGAGAGACTAGCACAGGTTGCCCAGGGAGGCTGTGCATGTCTCCTCCCTGGAGGTGCTCAAGGCCAGGCTGGATCAGGCCTTGAGCAACCTGGGCTGGTGGGTTGGAACTGGATGAGCTTTGAGGTCCCTTCCAACCCAACTCATTCTAGGATTCTATGCCACTGGACTCTGATCCTCCCACTCCCCACTGCTGCAGGCCAATGCCTCTTTAGTCCCAAAGTCCTGCAGGCTCCAGGTGCTTGGGGGCTGCCAAAAAAGTGTTTTTGCTGCACTGCCCATGCCTATGGGGCCTGGATCTCCCACGGTGGGAGAGGCCTCCTGTCGCTTCCCCAGGCCCCAGAGCTGCCTGGAGAAGGCAGCTGGAGCCATCAGCCAGTTACAGCCCCTGACGGGCTGGCCCCTGGGCCGCTGGTCCTCACCTTGGTGTCCTGCAGGTGCCCCTCCAGCGGGATGCCCTGGGGAGCTGCTTCACGGAAGTCAATCACCCAGCTCCTGTTCTTCCGGATGTCATGGACCAGCATCACCCCACCCCTGCGGCAGACAGGGGCACAGCATGGCACCAGCTGCCCTGCCACAGCCCTGCTGCACAGCCAGGATGAAGAGCAGAGGGGCCAGGGCAGACCTGGTGTGATGAGGCCATCACAGGAGGTCATCCAGTGTGGGACGCAGGCTGCCCCCAAGCTAAGCCTGCAGCCAGGCTGCATCAGTCCCTGCCAGCCTGGCCAGAGGGCCTCTGGCTCTGTTCCCCTGCCAGGAGGGGACTGTCTGGGATTTTCTTTCTAATCCAAGCAGTTTTGCAACAAAAGAGGGAGTTTGCTTACAGCAGCAACCTGAGGCCCAGCCTGGAGAAGCTATCAAGTGTCAGAGCTTTATGCAACGCTCCCAAGACCTCCTGCAGACCTGAGAGCACCTGGCTCACGTGGATGCCAGCCTGGGGAGGAGGGCTGGCAGGAGGCCACCTGCCACCCTGCCTCCCCCAGAGCAAGGCTCAGGCCTCAGCCTCCTGCTGCAGCAGGAGTGGAGCTGACAGAGGAAAGCCCTCAGTGTCTGGAGGCACTGGGACTGAGCCTAGGCTGCTCTGAGCTCCTGGCACACTCCCAGAGAGGCTCAGCAGCCTCTGGTCACCTTTGCAGCCCCCTCGAGCCTGAGATTGGACCCTGCTGGCTGCCATCACGGCAGGGACAGCTTTTCCCTCCCTGGCAGTCAATGTCCCTCAGTGTCAGCTTGGCCCAGGGGAGGGTTGCCCATCTCTGTGCCCAACCCAGGTTGCCCACCCCCTGACGTGAGAGCCCCAGCACCGTAACCTGGCACTCAGCAGGGCGGCACACCTGAGCGGGGTGGGCAGAGCAGAGGGGCAGAGCTGTGGGCACTTACCCGCCGAGCCCCGAGGCGTGGGGGTTGACGACGCCGGCGCAGAGGGCGGCGGCGATGGCGGCGTCCACCGAGGAGCCCTGCTGGTGCAGCACCGCCGAGCCCAGCGCCGTGCAGCGGCCGCTGTCCGTCACCACCGCGCCGCGCCGCACCACCTGCGGGCACCGCACAGCGCCTGGGCACGGGCACGGCTGCGGCCGCTGCCCACACCTTCGCTCAGCTCTCACACCCAGAGCTCAGCAGGCCCGGAGAGGGGATTCTGACACTTGGCTGTGATCTGCCCTGGGGAGACCTCACCTGCAGGGCTGTGTCCAGCTCTGGAGCCCTCAACACAGGAAGGACCTGGACCTGATGGGGGAGGGGCCAGAGGAGGCCATGAGAATGCTCAGGGGGTTGGAGCAGCTCTGCTGTGAGGACAGGCTGAGGGAGCTGGGGGTGTTCAGCCTGGAGAAGAGAAGGCTCCAGGGAGACCTTAGAGCAGCTTCCAGTACCTCAAGGAGGATACAAGAAGGCTGCAGAGGGACTGCTCCCAAAGGCTGCAGGGACAGGACCAGGGGCAATGGCTTCAAACTAGAGCAGAGCAGATTGAGATTGGATGTGAGGAACAAGTTCTGCACCATGAGGGTGGTGGAACACTGCAACAGGTTGCCCAGGGAGGTGGTTGAGGCTCCAGGTGCCTGGAGCTGTTCAAGGTGAGGCTGGACAGGGCTCTGGGCAACCTGATCCAGGGGAGGATGTTCCTGCTGAGTGCAGGGGGTTGGACTGGATGAGCTTTGGAGGTCCCTTCCAGCCCAGACCATTCTGTGATTCTATGACCCCGAAGCTGAGGCTGTGGTCAATCTGCATTCTCAGGTGCTTCCAAATGCCAGTGGGACCAACAAGTGCCTTGGCACACCCCTGCACCAGGGCAGCTGTGGCCACTCTGCTGCTAGCTGTGGTCACCAGCTCAGCCAGCTTCCAACAGCAGCCATGCTGAGCTGGTGGGCCACAGCTCACCCTGCCCCCCACAACCCCCTGTGCTCAAGAGTAGTGGGCCGTGCTGCAGTGCCACTGTGCTGTGGCAGCGTGGTCACTAGAGGTGGGAATGCAGCCCCCAGCACCACCACTTGTTCTCATCCATCCCTGGTGCCAATGCCAGGGCTGAGGTGGTCACAGGAGGTTTGAAAAGGATCATTGTAACCCTATGGGACAAACTGCAGTCTCTGCAGGAGCCAGAGTAGCCTTGGGAAGGGGCAGGGCAGGCAGGACTGTGCCTTCCAGCAGTGCCACAGCCAGGGCACTGCCTCCAGCACTGGCCCCTGGGGCAGTCCATGGAGAAGATGATGGTGACCACTGGCTGCCCCTCACCAGGCTGATCCTTGCAGCATGTGGCAGGAGGAGTTCTGCAGGAAGGTATCACCCCATGGCCATGCCTGCTTTGCCCTGCACTTTAACACTACTCTGTGAGACAGCTCAACAGGAGGCTCAGCTCTGTTTTCAGCTACTGCCCTGCTTAGTCCTGGAGGATCCTTCCAGAGGGAACCCTGGGCATAAATCTCCCTCAAGTGGAGATGTACAAAAGATGCCTACTGCTTGACTAAGGAGAGCTTGTTCTGAAAGCATCCACTCCTGACTCAAACCACAGCAGCAGGGCTGCCCATTTCCCCTGACAGCACCCCCAAACCTGCCAGGCACAGCCAGAGGGCAGGGACTGAAAGCCTCTCTGAGCACAGACCCCAGCCCCAGGAGAAAGCCTTCGAGACAACCTGGGCTGGACTGACAGAGACTCAGCAGCCAAGGGCTGGCTGACAGCAGCACTCAGCCCCTCAGCTGCTGGCAGGGAGGGAAGGTTTCCAAGCCAGCAGAGCCACTGCTTCCTCTTACCTGAGGGTCCCCAAAGTAGATCTGCATGATCAGGGCCACTGTGACCCCCGTGGCGAAGGTCAGGCAGGCAGTGATGATGACAGTCAGCCCATCCTGCCGGCAGCTGCAGTCTCCAGAGAAAGGATCCTTGCTGGTCTCCTGCAGCGGGGACACGTCCTGGCTCCCCATCTCCGAGGAGGACGAGGGCAGGCGCTGCAGCCGCGCAGACTTCAGGAAGGAGTCTGGGTCTGGGTGTGCGGCAGGGAGAAAGGCAGCGTCAGGGATTGAGCAACACAGGGCTCCGGTTGCAGTGCTCAGCCAGCACTGACACCGCCCCCTGCCCCTCACAGCAGGGCTGCTACTGCCCCTCACAACAGATCTACTACTGCCCCTCACAACAGAACTGCTCCTGCCCCTCACAACAGATCTACTACTGCCCCTCACAACAGAGCTGCTCCTGCCCCTCACAACAGATCTACTACTGCCCCTCACAACAGAGCTGCTCCTGCCCCTCACAACAGAGCTACTCCTGCCCCTCACAGCAGGGCTGCTCCTGCCCCTCACAACAGAGCTGCTCCTGCCCCTCACAACAGATCTACTACTGCCCCTCACAGCAGGGCTGCTACTGCCCCTCACAACAGAGCTGCTACTGCCCCTCACAACAGAGCTGCTACTGCCCCTCACAACAGAGCTGCTCCTGCCCCTCACAACAGATCTACTACTGCCCCTCACAGCAGGGCTGCTACTGCCCCTCACAACAGAGCTGCTCCTGCCCCTCACAGGCTGCTACTGCCCCTCACAACAGAGCTGCTCCTGCCCCTCACAACAGATCTACTACTGCCCCTCACAACAGATCTACTACTGCCCCTCACAGCAGGGCTGCTACTGCCCCTCACAACAGAGCTGCTACTGCCCCTCACAGCAGGGCTGCTCCTGCCCCTCACAAGGCTGCTACTGCCCCTCACAACAAGGCTGCTACTTGCCCCAGGGCTCCCAGCCCTCAGGAGACTTTCTGGCTCAGCTGCTGGTCACTGCACCTTGTTTTTGAGTTAGCTGAACAAACCAAAGCAGCTGAAGTGTCACAAAAGCAGAGACTGCTCTGTTTCTTGCTCTGGCTCAGGGCTTTTACCAACGTAGCACTGCCTTTGTGAATCACACAGACATCTGCCCAGTCACTGCCAGCCTCCTAATAAAGCAAACGTGCTGCCTGTGCTTTCATTTGGAAGTTAATGGTCACTTTCAGCCACACCATCTCTTCTTTCTGGTACAAATGGGATTCAGAGCCTGGAGACATTTTTCTCCAGCTTAATGTTTGAACCCAGCTGCAGAGCTGAAGTGTTTAATGCTCATCTGTGGATTCTTCTCCCCTTCTTCCAACACATCTTCTCTGAGTCCAGCCACTTCCATTCTTAAATTCCTCTCCAACCTGTCTCCTCTATGCTTCTGGCCTGTAAGCTCATGCTCAAGTGGCTTTTGCAGCCTTTCCCTGGCCTGGTGGAATACCAAGACCATGTCAGGGGATCACTGCCCTAACCCTGGGACTGCATTTATTGTCTGTTTGTCTGTCTGTAGCTGCCTCCTGGAGCCAGTTTGTTCTGCAGGATGCCTTTGCTCTGCTGTGAGCACCAGCCCCATCATGTCATGTTTTAACTTCTCTGCCAAAGTGAAGAAGAGTCTGCCTGGCACACTAAAACTGTTTGGTATCTTCTCTGAGTACTGCAGGGATATGTTCTTGACCATGAGGGTGGTCACAGGCTCCCAGGAAGGGACCTCTGGAGAGCTTCCAGTCCAACCCCCTGCCAGAGCAGGACCTCAGAATCCAGCACAGGTCACACAGGAACACATCCAGACAGGGCTGCAAAGGCTCCACAGAAGGAGACTCCACAACCTCTCTGGGCAGCCTGCTCCAGGGCTCTGGGACCCTCACAGTGCAGAAGTTCCTCCTCATGTTGAGGTGGAACCTCCTGTGCTGCAGTTTATATCCATTGCTCCTGGTCCTATCAAGGGTGGTGGAACACTGGAACTTTTGGTCATTTTAGTGCTCACTTCCTATAGCTCTAATTATTCCAAAGTGACTTCCCTGCAGATCAAGAGGGGCAGAAACCCCCCTGAATCCCACTGCTTTTCAGTCCCTTCACCAGGCTTCAGAGATGGGCCCACAGCTGCTGGAGGGTTCTTAACACAGCACTGACTTGCAAACAGGTCTCTGAAATGCAGCAGGACTGAAGAAGAAGAAAGTAAGAAATAGAAAGACCCTCCAGCAGCCTTATTTGGAGCTATGCTTGGGCACCTGAGCAGAACAGAGGTGAAGCAGAAGCTGTGGTCTGGCCACAGTACCCCTGTGGGAGCACTGCAGAGAGGGCAGAGAGGGCAGAGAGGAGCAAACCTGCAAACTGGAGGGCCCCAGGGCGTCCACCTGCTCAGGAGAGGCTCTGCCTTCATCTCTTGCTTCCTCCAGCTGCTGAGGCCCTCTGTCAAACCCAGCTGCTCTCAGAATGCCCAGCTCCAGGTGGCCAAGGCAATGGGGCAGGCATCTGCCCAGGGCAAGCAGTGCTCAGCAGGACGGAAAAGTCTCTCTTGCTCTGAAAGATGCTTTGAATCTGCTTGATCAGCTGCTGCCCTTGCAGTGGGGAGGGCACCAGCTGAGCCTGCCCTGCCTGGGCACCACTTGCTGCTGGGCACACGGAGCTGCTGAGGCAGCAGTGGGGACATGCCTGTGCCTGCTGGGCACCCAGTGGGCTCCTGGATGAATCTGGGGGGGCTGCAGAGAGCCAGCAGTCGCTGCAGTGTCCTGCACATCTGTGGTGAGAAGAAGAGGATCTCTCAGTGGAAAAGGCAGGAGGGGAAGCTTGTCTCTCCCCACTGGGGATGCTTCCTGGGGTTGGGGTAAAGGAGAAGTGAAGGAGCAGGGAACTGCACAGCCCCCACCACACCACTGTGCCTCTCTGCCTGTTCTGGCAGGCAGCATCCCCATGGAGACTGCCAGCCCTGTCCTTGCCATGATATTAAGACCTCCTGAGTGCATCTCTCTAGGGGCGAGTCAGGGAGTTTGTTTTCATTTCAGTGATGCTACAACCAGGAGTAAACCCCCTGCAGCCAGGGAATCCCCCCGGGGTGAACTGAACCTCCTTCATGCTGCAGCAGTTTGGGAGCATGGCTGGGAAAGGCTCAGCTGTCCCAGCCTGCACCTAGAACCCTGCACAGCACCTCTGGGCTGAGTGAGCTGCAATGCAGTGCACCCAGAGCCATGCACAGCACCTCTGGGCTGAGTGAGCTGCAATGCAGTGCACCCAGAGCCATGCACAGCACCTCTGGGTTGGGCTGAGTGAGCTGCAATGCAGTGCACCCAGCGCCATGCACAGCACCTCTGGGTTGAGTGAGCTGCAATGCAGTGCACCCAGAGCCATGCACAGCACCTCTGGGTTGAGCTGGGCTGCAATGCAGTGCACCCAGAGCCATGCACAGCACCTCTGGGTTGGGCTGAGTGAGCTGCAATGCAGTGCACCCAGAGCCATGCACAGCACCTCTGGGTTGAGCTGGGCTGCAATGCAGTGCACCCAGAGCCATGCACAGCACCTCTGGGTTGGGCTGAGTGAGCTGCAATGCAGTGCACCCAGAGCCATGCACAGCACCTTTGGGTTGAGTGAGCTGCAATGCAGTGCACCCAGAGCCATGCACAGCACCTTTGGGTTGAGCTGGGCTGCAGTGTGTGGGCAAAGCAGGAGGCCTGGCTCAGAGGGTACTGGTACAGAGGTTGTCTCTGGTAGGGGCATCAACTGGCCTGGCAGGGGATGCCTTTGGGGAGGGATGTCACACACAGCCCCTGGCACCACTTAGTGAGGCACCAGCCCCAGTGAGGAGAGAGCTGGGCTCCTGTGCCCAACCCCTCCAGGACATCATGCCCCTGCTGCTGTAGTGCTGGTGGCAGGCCAGCCCAGCACGAGGGGACATGAACATCCAGGGGGCAACCATGGGAGAGGGCCGTCCACAGCCCTCCAGGGTGGTTTCTCCCCCACCTACAAAGTCCCTTTGCTCTCCACCACAGCCATACCTCATGGCCTTGGGTGAGCCACTCAGTCTCAGTGGCCACTGGTGCTGCATGGGGACGGCAAGACTCTGCTTTGAGGGCAGGAGCAGCTGGGAGGGTTCAGCTGGGAGCACGGAAGGCAAGGAGCAGCCTGCAAGGTGCCCATCCCACCATCAGTGGTCATGCTTGGAAAAGAAGCCACCAAACCCTCCCTGGCTGCCACGTGTACTGTTAAGGACACATGGAAACCAGCACTTCGGGGAGCCAGGGCCAGCATAGCTCTGGAGCCACTGCAGAGGGGACGGCAGAGCCTGCAGCAGCTCATGTGCTCCAGCAGTGCCGTCATGTGGAACTGTTTAGGCCTTGGGGGGAGTCTGTCCCCAGCACTGACAGCACCTCAGGGGCTTCCTCCTTTTAATGAGGTCTTCTGGGCTGTAGAAAACAAAGGTCTGGGTTCCCTCCCTGCTGGGCCAGCTGATGACATGGCACAGAGACACAGAGCTGGCTTCTGCCACACATTGAAGAGGAGCAGCTCCTGCTGCCACCCCACACCCTGGCACCTGCAGCGACCCCACGGCTGGCAGGCTGCCGGCACAACCACACTCACACCGAACTCTGCTCCATGTGCAAAGACCTTCTTGTGCCTTCGGAAGGGCTGTCCCCACACACCAGTGTGGGGTGGCACGGGAGGAGAAGGGGCAATGGGGACTTCACCCAGAGGCCACAGCAGGGCACAGGGGCAGAGGACAAGGGGCACACACGGGGCCGGCTCAACCGTGGGCATCGGGGTCGAGAGGGCAGAGAGCTGCCACTGGGCTCTGAAGCAGCGCCAGGGCTGGGAGAGAAGCTGCGTTTGTGAGCTGCTGAGGCAATCAATGACAGACAGGCAGAGGTTGCCCAGGGACCAGAGGCCCTCCTGGCTTTATTGTGGCCACGCACCCGCGGCAGGGAGCGCCAGCCCCGAGCCGCATCCAGGGCACCTACCGGGGCGCCCCCCCGAGGTACCCGCGGGGCCGGCGACCGCGGGAGCCCGACGAGCCCCGCTCCCCGCGTGGGGCCAGGGCCGCCTGGGGCCGGGCGAGGGGAGGGCGGTGGGAACGGCGAGCGGGGGAGCTGCGCTTCGAGGGGACCCCAAGGCCTGGCCCGCTGCGGGCCGCGGGCGGAGCGGGTCCCGGGGGTACGCGGGGCCGCGGGCGGGCTCGGCCGCCGCCCCTCACCCGTGTCCTGCTCGCCCAGGAACGCATCCTCCTCCTTCCGGGCGCGGAGGCCGCCCTCGGCCGCGCCGCCCGCCTCTTCCTCGGGCAGCCGCGGGAAGCTGGTGATGCTCATGTAGTCCACGGGCGAGCCGCCGGCCAGGGCCCGCTGCCGGCCTCCCGCCGCCTCCGCCGGCACCGGCACCGCCATCGCTGCCGCCCAGCAGCCGGAAGGGGCCGGGCCGAGGCCGCCGGAGCGGCCGGGCGGCTCCTCCCCGCCGTGGGGGGCGGTGCGGGGAGCGGGCGGTGGCGGGGCAGGGGGCGCCGGGACTCGCTGCCCGGCGGGGCAGGCCGTCGCTTCACGGCTGCCATCCCGGCGTCTGCCTGTGCCCCGGCACGCCCTGGAACCACTGGAACCAGTCACGTCTGCTTCTTGTCCGGGGCCCCAACAGGACTGGCAGCTACCACAGGTTCAGAAAGTTGAAATACCCGATAGGGTTCATTCGTTACAGACACAGACACAGCAGGCTGGGGACTGCCTGGTGAGGAGAAGGCTTCGGCGAGCCCTAATCACCACCTTCAGTACCTGAAGGGGCTACAAGAAGGCTGCAGAGGGACTGCTCCCAAAGGCCTGCAGGGACAGGACCAGGGGCAATGGCTTCAAGCTGGAGCAGAGCAGATTGAGATTGGATGTGAGGAACAAGTTCTGCACCAGGAGGGTGGGGGAGCACTGCATGTCTAGCACGGCCTGCAGCTGGCACATTACACTGATGGGTGTCAACTTTGGTATTAGAAATTGCAGTTAATTAGGCAAAGGTCTTCACTCGGGCACCCTGGCCTTCAAAGCCTGTTTTCAAGCTGCTTGTTGGTTCAGCCTTGTTCAGCGGCTCCAGCCAAACCAGGGCTGTCCTATCCTCACCAGACCCCTCCTTCAGCCCCCGAGCAGGGCAGCTGTGTGGATGCTCATTTCCCGCCGTGGCATCTCTTGGCATCTCTTGGCTGTCAGCCTCTCCACCTTGCTCCTGAGAAGCTCTAAAGGAACCTGCATTCCTGACTCGGAGCACGCTGGCAGCTCTCCCACAGCAGCTGCAGCTGTGCCCCCATAGCCCCATGGGGGCACTGCTGGGGACAGCTGTGTGCCAGGGACCGGGTAGGGGCCAGGCACAGCGTGGCTCGGGCTGGAGCGGGACTGGGCTGGGCTCCAGCCAGCTGAGGCTCTGCAGGGCAGGGCCCCCTGCTCCACTTGCTGGTGGAGGGGACAGAGGAGACCTGCCCCACACCAAGGTGGCTGCTTTCCAGGCCAAGCCTCCAGGGTGGCTGGATTGGAGACTTCCTGGTCCTGTCTCCAGAAGGCTGGAAGAGTTTTCCCAAGAGATATGCACAAAGTGTACCATGGCTCATGAGGGCCAGCCTCTGGCCTCTGGCCTTCATAAGCCATGGTACATTTTGTGCCTGTTATGGTGGCAAGGAGGGTCCAGCCCCCACTGGGACACCATCAGCAAGAGACACTGTGACACTGGCTCAGAACAGCTTGGACTCCTTGTGCATGGCCCTGTGGAGATGAGAGCTGCAGATCGTGGTCCTCCCTGCAGCACAGCTGGGTTTGGTTGGTGTTTGCAGGTGAAGCTGGCCAGGGTTGGCCCTGGCACCAGTGGCTCCCACCGCTGCAGGCTCCAGCAGCACCAGCACCATGTCAGGCTGGGCTGAGGCTGACAGAATCACAGAATGTCAGGGGTTGGAAGGGACCTCCAGAGATCATCCAGTCCAAACCCCCTGCCAGAGGTCTCTTCTGTATGAGCCTCCTCAAGAGGATCCTTCTGAACTCACCTTCCAGCCACTGGAACTGTAAGGAACTGCAAAGCCCAAGCAGCTCAGCTGGAGGGATGGCAGGAGAGCAAGGAACGAAGCACAGGGGCAGGTAAGCAACCCTGGAGCTCTGCACAGTTCACAGCAGTGCCTGGAGGCTTGCTCTGGACCAGACTTGGGCACTCTCTCATGCTGGTGTGTTCCAGGGCAAGGACAGCTGCTGAAGGAGCAGAGGGGCTTGCAGAGAGGCAACTTGTGACTCCACCTGCTGAAGCAGCTGCTAGAGCAGGGAGCTAAGCATTAGCTGCTGCTCCCACTGCAAACGCTTCTGGCCCCTTGCAAAAGCACAGGACTGAACCCTGCAGCACAGGAGACCCGAGAACCCCAGAGAGCTGCTGGCTTAGATGTTTAGCAGGACTCCAACTGTTAAAGGAATGCCCCAGCCCCACCACTTCCCCCCAGAGCAGAGGATACAGGAGCTGCACAGCAGAGCCAGGCGACCTTTATTACAGCATCTCAAGGGTACAGTGGTCACTGAGGGCTGGGAGCAGCTAAGATGCAAACAGAGGCCAGCAGGAAAGGGTGACCTAGAACTAGCAGATGATACAATTCCTGTGGGAAATGAATGCTTTCAGCTTAAAGAAAAGAAAAGATCAGACTAAAAGACTGAGCAAGTCTGGGGACAGGGAGGAGAAAACAGAGCAGTTTTTATTGGAGCTCACTCACTCAGATTGGCAACTCACAAGTAGCAGAAGCTGTCTGCTATTGCACTCTCCCCTTGGCATCCCAAGGGCCCACACTAGCCAGGTGTTTGTTCCACCAAGGACAGACAGTGCTCTCCCTGCTGAGAGTGGAGGCCTGCCCTGGTTGCTGATTCTGGAGCCCTAGCTTAGCACTTAGAGGTGCAGGTCCCTGGCTCTACACACCCACGTGCAAGAACGAGACTGTGGACTTGCAGCAGGCAGGAAGCAATGCAGACTGTCAGCAAGAACACACTAAGACTGCCAGCTCCTCACTATAAGGCAGCTTTAGGTCAGGACTCTTTCCAGGTGCCTGAGCTGTTGTTTAGAAAAGCAAGGCCCAGCTGGTACCAAGGCTGCAAGGTCCTCTAACAGTACCAAGGGCTGTGCGTGTTTGCCAAGGACTGCTGCTGGAGAACACATCCTCCACAAGGGCTGCAAGCAGAGACTCCCCCACTGATGCACAGCAAGGGCACCACCAGGGAGGAGCTGAGCTGTGCAGAGATCACCTCCCAAAGCAGAGGCTGTGTGCTCTGCCTGACTTGCAAGTCACCAATCCTGCCCTGGAGGTTAATAGCTGCCTCAGTTGTGTCTGAGTCTCCTGTGCTTAGCAACAAGGAGCAGTTGGGCTCAAGAGCTTAAAAAATGAAAATAAAAATCATTCAAATGCTTAACATTTCAAAGGGTTTCTCCAGGCTGACTGTCCTTCAAGACTACTAAACTCTGAGGTATGTGATGGCAGCTTAGTAGTCAGGCTGGCAAAATGCAGTGGAGCTCCTCAGCCTCCTTGGTTAACCAAATCAATCACAACTCCTTCCAGCAAAACTGCTTCAAACTTTGTCTTCAGCAAAGACCCTGTAAGAATTCTGCTCAGCAACTGATTTGGAAGTAAACCAAACACTATCAGGAATGGTAACAAGACAGTCTGTGTGGTCAATCCAGGCTGAGCTCTGCAGGAAGATGCCAGGGGTGGCTGCTCAGCTCCCGGCTGCTGCAGAGCCTTCCTCCCATCTCCCCTGCAGATGCTGTTTAAAAGCCAGGTGCCTAAAGGACAGCAATGGAAGACAAGTCAGGATTTAGGGCTAGACTTCCAACAGGAGGGCAAACATATATTAAATTAACAGAGTCAACCTGTAGCACACAGGAGTCGATCAAGAGTTACTGACTAGAGTCACAGAAAGTTCCAAATCTGAGCATTCTTGAACCACTTCCAGAAATTCCAATGGCTTTTTAATAAGAGTTCCATAATTACTGGGAATATAAAATGGAGACTTCTCTGGCAGAAGAGTTGGGGCTCTCCCACTGGGCCAGCAGGGAGTGGACTGGACTCCCCCCACCTTCCCACCAGTCCACTACAGGCTAGGATTGATTCAAATCTTCTTGATTTCCTGATGATTGATTTAGCAGGCCAGAGCTGCAGGCTGTGTCAATCATAGTGGATGGCAGTGTAGAAGATTATCCAGACAACCTGTGGAGAGGAAGTGGAGGTTATTTGGATGCTTCTGGAGAGGGTCCAGGCACTGAAAGGAAGCCTCAAGCTCTCTATAGAGGTCTGGGGACGGAACTGCACCTGTGAGCTAGTCTCAGAGAGTTGTCAGGGTCACTATGTGCCACAAGCAGTGGCATTTGACTTGCCTGGCTTGTGGGGTGACAAACTTCTGCACATGACAGTCCCACCACAGTCCCAGTGGTGCAGAAACAGCCCCAGTTCAAGGGCTGAGTGCATTCAGAGACTGGGGGAAGGGGTGAGAGGGAAAACCAAACACACTCAACCCCCCCCTTGGGTTTAAGTAGCTCTGGATGAAACTCCATCAGAGGATGGGAAGACAAAGGCTGAGTGGCAGATGCAGAGGGAGAGCTGCCTGTTCCTGCACCCTCTCCCACAGAAACCCCAGGCACTAATCCCTTAGTTCAGAGCCAGCAGCCTTGGGGATTTTCTTCCCCAGCCAACAGCACTCAGTAGATGCTGTTACCACATCCCTCTCCTGTCAATGCCCCACCTCCCCTGCCTCTCTTCCAGGCCTTCTCCCTCAGGAACTGTACCACCCCAACTCACCAACCAGCTCAGAAAAAGCAAGAGGCATTACCAGAAACAGTGCAAAAGATGTCATGAATCCTTCCTTTGTGAGCTCCCACGTCCCACCATACTCCTCCTCATCTATCTGCTGGAAGCTGCTGAAGTAGAGGTACAGAACACCAGCATTGATCAGGCAGAACCTGGGAGAAGAGATCAGAAGGCATCATCCTGGTGCTACAGGCTGCAGGGACTGATGGAGAGGGGCCAGAGGAGGCCAGGAAAATGCTCAGGGGGTTGGAGCAGCTCTGCTGTGAGGACAGGCTGAGGGAGCTGGGGGTGTGCAGCCTGGGGAAGAGAAGGCTCCAGGGAGACCTTAGAGCAGCTTCCAGTACCTCAAGGAGGATACAAGAAGGCTGCAGAGGGACTGTTCCCAAAGGCCTGCAGGGACAGGACCAGGGGCAGTGGCTTCAAACTAGAGCAGAGCAGATTGAGATTGGATGTGAGGAACAAGTTCTGCACCAGGAAGGTGGTGGAACACTGCAACAGGTTGCCCAGGGAGGTGGTTGAGGCTCCAGGTGCCTGGAGATGTTCAAGGTGAGGCTGGACAGGGCTCTGGGCAACCTGATCCAGGGGAGGATGTCCCTGCTGAGTGCAGGGGGTTGGACTGGATGAGCTTTGGAGCTCCCTTCCAGCCCAGAGCACTCTGTGATTCTATGATTCTACTCAAGATGCAGTGTGGCTGTGAGGCACCTTCCATCCCCAGCAGAGAGGAACACTGTGCCCACAGCACTTCCCAGGCAGCTCAGCCACTTCCTTGAAAGAGCAGCTCCAGCTCAGTTTGCCATAGCATTGCCAGGCCTGGATGAGTTCACCTCACCAGGCACTCCTAAGGGTCAACAGGGAGTCATCAAAAGCTCAAAGTAGCAGAGCTGCAAACCCTGCAGGGCTTCTGTCCTGCAGATTGCAGCAGTCCTGCTCCCACACAGAATCCAATGTCCCTGTGCATGCTACTTGGTTTTGAGAGGAAGAGGGAAGACTTAGACTCAGTGCTCAGTGCTAGGTCCCATAGTCCCAAGACCAAACACAGTCACTTGCAGATGGAAGCCAGAGGAGACTTTGACAGTGCCCCCAGAGCCACAGCAGTGGGGTTCAGCCTGAAACAACTCAGTGCTCTCTGGTGTCTGTGACAGTTCCACTGCAGTGGAGAGGACAGAAACTGCCTCCCTGATTGTCCTTGGACACCTCTGGCTTTACCAAAGCACTCAGGGCTGGGGCAAGCTGGGAAGCCAAAGGTCCATGTGGTGAGGGAGGCTGTGCAGGAAGGGCAAGCAAAGAGGTGCTGAGCTGAGTGCCTGGCAGCAGGCTGTGAGCAGCCCTGTGACTGCTGACCACAGCCAAACCACACACACAGCCCCAGGAGCTTCTCCTTTTGCCACTTCCATTTCTTAGGACCATTTAGCACAGGAAGTGGCTCAGGTGCTGGTGAATGAATGGCTGAGTGAGTAAGAACAAAGCTGCTCAGCCACTCCACACCTGCAGCACTTTGGATTTAACTGTTTGCATGCAGCTATCCTGGTCCTGCTGCAGCAGCACTGCTGCACTGTTCCCTTTCCCTACAGTTCAGCCTTTTGATTCCCCTTAGGGACACTTGCTGCTATTCCTTCCACACTCCTGCCACAGCCAGGATGCCCAGCAGGGGGGACAAGGTGACAAGTCCCTTTTGTGAGCTTGCCTAGGCAGAGGCATTTGCACAGGGAGACTCCCCAGAGCAGCCACAGCACCTTCCCACAGCCGTGTCAGGGAGCAGGGCTGTGCTTCCCAGCTCTGCTGGCCCTCCACAGGCTTTCAGCCATGGCCCAGGGCCGAGCAAATTTCATTTCACAACTCAGAGTGCAGCCTTTGGAGTGCAGTGGGAGGGGATCCCAATCCCACCTCAGTGGGGATCTGATGTATGCACACCTTCCTAGGCCTTCCTCCCACACTGTGTCCAAAAGAAGAACATCAGCTAGGAGCACTGCCAGTGGTGTTGCTTTGCCTGCTTGTTGCCCATGGGCTTTGGTGAAAAGGATGAAGCCTTTTCTTTTCCAAAGAGCAGCTGTCACTCATGTCACTAACAGCACCTCCTGAGGAGGGCTCTTGACTCCAAGAAAAGGACTACCACACCTCCTGTGCTCAGCACTGGGGAGGCCACACCTCGAGTGCTGTGCTCAGCTCTGGGCCCTCCCTGCAGGAAGGACATTGAGGGGCTGGAGCCTGTCCAGAGCAGGGCAGGGAGGCTGGAGAAGGGCCTGGAGCCCCTGGGCTAGAGGAGGGCTGAGGGAGCTGGGGGTGTTGAGGCTGGAGAAGAGGAGGCTGAGGGAGACCTCATTGCTCTCTGCAGCTCCCTGAAGGGAGGTTGGGGTGAGGAGGGCACAGCCTCTGCTGCTTGGTGGCAAGGGACAGGAGCAGAGGCAATGGTTCCAAGCTGCCCAGGGGAGGCTCAGGCTGGAGCTGAGGAAATATTTCTGCCCTGGAAGGGCTCTCAGACATTGGCCCAGGCTGCCCAGGGCAGTGCTGGAGTCCCCATCCCTGGGGGTGTTCCAGCAGCTGTGGCCCTGATGCTTAGGGCCATGGTTTGGTGCTGAGCCTGCAGTGCTGAGTGGAGGGTTGGACTGGATGAGCTTGGAGGGCTCTGCCAACCTGCTGTGTTCTGTGACTCTGTGTCTTCATGACAAGCAGGAGCAGAGAACACAGTGCTGGCTTTCAGGAGCAGGGCAGACAGAAACTGTGTTGCCAGCCACTGTTTACAGCACAGCTTCAGACCAGGCCCAGAGGGGAGTCTGAGCGTGGGAAAGGGCAGGAGAGAGCCAAGGAAATAAACCTTACACTGCGATTCCCACGAATCCCTTGAGGGGAACCACTCCCCAGATGATGCCCAGGATGACTGCGATGATCTGCCGGAACCAGTAGATCACATCCAGGAACTCGTCCTGAGGAGACAGAGCACAAGGAAGGGTTTGGCACTCACTGTGTGTCCAGTTGTCAGAGCATCACACCAGGAACGAGTGGTTTCCATACACTGTCCTCAGAGCAGATGGAAGCACCCCCTGGCATCATGCACCCCCTGGCATCATGCCTGGCCTGCTCTGCTTCCAAATTAAACACAGGCTGCGTTCTCCAGTGGGCAGCTGCAGAGGTCAGCAGGTCTCCAGTCCCCTTCTTCACTCAAGATTCAGCTCTGGATAGGCTAAGAGGTGACCTCATTCATGTTGACAAAGATGTGCAGGGGGAGGTGCCCAGAGGCTGGAGCCAGGCTCTGCTGGGTGATGCCCAAGGACAGCACAAGGGGCAGTGGTGGAAGTTGAGGCAGAGGAAGTTCCTTTGAAACAGGAGGGAATTTTTTTTCCCTGTGAGGGTGACAGAGCCCTGGAACAGGCTGCGCAGGGGTGCTGTGGAGTCTCCTTCTCTGGAGATACTCAAGAGCTGCCTGGCTGTGTTCCTGTGTGACCTGCTCCAGGTGACCCTGCTCTGGCAGGGGTTGGACTGGATGAGCTCTGGAGGTCCCTTCCAGCCCCTAACACTCTGTGATCCTGTGATAGAGATTTAATGAACTGGTTATGCTTTAAGACTGCTACAGCCACTCCAAGTGCCTCAGGCCCTCCCTGACCCAGAAGCAAGGGCTCCAAGCAGCCAGTCCTGAAACCAACACTCTGTACTCTCAGAGCAGCAGCCAGTGGCCACTCCTGTTTGTTTCCAGGGCCAATACATCTCTCAGTATTGCAGCTGGGCAAAGACTCAGGCTTTAAACCAAATTCCCTTCTGCTCACATCCTTTATTCCAGCCTCCCCAAGGACAGGAGTGCCCCAGCACACCCCCAAACACCATCAGCCTTTGTGATGCACAAAGCTGTGTGGCTCCACGTGGAGGACCAGAATCCAGGTCAGATATGGTCCTTTCTCCCACTTTCTACATGTGTCACACATTTTAGCCTTCACATCCTATGGGCACAGCCTGTCACTGTTCCACTTGCTAGCTCTGAAACTCCCTGCCCTGCTTGTCAGTGGGGGATGGCATCGAGTACAGAAGCCCCACCAGCTCTGTAAGCACCAGCAATGGGTAAGAGAAAAGTGAGAGATTCATGCCTGTGCCTCAGGGCAAAGCAGGGCAGAGTCCACAGCTCACACTGAAAGGCAAAGCCAGCAAGCCAGGGAGCAGAGCTAGCACACAGGCTGTGTGCCCAGGCCATGCTAGGGATACAGCAGGACCTGGGGTGTTGCAGGAGCTCAGGGCACCTCCTGTGTGTGCTGCTGGGGAAGAGTGACAGCAAGAGGCACTGACTGGGAGCATCACAGCACACAGGAGGCGACAGCCTGGCCTCACTCAGGGACCGCAGCGCGCTGCCGAGCCCGCAGGCCGGTGCCAGCCAGCCGGCACCGTGGGCCCGCGAACAACCCTGCCCTCCCGACGTGCGAGGCGGGGAGCGCCGCGCCACAGCCACCCACCTGCGCGGCACCCGCGGGGAGGCTTCTCCGACACCTTCCCGCGGCCCTCCGAGGGCTGCGCTGCCAGGCCTCTGCGGCCCACGCCTGCCCGCGGCCGCGCCTCCTCCTCTCCTCCCAGGAGCTCCGGCGCTTCCAGCCCCGATACCCGCCCGCTTCTCCTCCGACAGCGGAGCCTCCCCCGCCACAAAGCCCGGCACTAGGCAGCGAACAAGCGGGCGGGGGGCCGGGCGGGAAGGTCGCGGCCGCTCCGGCCGGGGCAGCGGCAGCAGCGATCGGCGCCGGTACCGCCAGGCGAAAGCTACCCCCACGCTCCGTCACCGGCGCGGGGAGAGGGCGGGGTTAAGGGCGGAGACGGCCCCGGGCCCGCACGCGACGGGACTCCCCCCTTGCCGGGCCCCACCTTGTCGTGCCAGGCGGAGTCGCTGCGCAGCGCCTTGCCCCACACCGAGCCGCGCCCGGCCGCGCCGCCGTTCGCCACCGCGTGCTGCTGCGCGTGCGGCGGCTCCTCCCTGCGCCGCGCGCCGCTCATCCTCCTTCACTCCGGCCCCGGCCCTGCCGCCGGCCCGGAAGCGGCCGCCGCGTACCGTCACGCGCCCGCGCCCCCGCTTCGCCAATCGCGGCAGCGCCTCGCACCGCACGTGACAAGGGCGGGCACTGCTTTCCCTACGGCGGGGCAGAGGGGTCAAGATGCCTCGGTCCTTGGCGGGCGGAGCCTGGCGTGGTGAGGGGTGGAGGTGGCGAGGGGCCCTGCCCGGGTCGGGCCCGGCCCGGCGGGAGTGGCAGTGGCTGTGTGGTGAATTGGGCTCGTGTCGGTACTGCCCAGGGCTCGCAGGGGAAGGGGAGGCTCCGCTGGGCTGCTCCTCTGCGGGAGGGTGGGACAGCCTTCGGGGCTCCCACACGCGGCAGAGCATCGTGCCAGGCCATGTGAAGCCAGCCGCCACCGGAGCCCCGGGGGTTCCAGCCACTGCGCTGCCCGCTCTCCACCCGCTGCCAGCTTCCGAGAGTCCCCGGGGCACATTGCTGGCGACGGGGCTCGGGGCTGGGGCGCTGGAGCCTTTAAAGTGGCTTTAAACAGCAGCCTGGCACCCGTTTGTCAGAGCAGATGTTACAGCAGGCAGGACAGATGTAGAACGATGTAAAACTGCTCTCTACAACTCCCTCCTGGGGCACTCCCCGTGCAGCCCTGCTCCTGCTTCATGCAGTCCACTCTGTGATGGACACAGTCAGGTCACTGGACACGGTGGGAGGAGGTAGCTGCAGAACCACAGGACTGATCTCTTCCAGGACTTCAGGTTGTATCCTAGGCACATGAGGAGTCTGTAAAGCTTCCCCACCCTCCAGCAGATGGACACAGCCACCCAGCTTGGTGCCATCTGCAGACTCACTGAGGCAGCTTCGATGCCCTCAGCCAGATCATTGCTAAAGACATTAAAGAGCACAGGCCCCAGCACTGAGCCCTGGGGGACACTCCTGGTGACTGGCACCAGCCAGGTTCATTCAGCTCATTCCCCACCACTCTCTGGGCTCAGCCATCAGCCAGGTTTTTACCCAGGGCAGAGGGCACTGAGCCAAGCCTTGTGCCAGGAGTGTCTGCAGGAGGATGCTGGGGCAGAGAGCAGCAAAGTCTTTGCTAAAGTCCAGGCAGACAATGTCCAGGCCCTTCCCTCATCCCCTAGGCAGCTCACCTTGCTGTAGATCAGACCAGGCAGGCAAGAGATGCCTTGCACAACCCCCTGCTGCCTGGCCATGATCTGCTGCTTGTCTTGTGTGTGCTGTCTGATGGCACTCAGGGTGCCCTGCTCCGTCACCTTCCCTGGCACCCAGCTCAGACTGTCAGGCCTGTAGCTCCCTGGATCGTCCTTCCAGCCCTTCCTGCAGATGCTGTCACATTTGCTGGCCCCCAGTCAGCTGGGACCTCCCCAGTTAGCCAGGATTGGTGACAGTGGTGGGGCCAGGCCTTTCCTCCAGCACAGAGCAACCTGGGAGCAGCCACAGGGTGGCAGCTTGGGCTGAGCCCTGGGATTTGTTCTTTTGTTTTCTTACATTTTTATCTAAAAGGCAAACCTCCTGGGTAGCTCCTGGCCATGGGACATAGCAAAGGCTCTGTGCTCTTCTTGGCTCACCTCTGCTCTGACAGTGTTTCCAACCCCATCTCCATCTTTGGCCAGAGCCTGGTTCCCCTCCCAGCACAGCCTCTCCTCTGGAGGGGGTGCAGGCAGGACACCTGCCTCCAGCCAAGGCCAAATGATGCCCATGGCTCCCTGGAGCCTTGGCACAGATCATCCAGGCAGCACCAGATCATGGTTAAGGATGTCCCTAGTCTGGTAGGCTGTGGGCAGAGTGGGTCACTGGTCTGAGCCATCAGGAACAAATCCATGCCCCAGGCAGGGTCTGGCCAGGCTGCTGGAGGACTGCTGTGTTTGTATTGGGTGTGTTGACTTTTAACAGTTGGTGGTGGTGATGCCCTGCAGGAGCAAGGCAGCTGAAGGTTAAATTGTGTCTCTGCTCATCTCTGCTCTTCACTGTGTTGCTGTGAGCCTGCCCCTGTGCCTGCGTGCTCGATGCTGGCCCCTCCGCATGGCTCTGCCACCATGGGAAGTGCCCAGGGGTGGCAGCAGGGTATGGTTCTCATGCTTCAGCTCCACCTCTCCATGGGCAGTGCTGGAGCTGCTGGAGCTGCCCATGGAGCAGCCCGGCTCTGGCTACCTGCTTTAGGGCTGGGTGAAGCCCTCTCAGAAACATTCCTCATGTCTTCCTCTCCCACTCACCTGCTCCTCTGTAGACTGAGCTCTGGCCCCAGAATTGTTTGGTCCTGCAAAACAAAGATAAATCCTCCCTGAGATGGTGTCTGCTGGGGGACATCACCCTCCTGAGGAGCAGCCCACAGGACCAGGGGCTCCGTTTGGTGCCCACAGGACTGGGATGTGGCTCAGGCTTGCTTATGGGAAGGAAACATGAGCAAGACCTGCGGCCTGGAGAGGTGCTCCAGGACCAAGTCCAGTCCTGCCTCTGGTGCCGGGTAGGAGCTCCCCATCCAGGCTCCAGCTCAGAAGTGGGTCAGGTCCCCTTTGTTCTCCACTCGAGGCCACTTTTTAGGGGACCTTTGATGTTTGGCAGCATCCCTCTGGGTGCTGGCAGCCCGGGGCAGAGGCAGGCTCAGTGCTGCCTGGATGGTCCTTCTGGCCCCTCTGCAGCATGGTGTCACTGGGCCATTAACAGAGGCTCTCAAACAGCCTTGGGGCAACCTGCTATAGGCAGCCCCAGGGTGAGCCACCCACGCGTGGACCCCTGCCCGGGGTCACCTACGGCCACCCATGGCTCCACAGGGGGCTGTGGCACCAGGCACAGGGATGCCCACGGCGACATCGGGTCCTGCCCGTTCCCAGTGCCCGTTCCCAGTGCCCGTTCCCAGCGCCCTGGGCACCACCCCGAGCCGCGCATCTCCCCGCGGGAAAGCGGACACGAGTGGGTCGACTCCCGACCCCCTTTCATCTATATAAGGCCGGCACCTCCGTCCCGCCGCCCCGGCCCCGCGACCCCGGCCCCGCCGCATTCTTCTGCCTTGTATGGGCCGAGCCGGGGCGGGCGGCACCGCCCCGGGCCCCCGCTGCCCGCCCTCCCCTGGGGCCGCGCCGCGGGCCGGGTCCCGCAGAGCAGCTCCGAGCAGCGCCGGCAGCCGTAGCTCCCGCAGCTCCAGGTGAGGAGGGACCGGACCCACGCTCCCCACGGCGCCGGACAGGGCAGCAGCCGAGCGGCCACGGGGAACGGCCGGCACGGCAGGAGGGAGCGGGGCGGGAGGGAATGGGGCAGGAAGGAATGGGACATCAGGGAGTACGGCAGGAGGGAGCGGGGCAGAAAGGAGCGGGGCAGGAGGGAGTGCGGCAGGAGGGAGCGGGACAGGAGGGAATGGGACAGGAGGGAATGGGGCAGCAAGGAGTGAGGCAAGTGGGAGCGGGACAGCAGGGAGCGGAGCAGCAGGGATCAGGGCAGGAGGGAGCGGGGCAGCCCCGGCGGGACCGGAGGGACCAGGAGGGAGAGAGCTGGGCAAACGCGGTGGGGTGGGATGGATGGAGCCGGGCAGCCCCGACGGGACGGGATGAACCCGGGGCATCCCGGAGGTGCAGCGGCAGCACGAAAGGGGGTGACTGTCCCGGGGGCAGCGGGAGAAGCAGCCCCCGCTCTGCGGTGCTGGAGCCAGTGCTGGAGTCAGCCCTCGGCAGCGGCAAGGAGGGGTCCCGGTGCATCCTCAGCAGGCCGCTCCCCCCGCGGGCGGGTGCGGTGGGCATCTCGCGGGGCCCGACGGGGATGTCCCGGCCAGGGGAGGCGAGAATCACTTTGGATCAGAGCTCTCGGTAACGGTACCGGGACCTGGAGCGGGGGTCTCCCGGCTTCCCAGGTGTGGGCAGCGCTGCTGGAGCAGGTCCTGCTGCCCGGCCCGTCACCCACCTCCTGCTCTGTGGCAGCTGCTCCTGGCTGGAACATTTTTGCTTTCCCCCCGCAAAGTTTTTTTGCTGATGTCCAGAGCCAATCTCCAGATGCATGGAGAATGCTCCAGAGATCTCCCCAGTGACCTGGGAGCAAAAAACCCCCAAACTGAGGCAAAAAAACCCCCAAACTGAGGCAAAAAAACCCCAAACTGTTGTAAGACAGAAAAATCTTAAGTTAGCTCATTTCCCTCAGCCTTAAACAGAGGAATGCTGTGTTTGCTTTAGCTTAGACCCTGAAAACTTGAGGTGCTCTTGTTGGGACTGTGATAAAAGCCAGGCAGGCTTTAAAACAGGAACGTATAGGAGAAAGTGGCACCGAAGCAGCATTCTTTGGAGTGGAACATCCCCAAGTGTCAACAACCTCTGCTGCTGACCAAAGATGGTTTGGTTTCTTCAGTCGCTTGATTTTTTTTCCCCTCTCCTCACTGGCAGGCTCTGTGTGGCTGTAGGAGGAGTTTGAGGACACCTCCCCCTTTGAGGCACTGCCTCCAGATTCCCCGTCCGAGGTGAGCCCCTTCCTTCTCCTGGGGAGATACCAAACTTGGGCCAGGGCGCGGCACGCAGGTGGCCTGAGGCCGTGAAGCCCTTCTGCCTCCTGGTCCTGTGTCCCAGCCTCTGCAGGCAGCAGAAGGGTGCTGGGTCCTCTGCGTGGTGATGATGCACATTCATGGTCGTCTCCTGCTGCCCCCAGAAGCTGCACTTGGGAAGGGTTTGCATGTGCCACATGGGCACGGTGAGCTCCTTGTCCCTTTAAACTACCCCAGGGACTCTCTGCCAGACTTACAGCCAAGCCCCACAGCTGGGCATGGGCCTGGCAGAGTCCCCGGGGTGTGGGGAGAGCCGAGGGAGGGCTGGGATGAAGTCTCCCTCGGGGGGGTTGCTGCACTCTCCCCTCTGGCTCCCTGAAGCTGCTCTGCTCTTTCCCTCCTGCACATGAGCCCTGCTGGCTTCAGTGCTGGTGGCTGTGGCTGCTCTAGGGGCTCAGGTTGTGCTTTCCCCTTGCCTCCAAACTCCCTTTCCCATATCCATCTCTCATGGCATCCTGCCTCCATTCCTGCACTGCCGAGTGGCACAGGGGCTCCTCTTGCAGCTCCCAATGCCCCTGGCCAGCAGTGAGGCTCCCCTGGCACCTGCAGCCCTCGGCAGCAGGGATGGAGCTGGGCAATGCTACACCCCAAGGGCATCCTGAGGAAGGCTGTGCTGGAGGAGAGGGAAGCTTTCCAAACAGATTAGGCAGGGAAGATGAGTTCCTCATTGTACAGCAACCCGTGTCCTGCTGGGGTGGCATGTCCTCTGCTGGGTAGTTCTGGTGCTGGGAGAAGAGCCTGGAAAGTTTTATGGATTGAAAGATGCTGCAAGGCATCACCCAGGCTGCCCCTTGTGCTCCCCTGGGGAGAAGGGCTGGGAACTGCTGCCTGTGCTGGACTGGGACCTCCTGCAGTGCTGCAGTGTGGAGCTGTGCAGGGCCAGTGCTTGCCTGTGGGTAACTCAGCTGTGCTGCTGGCTCTGGCACCTCAAGTTGGGAAGAGCCAAGGGGCAGCTGTAAGCACAGACCCTCCCAGGGGCCATGGCTCAGGCTGCAGGGGTGGCCTCTGTGACAGCCCAGGCTCTACAGATCATCTGCACCTCAGTGCCAGGGCAGCTCCATGAGGTGGAGAAGAGCTGTGAGCAGGAGGTGATCCCTGCCTGGAGCCTGCAGGGCAGCTCCATGAGGTGCCAGGGCCTCACCAGCACTTTGGGAGGTAGCCTCTGCCAGTGTTGAAGGAGGCACAGCCTTGGGAAACCCTTAGCAGCATATCCCAGGTGATTGAAGCTTCTGAATGCAGAGGAACACCCCAGAGCCTGGGCACAGGCTGCTGCCATCACAGGGGGACCTGTCCTGTCCCTCCCCACCTAGGCACCCTCCCTTCATGCCAGCCAGTCCTGCCAGCAGCCCCCAGCTCGTGGGCTCAGCAGCAGCTCCCTGCTGTTCCACTTCTCAGCAGGCTGCAGCAGCACAGGGGAGGCTGCAGGGTAGGGAAGGGTGGAAGCAGGCAGCAGATAGGACTGGGACAGGGCTGCCTGCCCTGGCAGCACTGCAGTGCCCCTCTGGCCTAGCCCAGCCTCCTCAGCACGGTCAGGAGGCAGCTCCAGGACCAAGCTGCTCATTTGGGTTTTCCCAAGAGGGTCATGATGGTTTCTTTTCCTGAGAGCTGTTGAGCCTTTGCTCTTTCTCTTCAAAACTCAACTATTTTCTGTACATACTTAGGAACTTTAAAGCCAGCATTGTGCCTCCCCAGCCTGACTCTCAGGGGAGGTGGTGCAGGAGGCAGGGAGGTCATCTCAGCAGAAGGATGAGGGGAGGAGGGCAGGGGATGGGCTGAGTGTGGTGGTCAGGACAGTGGCTTTCATGCCAGGCTGGTTGGGGTCTCACTCCAGTGCCAGCCTGCCTGAGATCAGCAGCTCCTGGGCTGGAGCTGCACTGGGACAGCCTTGCAGCAGGGATGGCAGGAGCAGGAACAGTCTCTGTGGGGCTCCTTTTTGCCAAGGCTGTACCAGCTGGCTCAGCCACATCCACCCCAGTATGCAGGGCACCATGGCCAGGAATTCCCTAAAACACTCTGAGCATTGGGATGTTGGGAATCCCAGAGAGCAGGAGGGGCTCAAAGCCCAGGGGGCTGTGGCTGGTGAGCCCTCAGGCAGAGCATGGCTCAGGCCTCTGCAGATGACTTCTGTCTCATGCAGGAGGCACTTTCCCCCACACTGACCCCAGAGAGTCTCTTCCCAAGTCCCAGCCAGCCCAGGGAGGTCTGCTAACAGCAGAAATCAAATGATTAGGGGATGACCAGGCCAAGCTGGCCCTGGGCACTGAGCACCTTTCCAGGGCATGTTTTGGATCACACTGCAACCCCCTGTGCTGCCAACATCGACCTTAATGCCCTCAAGGAGAAACATCTCTCTGGAGAGGGTGCTGCTGCTGCCCACCAGGGCAGGCTAAATGTTTGTATGATATTAATTCCTGTGCTGAGAGCAAAACTCCTGCTTGTTTCTCTAAGCCATCTCCTAATTACCCTGTTAATGATGCACTGTGTTTGGAGAGCTGGGCCCAGTGCCCTGGGCCAGCAGCAGAGCTTTCCTTGCTCCTTCTGCCCTGGCACAATGGAGCTGTGGTGTTCACTTGTGCTGCCAGGGGAGTGGTTGGGGGCTGGCAGTGCACAGGGGGAGCTGGCAGGGCACAGGGGGGGCTGGCAGGGCACAGGGGGAGCTGGCAGGGCACAGGGGGGGCTGGCAGGGCACAGAGGGGCTGGCAGGGCACATGGGGGGCTGGCAGGGCACAGTGGGGGCTGGCAGGGCACAGGGGGAGCTGGCAGGGCACAGGGGGGGCTGGCAGGGCACAGGGGGAGCTGGCAGGGCACGGAGGGGCTGGCAGGGCACAGGGGGGGCTGGCAGTGCACAGTGGGGACTGGCAGGGCACAGAGGGGGCTGGCAGTGCACAGGCAGGAGGAGGCTGTCCTGTTGAGAGAAACTCTCTAGGGCAGCAGTGCTGGGGGAAGCAAGAGCTGGGCAGTGAAGGGTTGAGGTCTCCTGCCCACCCAGCAGGGCTCTCCAGTACTGCTGCTCTCCTCAGCTGGCTGCTGAAAAAGCTCTTTGCTGGTGGGCACTAGGAAGGGACTTGGGGGTGCTGGGGGAGGAGAAGCTGAGCAGGAGCCAGCAGTGAGCACTTGCAGCCCAGAGAGCCAAGCAGAGCCTGGGCTGCAGCAGGAGAAGTGTGGCCAGCAGGGCCAGGGAGGGGATTCTCCCCCTCTGCTCCACTCTGCTGAGACCACACCTGGAGCTCTGGGTCCAGTTCTGGAGCCTCTGTTCCAGGAAGGATCTGGAGGTGCTGGAAGGTGTCCAGAGAAGGGCCATGAGGAGGAGCAGAGGGCTGGAGCTGCTCTGCTCTGGAGACAGCCTGAGAGAGTTGGGGTTGTGCAGTCTGGAGAGGAGAAGGCTCCCAGGAGACCTTCTTGTGGCCTTCCAGGATCTGAAGGGGGCTCCAAGAAAGCTGGGGAGGGACTTTTGAGGGTGTGGGGTAGGGATAGGACTGGGGGGATGGAGAAAAATTAGAAGTGGGGAGATTCAGATTGGATGTGAGGAAGAAGTTGTTTCCCATGAGGGTGGTGAGAGCCTGGCAGAGGTTGCCCAGGGAGGTGGTGGAAGCCTCCTCCCTGGAGGTTTTTGCAGCCAGGCTGGATGTGGCTGTGAGCAACCTGCTGTGGTGTGAGGTGTCCCTGCCCATGGCAGGGGGTTGGAGCTGGGTGAGCCTTGAGGTCCCTTCCAACCCTGACAATTCTGTGATTCTATGTAGGGGATGGGGGAGTGATGTGATGACTGCTGTTAGGTGCTGGGTACTGGCCAGGGCAGCTCAGAGTAGTGCAAGCAAGGGAGCTAAGTGCAGTGCAGTTTCCATCCCAGTGCCTGCAGCCCCTGGGGCTAAGGGGACACTGTCTCCTGGGGGCATGGAGCATGTCCTCTGCAGATAAAGGGTCCAGGCTGGACTGAGGGTGCTACCAGGCTCTCTGGTGTGGTACAGTGCTCCTGCAGTGGGATGGGAGTGGGTGTCAGGGCAGCACTGCTGGCACTGACACTGTGGCTGGGATTTGGCACTGACTGCAGCCCTGGGGATATCTTTCCAGAGCAGCCTGGCATGGGGAGTGAGAACCTCTGCAGCCCTTTGAAAAGAGGGACAGGAGGAGAGGAAAGTGACAGCAGCAGAGGCAATGGTTCCAAGCTTCCCAGGGGAGGCTCAGGCTGGAGCTGAGGAAATATTTCTGCCCTGGAAGGGCTCTCAGACATTGGCCCAGGCTGCCCAGGGCAGTGCTGGAGTCCCCATCCCTGGGGGTGTTCCAGCAGCTTTGGCCCTGGTGCTTAGGGCCATGGTTTGGTGCTGAGCCTGCAGTGCTGGGTGGAGGGTTGGACTGGATGAGCTTGGAGGGCTCTGCCAGCCAGATGGATCTTGTGGGAAACAGGCATGGTCTGGGGAGGGCTGGCAGGAGCTGTGTGGGTGCAGGAGAAGGCTGTTTGCTCTGCCCTAGCCTGTGCCAGCTCTGGAGTCATGCTGGGAGGGATGTCCCCAAGGCCCTGAGGTCCTCTGGGGTGCATCAGCTGGAAAGCAGGTCCTGGGGCAGCAGAGGCAGGGCAGAGCAGCCAGGCACAGCTGCTGTCACCCTTGTGGGGTGCTTCATGCAGCATGAAGCTCCTTAGCTGCTCCCTGTCCCCTGCCAGAGAAGCAGGAGCCCAGGCAGCCCTGCTGCCCAGAGGGCACACAGCACAGCACTGGTGGCAATGCCCTGTCCCTCCCCCATGGACCTCAGCCATAGTCCCTGAGCTGAGCACTGCCCCCAGGCCAGATGCTGAGCTGGGTGGGGAAGCTGAGGCACAGGGCTGGGGGGCAATGGCTGTGGTAGGAACATGAGGACTCTAAGCAGCATCTCTGCCTTGGGCTGACCTCTGCCCAGGCTTTCTCACAAGGCTGTGCTGAGCTGACAGCTGACACCACCCCTCTGCCAGGCTGGTCTCCGCTGGCATGGAATCAGAGAGTTGTTTGGTTGGCAAAGCCCTCTGAGATCATCCACTCCAACCATCACCCCCAGCTCCTGGGGCAGGTGCTGCCAGCCCTGTGTGCTTCCATGTTCATTTGAACAGTGATCATAGGATCATGGAATCACAGAACTCTTTGAGGATGACTCCAAGGTCATCCAGTCCAACATCAGCCCAACCCCACCATGGCCACCAAACCGTGGCCCCAGGTGCCATGGCCATGCCAGGGATGGGGACTCCACCACCTCCCTGGGCAGCCTGTGCCATTCCCTGACCACTCTTGCAGCAAAGAAATTTTTCCTCCTCTCCAACCTAACCCTCCCCTGGCACAATTTCAGGCCATTGCCTCTCCTTCTGTTCCCTGATCCTAGGGAGAAGAGCCCAACCCCAGCTCACTGCAGCCTCCCCTCAGGGAGCTGTGCAGAGCTGTGAGGTCTCCCCTTTGACTCTGAGGTTTTCCTGCCATGGACCTGTCTTGGTGCTGTTTGGTGTCCCCATGGTCCCTTTGCCATTCCTCACGGGACACCCACGGCCTCAGCTGTGTCCCCAAGGGTCTGTCCCTCCCACTGCTGCCCCGTCTCTGCCCTTGGGGCTGTTTGTTACCTGTAACAGCAGCACCAGTGCTCAGCACCCACAGTTCCAGCGCTGCTTGGTCCTTCTGCAGCCCCCTGACATCCTCTGCACCTTCTTCCCTCCACTCTGGGGCCCTTCCTGAGCAGAGTGCAGGGCACAGCTGGGCACTGCAGTGGGCACCCAGTGGCCTTTGGCCCAGCTGGAGCAGCAGGAGCGAGGTGGGATGGATGGATGGATGGATGGATGGATGGATGGATGGATGGATGGATGGATGAAGGGAGGGAGGGAGGGAGGGAGAGAAGGAGGGAGGGAGGGAGGGAGAAGGGAGGGAGGGGGAAGGGAGGCAGTGGTATGTGAGGAATGTGCCCGAGCAGATAACCCCTGGTGCTGGGTGCTGTGCCCAGTCCACCTCCCAGGACTGGCTGGGGTCTGCTGTTGTCCAGTGAAAGGGAGGATGCCAGGGAGAGCCAGTGCCTGGCAGCTGGGCTGGGGAGGGCTGGCTGAGCCCTGCCAGAGCAGGAGGGGAAGCCTGATGAGGGGGCACTGCTAAACTCTGCCCATAACACCAAGGCACTTGTCCCCATGGGCACCCCGGGGACTGAGGGCAGTAGGGGGATGCTCAGTGCCAGGCCTGGCATCTGTCCCTGTGCCTGGGCTGCAAGGGGGCAGGTTTGGGGTGTGGGGAGAGCCCCGAGTGCAGCCATGGGCACAGCCTTGGGCAAGGGTGCCAGACAGTGCTGCCTGCTCTTGCGACTGCCCAGGGGACTCACTGCAGCCTGGTCCTCCCTTGTGCCCATGTCTGCCCCTGCCACCACCTTGCCTCACTGCTGCCAAGCTGGGTGGCAGCCAGGGAGGCCATGGCACAGTGCCAGCGCCTGCCAGGCCTCGCCTCTGCGCCGTTCCTGGGGCTCTGCCCTCCCCAGCCCCGCTGACACTCCTGCCCTGCCCCCAGGCACCCCCCCAGCTGCCAGCATGTCCAGCAAGCGTGCCAAGGCCAAGACCACCAAGAAGCGCCCGCAGCGCGCCACCTCCAACGTCTTCGCCATGTTCGACCAGTCGCAGATCCAGGAGTTCAAGGAGGCCTTCAACATGATCGACCAGAACAGGGATGGCTTCATCGACAAGGAGGACCTGCACGACATGCTGGCCTCCCTGGGTGAGGGCACCCTGCCCTCCTGCCCCTCCTGCTCCTCCTGCCCTCCTGCCCCTCTGCCCTCCTGCCCCTCCTGCTCCTCCTGCCCTCCTGCTCCCTCCTGCCCTCCTGCCCCCTCCTGCCCTCCATGCCCCTCCTGCTCCTCCTGCCCTCCTGCTCCCTCCTGCCCTCCTGCTCCCTCCTGCCCTCCATGCCCCTCCTGCTCCTCCTGCCCTCCTGCTCCCTCCTGCCCCCTCCCCAGCAGCAGGGGCAGAGCTGCTGCCCGGCTAAGCGCTGAGACATCTCTGGGGGCTGCCCTTGGGGCATCCTGGCCTTGTGCCAGCTGACAGTGGCTGCAGAATCTGGGGGCAGAGTCCTCTGCTGGCACTCTAGAGGATGTGTTTGTGGAGGGCAGCAGCTTGGTGTGCTGCTCTCATAGCCATGCTCACTAGAAGAGAGCCCTGGCACTGGGGAGCACCCAGCAGCTGCAGCCAGGGAGTGTTTGAGCAGTCTCACCCCAGAACACTTCCTGGGGTCGTGCCCTGTGGCACAAAGCCCTCAGGGGTTTGTCACCTCTGGGTGACAGCAGAGGCTTGTCCCTACCCTGACAGAACACCTTGGCCAGTTGAGCCTTGCAGGTCTCCCCCCAGCCAGAGCCTGCCCTTCCCTGCAGGCCATGATGCCCACCCCCTGCTCCCGGTGGTACCTCCACAGCCCTTTGGGAGCTCTGTCAATGATTGACCTGGCAGCCAAACCTGTTCTGGAGGTCCTGCCTGGCCATGGGAGAGATCTCCTTCCTCCCATGAGCTGCAGCCCTGGCAGCAGAGAGGGGCTGGTCACCAGGGCAGGAGGACCTCAGCAGAGGTTAAACCCTCCCTGGGACATCCACCGTAGAGCAGTGCTGGGGACAGCAGCAGCATGAGGCTGGAGTGGGGACATTGCTGCACCTTGCCTCGGGTGGTGCTGGCTGCCAGCTGCAAGGGGAAGGGGGCAAGGCTGTGGGGGCAGTTCCTGGTAACCCCCAGATGTATTCCTGCATCTCCCTCGAGGCTGAGCCTGGCACAGCTTCCTTCCAGGTGGCCTCCTGCCCAGACTAGAGCATGGGAAAGGTGCTGAGGGGGCAGCACCAGGCACTGTGAAGCCCCTTCCCAGGCTGGTGGGGGGTGACCACCACCAGGCAAAGTCACCCCAAGCAGCCGGCTGGGGGCACGGGCGCTGGGCCGGGGGCACAGGGGCTGGCACCCACACCTCTGCCTGTGTCTGGCAGGGAAGAACCCCACGGATGAGTACCTGGAGGGCATGATGAGCGAGGCGCCAGGGCCCATCAACTTCACCATGTTCCTCACCATGTTTGGGGAGAAGCTGAATGGCACCGACCCGGAGGACGTCATCCGCAATGCCTTCGCCTGCTTCGATGAGGAGGCCTCAGGTATGGGCAGCCCCACGCCCCTGGCACCCTGCCTGGCATCACCGCTTCGGGCACAGCACCCAGGCAGCCCTAGAGCGGAAGAGCTGGGCAGGGCTGTCCTTGGGAGAGGTTGGGGAGGTCATAGAGTCATAGAATCACAAAGTGCTCTGGGCTGGAAGGGACCTCCAAAGCTCATCCAGTCCAACCCCCTGCACTCAGCAGGGACATCCTCCCCTGGATCAGGTTGCCCAGAGCCCTGTCCAGCCTCACCTTGAACAGCTCCAGGGATGGAGCCTCAACCACCTCCCTGGGCAACCTGTTGCAGTGTTCCACCACCCTCCTGGTGCAGAACTTGTTCCTCACATCCAATCTCAATCTGCTCTGCTCTAGTTTGAAGCCATTGCCCCTGGTCCTGTCCCTGCAGGCCTTTGGGAGCAGTCCCTCTGCAGCCTTCTTGTATCCTCCTTGAGGTACTGGAAGCTGCTCTAAGGTCTCCCTGGAGCCTTCTCTTCTCCAGGCTGAACACCCCCAGCTCCCTCAGCCTATCCTCATAGCAGGGCTGTTCCAACCCCCTGAGCATTTCTGTGGCTTCCTCTGGCCCCTCTCCATCATGTCCATGTCCTTCCTGTGTTGAGGGCTCCAGAGCTCGATGCAGTGCTCCAGGTGATGTCTCCCCAGAGCGGAGCAGAGGGACAGGATCCTCTCTCTCCATCTCTGAGCACACTGCTTTGGATGCAGCCCAGGCTGCCCTTGCCTTTCTGGTCCTGCCACTCAGCCCTCCCTCCGTGTCCCCTGCTAATGCCACCCCCTGCTGCTGTCCCCACAGGCTTCATACACGAGGACCACCTGCGGGAGCTGCTGACCACCATGGGGGACAGGTTCACGGACGAGGAGGTGGATGAGATGTACAGGGAGGCTCCCATCGACAAGAAGGGCAACTTCAACTATGTGGAGTTCACTCGCATCCTGAAGCACGGCGCCAAGGACAAGGACGATTAGAGCCTGACAGAGCCTGCCCCTGCCTGCTGCCCCCTGCCTGCTGCCCCCTGCCCCTCTGCCCCCACAGCAGGCTCCCCCCCAGTCAAACACTTCCCAGGAGCAGCACCCCACATAGGGTCACACTCCTGTCACCAAGTGCACATCCATCAGCCCCAGACCTCCCCTCACCCCACTGGGACCACCAGCCTGGCCTAGCAGCCTAGCCTAGCAGCCATTGTCACCCTTGAAGCCACTGTGCTGCTGCTGGACCCTGGGGCCAAGGTGAGCATCCCAGGGCAGTGCTGGCTCAGACCTGAGCAGTCCCCACCTGATGGCCACAGCACAGAGAAAGGATCTGTCCCCTCCTCCTGCACTCCCTTCCTTCCTCAGAGGACCCCCACTTTTCTACCCTCTCCCTGGCTGTCTCCTGGCTTTAGGGGGTGTGATGTGAGGGCCTGGAGAAGCAGAGGAGTGCATAAAGCCTGGCAGGTGTGATCTGGAGCTGTGCTGTCTGTGGCTGCCTCCCAGCCCCGTGCTGTGCCACGCTGCCAGCCTGCTGGGTTTGGGCACCACACCTCCCCAGCTCCCTGCCAGGACCAGATGGGGCCCCTCCCAGCAGGGCAGCCTGGTTTTGAAGCCAGTTCACTCCCAACCCACATAAAAGCAGCCTGAGCACCATTTTTCACCTTGGCTGGTGGGATGAGGGTCGCTCTGCTCAACCTCCACGTTGGGATAGGCTAAGAGACACTTGGGAAGGTGCCAGCCACAGCCACAGCTGATGCGGGGTTCCAGGGGCTCAGCTGCCCTTTTGCATCACTCTGAGAGGGCAGGGGTGGGGACAGAGAAGGAGGTTGTCCCCTTGGTTTGGTTACTGACCACCACCCTGCCAAGGGTGTGGGAGTGTGGGAGGCCCCTGCCTTGCAAAGTAACTGCAAAGGTGCTGCTGCCATCAGCTCCTCTCCCTGCCCTCAAGGGATCAATTTCCTGAGGTTAGCTAAAGGGGGGAAAAAGTAATGCCAAACCCCTGGAAGCTGATGAGGGCACAGTGCTTGCTGGAGGTGCTCCCAGTGCACTGGGGAGTCTTGGACAGGCTCTGCAGGAACTCTGTGCTGCTGGGATCAGAGTGGTCAGCAGCCTCCTCCCTTGTGCTGCAGGGATCAGAGTGGTCAGCAGCCTCTTCCCTTGTGCTGCTGGGATCAGAGTGGTCAGCAGCCTCCTCCATGCTCAGAGACCTGCCAGATCTCTCACCAGGGAGATGACCTATGGCTGGGAATCTCCTCCTTGCTTCTCAGTGCTTTTATTTCCTAGGCAGCACCAACACAAGGAAGGATGAACTAAATTACCAAGGATGCAGAGCCATGAAAGGCTGAACTCCTGTTCCTTTGGGGTGCTCCCCTGGATCATGACTCATGCCCTGCAGGAGCCCCAGGCCAGCCCACCTCCAGGCTTGCAGATCCCAAGCTCCCCACCTAATTTTCTGTGCTCTCAGGGAAAAGCCTCCAGGTCTGACTGCAGTTCCTGAGCACAGTTGCTGCTGGGGGGCAAGGTGCTTTCAAAAACTCCCTTCATCGGGGTGCAGCCTGAAAGGAACATCTCACAGAGGTCACAGTGGGGTGGATGTGCGGATGGTGGGGTGGGAAAGGGCCTCCAGCTTCTGCTAGGTCTCTGCCTCACTTGTAGACAAACTGTTTTCTGGAGGCAGCTGCATCCAGATCAGATCCCAAAGATCAGCTTGTGTGAGCAGCCCAGGACTGAACTTGGGGGCTGGCCACCAGCAGCTGTGGGCACTGATGAGCTGCAGCAGAGAGCTGCCAGGGCTTTCAGAGGCAGTGTCTCAGGCAGCTGCCAAAGCTGCTGTGGCTGAGCTGCCTCCTTCCCCAGCACAGCCCTGATGACACTGCAGGGCTCTCAGGAGAGGGCAACCCTCAGCCATGATGCCAGCAAAGCAGAGGAGCTGTGTTAGTGGGCACTGGGGGGCATGTGGGCAAAGGATTTCCTTGCAGGAGGGGATCCTGCCTCACCCAGCTCCTGGAGCTCTTGGCAACTGGATCAGGAAGTTTTCTGGCTAGGGGGGAAGCCCAGCAGTGGAAGTGCAGTCAGAGGTGGGCTGATGGGAAGCAAAGCACAGAGAGAAGATCAGCCCTGACTTCATGGGTGGGAAACAGGCTCCAGGCACCCTGAGACAGCCCCAGGAAAGGTCAGAGCCCAGAGACTGCCAAAGTCAAGAGAAAAAAAAAAAAAAAAGAGAATCACATGGTAGGAATTCCTGGGAAAAGAAAGGAGATTAGAAGAGAGCCACTGCTCAGCCACTGCCCAGAGCCTTCCTCGGCCACCTGGAGCTAAAACCAGCCCCAGACTGGCAGCATCCTGAGAAGGGCAACTGGGAGGTTTGGCAGCCCCCACCTGGGGAGGCCCCAGGCAGGCTGAAGAAGTCTGGCAAGGAGCCATGGGAGCAGGCTGGCAGTGTGGGCATGGTGCTGCTTCCCATCCCTCCCCAGGCTGCACATGGGCACCATGGGCACGCAGGAGCCCCAGCTGGCTCAGGGGGGGCTGTGACCAGGCTCTGGCCTCACACTCTTCCAGCACCTGCTCCTAGCCACAGGGAGAAGCACCCCGAGGCAGCTGCCAGTTTGCCCAGCCCTGCTCAGAGCCCTTCCTGTGCCTGTTATTCATTCCCAGCCCCGGTGCTGAGCCCTTTCCCTGGTTTTGCCCAGCTGTTGCCCCCAGCTCTTGCAGCAGTGCAGCCTTTCTGATCACAGCAGCTCCCACTGTCCAGCAGCTGATGCTCTGAGGTGCCCTGGTGCCACCAACTCAAGCAGGTGTGGCAGTTCTGTGCTGCCAGCTGCATTCCCCAGAACACTTCATCCCCTTTGGTCAACCACCTCACCCACAGAGGGACAACCATCAACCCCCCCAGACTGTTAGGACCCATATGTGACCCTCATGAAGGCCAAGTGCAAGGTCCCACAGCTGGGTTGAGGCAGACCTCAGTACCAGGCCAGGCTGGGGACTGGATGGGTTGAGAGCAGCCCTGTGGAGAAGGGCCTGGGGGTACTGGGGAGTGACAGACTGGCTGTGAGCCAGCAGTGTGCCCCTGCAGCCCAGACACAGCCACATTCTGGGCTGCACCACAGGAATGGTGCCCAGCATCTTGACCTGACCTGACTCAGCCATTGCAAAGGTATCAAACCACCAACCCCCCTTAGATATTTAATTTCAGAAGCATTTGCCTGGGCAGGGGGACACCAAGTGAAGACAGTGCCCACCCTTGTGAGCTTCTCACTTGGAAGAGTGTTTGCTGATGTTCAGAGGGACCCTGCTGCCTGTCACTTTGTGCCCATGGCCTCTGCTCCTGTCCCTGGGCACCACTGAGAGCCTGGCTCCATGCTCTCTGCACCCTCCCCACTGATGAGGTCTCCTGGCCCTGCTCTGCTCCAAGCTCTCCCAGCAGAGAGGGTCCAGTCCCTTCATCACCTTCATGGCCCTTTGCTGGCCTCACCCCAGGGGTGGCCTCTCCAGTGCAGAGCAGAGGAAGGATCACCTCCCTCCAGCCCCTGATGCAGCCCTGGACACCATTTACCTTCTCTGCTGCAAGGGTTCATTGCTGGCTCTGGGCAGGGTGGTATCCCCCAGGGCCCTTTCTGTCAAGCTTTGGCTTTCCAGCTGGGTGGCCCCCAGCACATCTTGGTGCCTGGGGCAGTTGTGCCTCCCCAGGGGCAGGACTTGGCACTTCTCCTCACTGAGCTTCATGAGGTTCCTGTTGGCCCTTTTATTCAGCCCTTGCTCCTTGCTCTGGGGGGCAGCTCCTCGTCTCTGCTCCCCCCATGGGAATTATTCCCTCCTTTGCCTGGTCAAGGAGGCTGCCTCCAAATCCCAACCAAGAGAGGTTTCCTCCAGTGCTGTGAGCTCCATGCTGATATCCCCAGAGCACCACAGCTCCTCCTTCCATGCCCAGTGTCACAGGAACAACAGAACAGCAAAGGCCAAGGGCAGTGCCAGCTGAGAGAGGCTCTGCTCTGCCCTGCTGGCTCTGGGAAGAGCAGGAGGAACAGCTGAGCTGAGCTGCCCCACGGGAAGGGGCAGCAGGAGATAGAGAGGCCACAGCAGTGTGGGGCTGTGCTGCTGGAGGTGGTGAAGCAGATCCTGCTCCAGCTGCCATGGGCTGAGCCCTGCCCTGGGGGGCTGTGGCAGTGCCCAGCTGGCACACACTGGCCCTCTCTGGCACTATCAATCACAGTGGTGGATCCCCTGGCTGAGCTCTGCTGCAGGAGGTGAAGGAGCACAACACCCAAGGCTCCCACTCCCTTCCTGACAAGGGTAGAGATGAACCCAGCTATGGTTCCCCCCCTAAGTGGCTCCAGCCATGCCATGCAGGCTATGAAGCAGTAAGAAGCCCTGGTAGGAGTGTGCCCAGGACCAGTGCTGGGGGAATCCCAGCCTGGCACTGCTCCAGGGAGCAGACCTGCAGTGCTGGGGACCAAAGCCAACAGCTGGCACAGCCACCACACAGGGGGCACACAAAGATGATCACAGGGCTGGAGAACCCCTGGAGAAGTCTCCAGGGAGACCTCAGAGCAGCCTTCCAGTACCTGAAGGGCTCCAGGAGAGATGGGGAGGGACTTGTGAGAAGGGCTGGGAGTGGCAGGATGAGGGAGAATGGCTTTGAGCTGGGAGAGGGGAGATTGAGAGTGGAGAGGAGGAAGAAATTCGTGAGAGTGAGGGTGGGGAGAGACTGGCACAGGTTGCCCAGGGAGGCTGTGGCTGTGCCCTTCCTGGAGGTGTTCAGGGCCAGGCTGGATGAGGCCTTGAGCAAGCTGTGCTGGTGGGAGGTGTCCCTGCCCATGGCAGGGGGCTGGAACTGGATGATCTTGAAGGCCCCTTCCAACCCAACCCATTCTAGGATTCTATGAAATCCAATTTTCCTTGCCAAAAATCCTGATTAAGTATCAGAGGGTGGGGAGAGCTCAGCCTGGGATGGGTCAGTGCCCTGGGAGGCTCCCCCAGGGTTTCCAGCGTGCCCCTTGGGCTCTTGCTGGCTGATTGTTTTTCAGATTGCTGGAGTTTAGTGGCATTGTCATGTCAATGGCCCTGGCCAGACTTGGCAGCGCTGCTGGGGACTCAGCCTGGACAAGCCGTTAGCAAAAGCAGCCCTGGAGATGCCCCAAGCCCCTGCCTGGCCCCTTGCCCCACCAGTTTCCTAATCCCCCCTCGGCTGGGAGCTGCCTGGCCTCGGCTCCAGGCTGGGGCTGCCCTTGGGTTTAGACTCTCCAGGTGCTGCACTCAGGCAGCCGGTGGAGTTTTTCCAAAGCTGCCTCCACAATACCTGGAACTGCAGCCCGGGGAGTGCAGGAGGGCTCCTGGCGCAGCCCCGGGAGACCATTTCCTGGTTGCCTCAGTTAGGCAGAAGAATAAAAGGAGATAGCCTAGGTAGGAGCGAAAGCAGCCTGTAGGGAGGACAGCCCTGCCTGGGCACAGGGGCTGACACAGGCCCTGGGGAACAGCTCAGGAAGCCCTGCAGCATCATCCACTGCAGGCTGGATGCCAGGCAGGGAGCAGAGTGGGCAGGATGAATCCACCCTTGCTGGTGTGCAGGCAAGACCAGTGTGAGAGGGGCTGGGCATGCACCATGCACTGGTGTAGGGGCACAGCTCCCACTGGAGCTTCAGCAGCCACTGAACAAATGCTGTAAGGAATTCTCCTTAGGTGTGGGTTTTGCTGTGTGCCCCTTTGTTGTGCCATGCAATCTGCTCTGCACAGACCAAAGCCACATCACAAAAGGGCTCTGCAGTCCTTCTTAACACCTGAGCAGAAACTGAGTGCCACGCTGCCATCCACCCCCTGCTGCAAACAAGCTCTGGGTGGAGAAAGGCAGAGCAGGACCTGCTGAGCCTGGGGGCTGCTGGACCCCATGAGCACATGGCTCCCATGGGGCATGCACACAGGAGTGCTCCTGCTTGGCTTGGCACAGATATCCCCAGCAGAATCACAGAATGGCTGGAAGGGACCTTGAGAGATCATCCAGTCCAACCCCTCTGCCAGAGCAGGATCACCTAGAGCAGGTCACACAGGAACTCATCCAGGGCATGGATCCAGGAGAGGGGATGAGCATCCCAAAGGAGATACCCCCAAGAGATGCCTCTCTGCTGGCACCTCTCTGAGCTGGCTGCTGGACAGGGTCATCTTGGCTACCCTGTGGCAGCACCTTCTCCATCGCAGGAGCTTGAGGGGATCAGTTTGCAGTTCTCACTGCATCGCTCATGCAGCCCAGAGGGTGCCTGACCCACGGAATGGGGCACTACTGCCCACCACTGCCCACAGCAACTGCTCTCTGTGGTTCCCAGCGATGGAGGGTACCATGCCAGGGTGGACATGATGGGCACATCCCCTTCTGGGCTTGGTGCTGCCCACTTGCCTGCCCTGAGCACCTGGCAGAGGGTGAAGGTGTGACCCAGCAGCACACCACAGAAGGACATGGAGCACATGGTGGGGAGATGCTGGGGGAGCCACATCCTGGACCAGCAGAGTGCTTAGTGTAGGTGGAGAGATCTGGGCTCTGAAAGGTAAGACCTTTAAAAAGGCTTTTGGGCTCTGCTGTTGCAGTGGAGAGGTGCAGGGAGTTCAATAAAGCCTCCAGAGATCTTCCCTGGCTCGTTGGCAATGGATGCAGCAGAGGTTCTACCTGCTGCCCACTCGATCATCATCCTTGCTTGGAAACACTTCCCACATTCACGGGAGTGGCGAGATGCTGGGCTTCCAGTTTCCCTGGGCTTCCAGATTCCCGTTTAGGAAGTCAAAGAGCCACCAAACCCAGCCCCAGTGGTGCCTCAGGGCAGCCTGAGGTCCCTGGGGCTGTCACCCACACTTGCCCCAGCAGCAGCCAGTGCCTGTTCCCTGCCCGCAGACACCAGCACCCCCCTGGTGCTCGGTTACAGGACTCAGCCTTAAAGCATGGTCATGGTGAAGGAGCTTCTGTGGTGCCTTTTGGGGGATCCCTGCGTGGGAGTTCCTCTGTGTCCTCGGGTGGGTGCCGGTGCCAGCTCCGCGCAGGGGGTGTTAGGGCGTTTCTGCAGCCCGCGGGGCCGGGTGCTCCCTCCCGGGGCGCGGGGGCAGAGCCCGGGGTGCCTCCGCCGGCAGGTACCGGCCCCGCGCTCGGCGGGGCGGGGGCTCGGGTGCCCCGCTGCCCGGTGCCGCGGCGGTGACAGCCGGGGGCGGGCGGGCCGGGGCCGGGGGCGGGGGGTCCGGCTGAGTTCCTGCCTCCTCGGGAACAAAGGGAACTCTGTCTCGGCATCTGTCACCGCCGCCCACCCAAAACTTTTCGCTGCTCCTCGGCCGTCCGCCCCGCCGCCGCGGGAGGGTCCCGCCGCACCCCCGGCCCCGGAGCGGCGGCGGAGCGACCCCGGCGCGGCCCATGCAAGGGCTGAGGCGGCGGCGGCCCGGGGGTAAGAGCGCAGCCGGGGCGAACGGCAAACATGGAGTCCCGGCTGGCGGCGGCAGGGCAGGGCCGGGCCGGGCAGCGCCGAGCCGAGCGCGGCGCCGCCGCCTTTGTGCTGGCCGGGCCGGGCCGGGCCGGGGCCGCCCCCGCCGGGAAAAGTTTGCGGAGTGGCTGGGGGGGCGCTCGGCGGGGGGCCTCTGCCCGTTCCTCCGCGTTCCCAACTTTGCTGGCGGTGGCGGCGGGACCGGGGCCGGTCCGTGCCGCCGGTGGGGGGCGGGCAGCGGGGGCCGTCGGACACTTCCCAGCTTCTTTCTTTCTCCTTCGCCTCCCCGGACGGCGTGCAGGGGGGTTGGGGGGCGGGCCGGGGCTCGCCGCTTCCCCGGCTTTGTGTCGGCGGCGGGCAGGGGCCCGCGCTACCTGTTGCGGCCCGAGGGGCGGCGGGGCCTGGCCCGCAGCGCCGAGCAGAGCCCCCGGCCCGTGACAGCAGCGCGGGGAAGCGACCCCCGCCGCACAATGTCCCCGCGTGGTGCCTGCTTCCCGGACAACTCCGGCCGCCCGGCCTCTACCTTCTGCCGAGATTTCTTTTAACTCCTGCCCTCCGGTTGATTTTTCTAGTCCCTCCCAGCCCCGAGCTCTCCGGGCTCAGCGGGGACAGGCTCCGCCGCGCTGCGGGGGCTGGGTGCGGGCTGCTGTCCCCGCCGCTGCCTGCAGCTTCTCCTGCCCCGGGGGCCCTCTGCCCCTGGGGTGTCCCCGGCGGGGCGAGGAGCGGAAAGCCGCCCCCCACGTCCGAGCGGTGGGTGATGGTGCTGGGGGGGTGTTGTGGCGCATCCCGGCTCCTGCCCCCCTCTGCCCCCCCGGGCCGGGACACCGCCTGATGCCTGCGCTGTGGTTTACACCTTGCCAGGCTTCAGCCAGGAGAGGTCCGTGGGCAGCTCCACCATGTCGGATAGCGACTTCGGGGAGGACGACAGCGCCACATCGCCAGATCCCTCGCAGGCCAGCAAAAGGAAGAGAAGGGGCAACCTCCCGAAGGAGTCCGTGAAGATCCTGCGGGACTGGCTGTACGAGCACCGCTTCAATGCCTACCCCTCGGAGCAGGAGAAGCTCAGCCTCTCGGGGCAGACCAGCCTCTCCGTGCTGCAGGTACGAGTCCGGCGATGCCGCCGCCTCCTCCTCTGCCACAGTGCCTGGCGTGGGCCGGCTCGGGAGAACCCCGCTGGAGATCCCCGAGGGTTGGCACCCTGGAACCGCTTGCCTCGGAAGGGCAGCGAGGGGGCAGGGCAGGGAACGTCAGGGACACAAAGCCACCTGTGTGTGGGCTCCTTCTTTTAGGAGCCCCGGGGACTGGTTCTGTGGCACTGCTGGAGCAGAGTTTTGTGGCTGGCCAGAAGTTGGAGGGACAGGGACAAACTAGGCCATTTCCTGGTGTTAGTAAAACCTGCCAGAGGTGGGAGGGTTTCAGGGGGGTGCTGCTTTATCCTGTTTCCCTGGGCACACCCCAGCAAATGGGCCAGGGCTGACCCCCGCTGCATGCAGCTCTGGGCAGCGGACAACCATCTTAGGACGGAGGCTGCACTGGGCTGGGCTTTGATCCCAGGTTGACCATTAGAAGCACTAAGTCCACCTGTCCCCAGTTCCACCAGTGGCATGAAAGGGAGTGCAGCACAGCTGAGGGCTCCTGTGCAGGAGGAGGGGGCTGCTGCTGTTCTCCTCAGGGGGTTGTGTTGGGTGTCCAGCCAGGAGCACTGGCCAGCAGTGGGGTCAAGCAGAGCTTTTCCTTCCAGCCTTAGCTTTCACCCTGCCTGCTGTTGGTGTGGCATAGGGAGAACCTGCCTGCTGCTGCCTGTTCCTTTGATTCATGCCAAGGCCTCCATGCAAGGGGAACCTGTGTGGCCAAGGCCCAAGTCCCTCCCTCCCAGCCTGGCAGGGTGGTGGATCAGTGGGAGCCCTGCTCTGTTCTCTGGCTCCAGGGGGCATGAGGGGGTGAGAAGCAGCTCTTGTGTGCAGGGAGCAGGCAAGGACCAGTGGGTTTTCAGCTGAGCTCCTTTCCTTGGGGCTTCCCCTGCACTTCTGGCTCCTTTCCCTGCGGCTTGGCATGGTCCTGGCCAGCTGTCCCAGCCAGGGCCAGACAGCAGTGTGTGGGCAGTGCCTGTCTGGTCTCCTCTTGCTGGCCAGCAGGGCAAAGCCTTTTTCATTTGAAAGTCTTTCTTCCAGTGCTGGCTGAGCAACAGATCTGTGTCCAGGCAGCTGCTCCCAAGGCAGGCTGGCAGCCCTGGGAGGGCTTGAGTCAGAGTGCTGGGGGGAGCAGCACTGGGGTTGGGACTGTGGGAGCCCAAGCTTGTCCTGGACCAGGGTTAGCACAGTGGTGCCTGGCACGTGAGGGTTTACCCCAGGGCTTGTGGCTGTGGGACTGGCATGTGCTCAGCTGCCCATACCCTGAGCTCTTTGGGGCCCAGGAGGGTGCTGGCAGGCACGTGGGCTTGTGTCAAGATGTGGCCTTGCCACGTACTGGCCATTGTCAACTCCCTGGGACCCCCTGCAGCCAGCTTGTGCCTGCTGGGGAGCTGGCCCTGTCAGCCCTGGGCAGGAGGTCCCAGCAGGGTGGCATTTCCCAGAGGTGCTACTGGGGTTTCTGTCAGTCTGAGGTGACACAACAGGATGCCATCGAGGCTGCTCCATCTCTTGGGGTGCAGGTGTGGGGCACCCCATGGCAAGGCTGTGGGGCTGGGTCCAGCAGTAGTGACCAGACCCTCACAGGAGCCTCCTTGGCACAGGCCTCTGCCACAGCCGCTGGCTGAACACATCCCAGTTTGTTTGTGCCTCCCCCTGCCCAGTCCAGCAGCCTGGGGCGCTGGAGCTAGGCGCTGGCAGCCAGGGCTCGAGTCAGCAAGCCTAGCTCTGCAGGGAGTCTGGGAAGCTACCTGTGCGCCTTGCCTGCCAGGTAACAGAGTGGTGCCAGCTGCTGGTGAGGCTGCCCAGGTAGGGGCAGGTTTGCAGGCCTGTGCCCTCCTGTGAGGGCATCCCTGCAGAGGAGATGCTGCTCATGGCATTGCTGGGGACAGATGCTGCCCAGAGTGACAGTCCCCTGTGTGCTGGTGGTGGCTGACCAAGGCTGGGTTGCCAGCAGCCTGCTTGCTCCCTGGCTGGGCACATGCCAGCTCCCTGGGTGGGTGATGCCCTGTGGCACCCCACGGTGCAGGGGGCACTGGCAGCACTTAGGGGACTCCTCAGTGCTGTGGAGTTGTTTGGGCTTCTTGTTGGCAGCCCAGGCCCCTGGCTGGGCTTGCAGCAGTTGGTGGCAGATCACCTCGAGGGGACCCTGCCAAGGCTTGCAGGGAAGGGTGTTTGGAGAGGAGGAAGGGGTGAGAGATGTGTTGGAGAGTGCTAAATGCCAAATATTGTCTCAAAGACAAAAAAAGGCCAGCTGAGATCTTGCTGCCATTGAAGTTGTGGTGAGTTTGCTTTGCCCAGGGGAAATCTCTATCCCTAGCCGTTGATTGAGAAAAGGTCAAGTCACTTCCCCACCCCTGCAGCCCCCTCCCCGATTTATTCTCTTGGAACTAGGAGGAAGCCTTTGGGTGTAGCACTGCACATCAGGATGCTGGAACAGGCCATGGCCGAGGCTGAGTGCATGGCCACGGTGTTTCTGAAGGGGCTGCAGAGGTGCAGCTGCAGAGCTGTGCCTCGTGGCTGTGTGGATGTTTGGAACCCTTCCAAGCTGGCTGTGACCTCCCTGCCTGGCAGGAGGCACAGGAAGGTGTGGCTGTGATGCTGCCCTCCCTGCTGCCCTGCTAGAGATGGGGGCTGCAGCTCTGGGAGCTGATGGCTTCAGGGTTCTCCATCCCTGCTGCTCTCCTGCTGTCTGTCTGCTCCAGATGCAGGGTGGCAGTGAGCTGGCACTGCACTGGTGTGTGAAGTGTGGCTGGGCACACCAGTCTCTGGTGTGGGCTGCCTGCAGAAGGGAGAATCCCCAACCTCGGCACCTGCTGGAGGCAGCTGGGCTGTGAGCTGGCTCTATGCGGTGCCTGGCAGCTCTGGTAGCTCTGTGCAGCCTTGCTGTGGCCCATGGGGCAGCTCTGCCCCAGCTGTGTTTGCTCAGCATGCTGGGGTGGTACCACGGGGCTGGCATGGCGGGGCATGAGCATTGGGCTGCAAGCAGCTGGGGCAGGTGCACAGGGAGGAAGGGGCCACCCCGGGTCGGTAGTACCAGGCAGGAAGCAGCTGGTGCTGGGGTTTCCGTGGGTGGCTGGGCAGCCCCTTGCCAGGAGCACTCTGCCTCCCTGGAGCCCCACGGGAAGGAGGTGTGGGACTTGGGGTGGGGGAGGGGAGGCGGGATAGCTGTGGTGTGCAGAAACTGCTCGCTGGGTCCAGGGGGCTTCTGCTGGCTTGGCCTGAGGCCGGTGCCCCCCAGGCAGTGCCGTGCCCGTGGTGCATCCCGGGCTGGGGGCATCCCGGGCTGAGGGCAGCTGCTGCTCTCTCCCCCCAGATCTGCAACTGGTTCATCAACGCCCGCCGGCGGCTGCTGCCCGACATGCTGCGCAAGGACGGGAAGGACCCCAACCAGTTCACCATCTCCCGCCGCGGGGGCAAGGCCGGGGACGTGGTGCTGCCGCGGGGCACCGCCGCCGGCTCCGGGGTGCTGGTGGTGCCTCCCGTGCCGGCCGCCGGGGCCTCCAAGGTGCTGTCGATGTCCGTGTGCCCGCAGGTACTGTGCCACCCGGTGCGGGCGCTGGGCAGCGGCCTGCTGGTGAGCGCCCAGGGCGGCCCCGACTGGGAGCAGCCTCCCGGGCCGCGGCCGGCGGAGCCGGAGCCTGCCCCCCGCGGCGCCCCGGGCGGCACGGCGGCGCTGCTGGCGCGGGCCGAGGCCGCCAGCCCCACCAGCGGACTCTTCAACACGCCGCCCCCTACGCCCCCCGAGCTCTGCGGCGACGACTTCAGCGGCTTCCAGCTGCTGGTGGAGGTGGCCCTGCAGCGGGCGGCGGAGCTGGAGTCGCAGCGCCGCGGCGGGCAGCTGCCCCTCGGCACCCGTGCCCAGCCCCCCGCCGCCTCCGCCGCCAAATAACCGCCCCCGGGCCGGGCCCCGCAGCCTGCCCTTTCTCGGGGGGGTGCCTGACCCTGCCAGCCTCATGCCCCCTGCCCGCCGGCACCCCCCGAGCGGCTCACCTCGCGGGGTGCCCCTGCCCTCCGGGGTGCCCCTGCCCTCCGGGGTGCCCCTGCTCTCCGGGGTGCACCTCCGGCTCTGGCAGGCGCCAGGGGAGGGGAAGGGCTGTGCCCACCCCTCCGTCCTCTTGCCACTGAGGTGTCCCGGGGGCAGGGCAGGACGTGCCCACTGCAGTCTGGCCCTTGTGGGAAGCCCTTGGCAGCTCCACTGCCCTCTCCCTGTGCCGTGGAGCTGCCCTTGCAAAACCTGCTGAGTCCTTTTTCAACCCCCTGGCACCAAGGGCCCTGCAGGGAGAGAGAGCTGAGCTTGGGTCTGCAGCTGGTGTCTGTGCTAAGGACTGGGGGTGAAAAGCTTTTCCTCTCGGATCTCTCTCTCCCCTGCCCCTTTGCCCTCCCTTTTCTCCCCCTGTGTTTGTGGAGGGCCTGTTTGGTGCCTGGTGCTGGCCAGGAACTGTGGCTTGCCCATGGAAGGGCAAAGGACACAAGAACTGGAAACCTGAACTCTGGGGCATTGTCTTTTTGTTTTAGCCCAGCAAATGTGGGACCCTCCTCTGTGCTCTGAGGTGTAAGAGATGCTGCCAGTAGAGATCTCCATGGTGCTCTTTAGCAATTTGGGCTTTTTTTTGTTGTTGAGACCTTTTCCCTTGAATTGTGATTTTATTATATGATGATTTGGGTTTGTTTTGGTTTTGTTTTTTTGATTTTGGTTTTTTTTTTCCTTCTCTAAGCATTTCCACAACTTCCTTCCCCCTCCCTGTTCCTCCTCAGTTCCTGCTGAACCTGTGCTGGAGCAGAGAGCATCCTGCAGAGCCCTCCAGATGCTGACAGCAGGGCTTGGGCTGGGGGGTGGGGGTGGAGGCCAAGCTGAGACTGTGAAATTTTGTATCCAACCTCTTTACTTTTTTTTTTTTAATTATTATTATTATTAATTATTTTTTACCCCCCTTTGGGCAGAGGTGGCAGGTGTGGGCAGCTGTTCTCTGTGCAGTCCTGCAGCCCAGGCAGGGCTGGGTGCTCAGCAGCCTGCAGGGGTCGGGTCCCGGTGCTGCTCCCATGTTGCCTCCTTCCTGCTCTTGCTCTGCAGGGCTGAGAGTGGCCGTGCGCTGCTGGGGACCTCTAGTGACAAGCTGGGAGCTGGCTGCGACCTCCCCCAGCCTGACCTGCTGGGCTGGGTCCCGGCTGTGGTGCCCTGGGAGCAGGCTCTGGCTGTGCAGCTGTGAGCTTAGTGCCAGCCCTGCCCTGCTGTTCCCTGTCCTGAGAAACACTAACCCTAGCTCATTAGCCTGATTATTATGATGCATGATTAGAGGTAATGACTGCCACAAGGCTCTGGTGCTCTGCACTGGTGCTGGGGGAGCTGCAGGCTGGATGGGGCCTGCAAGGGAAGGGCTGATTTGGGGGGGACCTGGGGTTTTCCTTTCCCCTTTTCTTCAGAGAGGAGGGGAGGGGCAGGGGAGTTCCACAGTGCCCAGAGCCTGGGGATGGCTCCAGCTCTGGCACTGCCTGGCTGGGCAGAGGGCACTGCTTCAGCTGGATGCCCACACAGGGCTGTGACCATCCCCTTCACCTCCCCCAGCCCCACCTGCTGCCCAGCCTCTGCCCTCTGCCTGATTCCTGGGGAAAGCCCCAAAGTTTAGATCTTCCTTATTTCTAGGTAGCCCTTCCCTCTGCCACCTCCCCTGCCTCCCTCAGAGGCTGGAGAGGCTTTTTTTTTTTTTTTTTTGTCTCCTCCTCTTCCTCCTCTTTTGGCCCAGTCAAACCAAAGTGGTTCCCTCCCTTCCCCCTGCCCCTGTGCCAGGGACCAGTGTTGCTGCCCTGGGGAGAGCCCAGGAGGAGTTGGGGGTGGGGGGGGGGGAGGAGGGGCAGGGATCATTGGAGTTAAATTTATGGAGCAAAAAAAAAGAAAAAAAAAACACAAAAAAAGCCTACTGTAAATACCTTCTTGTTGGTTCTTCTGTTGTCAAATAAAAGTGTTTTTTTTTTTTTTTTAATTTTGTTGGTGTTTTGGGTTGGATTCTTGTTGGTTTCCTCCTTCAAGGCGGAGCTGGTGGGGGGTGGCTCCCCCCCAGCCCCCCACCTCCTGCCACTCAGCCAAAGCAGCTTAAGAGGTCTGAGGAACATTGCAGGGGTGAAAAAATAAAACACCAAAAACAACACAAAAAACCCTTCCAGGGCCTAGTGCCTGGCACACGCCTCCTCCACCTCCTTCCCCATCCCCTCCTGCTCTGCTGTGGGCATTCCCTGCAAGATTCCTGGAAGCCACAGGCTGCTGCCCTGGCAAGGGGCAGAGGAAATGGGCACCACTGCACCCAGCTACCAGCCTCGCTGCCACCCCAGGGCAAGGGCATGGACCCAAAGGCTTCTGCAGAAGCCTTGCCCTGGGTGGCAGCGAGGCTGGCAGCAGAGGGCTGTGGAGCTGAGGGCTCAGCTGGGCCCTGGTACGCAGCCGGAGCTGCCAGCTCTGTGCCAGCTTGGTACCCTGCCTGCCCTGAGCTCTGTGCCCCAGCAGGGCTGGAGTGTGGGGAGGGGGCTGGCAGCACTTCAAGCCCTTGGCAGCCCCCAGCCTCTTTCTGTGGCACAGGCTGACCATGGGGGCTGTGCACCCCCTGGCACTGGGCAGGGGCTGTGGAAGGATGGAGGCAGCTGGCATGCAGGTAGGGCCTCACTTCTGTGGCTCCAGGGAAAGCCCTGGGCAAGGGCAGTGCCAGGAACAGCCCACAGGGCACCTCCCTACCCTGCACAGGGGTGAGGAACATGGGCTGGGACCAGGGCTTGGGCAGGGCACTGCCAGCCTGCTTGGGGTGGGGTGGTCTGCACAGACCGGGGGCCATGGCTGGGCAAAAGGCTGCTGGTACACCTCTGTGCCCCTCAGGGGTGCTGAGCTGCACAGCAGTGCCCCTGCCCTGGCCATGCCACGGGGACCCCCAGGCCTGTGCCTCAGGGACGTGCAGTCAGCTCCACAGGAGAGGGTGGGCTAGCAGCAGGGCTTGGGCACACCCTGCCATTGTCTGCTGGGCAGGCAGCTCCCTGGGCATCCCTGTGCTGAGCATCACATCCTGGGGTGAGGCAGAGCTCTGCCCAACCTGCCACTGGCACCTGTGCCCCTCTGTGGAGGTGCTGCTAGCCTGTGCCAGCTCTGCAGCCTCGGGCACTGCCCTGGCCACACTTTGGCACAGCAGAGTGCAGAGGACCCTGGGTACCAAGATGCTGTCACACTTCTGGCACAGCAAACCCTGCTTTGCCCATACCCATGAGCAGCCAGCACACAGGGGCTCAAGGAGACTGGCACCTTGGAGCAGCCAGCTCTTCCTGGGGGCACAGTGGGCACTGGGGGTTTGCTGCCCAGATGGGGCCTGCCCAGGCCGTGGCTCAGGCTAAGGGCATTGCCTTGGCTGCTGCTGCCTGCAGAGAACCAGGGGGGCAGAGGCACTGAGGAGCAGCTGGGCAGGGCAGCACTCACTCAACCTCGCCCCGGGCAGGAGCCTAGTGCACTGCCACCCCCCTTCACTGCCAGCCCTGCCTTGCTGCCATCCCACCCTGACACTGCCAGCCCTGCCCCATTGCCACCCTGCTGCCATCCCACCCTGACACTGCCCAGACCAGCCCGCCCGCGACCCCGTCACAGCTCCGCCCTCTCGGCTCTCATTTGCCCCAGAGATCACGTGGTCTACGGCGATTGGCTGACAGCCCCGCCCGCCCCGCCTTCCGATTCACCCAGAAGTAGAATTGCACCCGCAGGCCAGGCCCGACACGCACAGGGCGCCGCCATTTTGCTTCATCCACCATTTTAGGGCAGGGAGCAGCCATTTTGTTAAACGTCATAGAGCTCTGTGATTGGCTGACCGCCATCTCTTGACAGCATCAAACCCACGTGCTCTCAGGCAGCCCTGTGATTGGCTGTCCCTGACTTGGGGCTCGGAAGGGTTCAGCTATAAAACCGCCTCATTTCTAGCCCCTGTCTGTGCAGAACGCTTTGAACAAAGGTGTGTATAAGCGCTTGTTTCCCAGCCACACACCTGTGACATTTACACTCAGCGGTTAAATACAGAGCCGTAACCCACACGTACGAGATGGACAGGGGCAGAGCCTGCAGCTAAGAGGCAACCCCAGCTAAACCACACCTCCCTGCATCTTCCGACCAATCACCACACAGTACATAACCGGAAGAGGGCAGGACTTCGTGGGCAAATAGCCAATGAGACTGCCGGAGGGGAGGAACTGGCACTTGGCCCTGTGCTGCCCACAGCCCCAGTAGCCGTCATGCCGGCCAGCCGGTTGCATACCGCTGCTGGGACCCCGTGCTGAGAGCAGAGAGACTACAGGCAGCCGCAGCTGCAGACTGCGCTTATTTATCGTCAGACCTCTGTCCTTGCTGCCCTAAGTTCTTCTCCTCCGAGGTGTCAGGAAACGAGTGGGGCAGGCACAGGAGCTCACCTCTGCTACCCAGCCTCACCCCAGAGATCCACACCCTGCTTCACCTCTGGTGGCCGCAGCCCCAAATGCACACCACAAGGCCCCACAGCAACTGACCAAGGATGAAGAGTGAGCTCAGCCCAGGGGCCTGAGGAATACCACTTGACAACTGTGTGAGAGGGGCTGCTGCCCAGGCTGTCAGCCCAAGGAAACGCTGCTTTCCCAGCCTGGTCCCCAGCAGCAGCCACTCTTGGAAAAGCAAATGTGGAACCCCCCCCCCCCCCCCCCCCCCCCCCAAATCCCCAAATCAACCCACAAACCACACCACGACAGCCAAAACAAAAATCCACACCAAAAATGCCCCAACCCTCCCCTTCCCTCCCCTTCTTTCCCTGGTGTTCCAAATTTCAACACTAGAGATCATAGAATCACAGAATTGTCAGGGTTGGAAGGGACCTCAAGGCCCATCCAGGTCCAACCCCCTGCCATGGGCAGGGACACCTCACACCACAGCAGGTTGCTCACAGCCACATCCAGCCTGGCTGCAAAAACCTCCAGGGATGAGGCTTCCACCACCTCCCTGGGCAACCTCTGCCAGTCTCTCACCACCCTCATGGGGAGGAATTCCCTCCTGACATCCAATCTGAATCTCCCCTCCTCAGGCTTGGATCCATACCACCCCCACTCCTATCACTCCCTCACACCCTCAAAAGTCCCTCCCCAGCTTTCTTGGAGCCCCCTTCAGATCCTGGAAGACCACAAGAAGGTCTCCTGGGAGCCTTCTCCTCTCCAGACTGCACAACCCCAACTCTCTCAGGCTGTCTCCAGAGCAGAGCAGCTCCAGCCCTCTGCTCATCCTCGTGGCCCTTCTCTGGACACCTTCCAGCACCTCCAGATCCTTCCTGGAACAGAGGCTCCAGAACTGGACTCAGTGCTCCAGGTGTGGTCTCAACAGCTGTGCATCTTTCCACTCCTCCCCTGACACCCAAGACCGATGCTGAAGCTCAGCTGATTATGGCCAAACTTTGCTGGGAATCCAAATCTATGTTTGAAAGCTGCTGGCAGGAGATGGCCAGAACTTTCTGAGAGCACTGGACAGGATAGAATTTAACACCAGACAGCATTCAGGGTTTCACTTTTATTTATTTATTTTTTTTGCCTTCTGGATCACCAACACCCTTGCTGAAACTTCTCCAGGATTCTACCCCCACCCCTATGAAAATAGCACACAGTCTCCAGACTCATTCAAGCAAGTGAATTAAAAAAACAAACCAAAAGCCTAAACAAAACAAAAACAAAACAAAACAAAACAAAACAAAAAACAAAAAACAAAAAAAAACCCAAAACTCCCCCCAAAAAATCCCCAAACCAAACCAAACCAAACATATCCCCAGCAAGATCATCAGGATGGGACCAAATGCTTCTTCTGAAGGGGGAGGGGGTGGCAAAAATTCAGTGGTGGCAGTTCTGGCTTCAGGAAGTCAGACTGAAAAGGATACCTAATAAAGGGGGAGTAAGGGGGGGCGTGGGGAATCAAAATTAGCTAAAAAGTATTTAGCAATCCTTCCTCTACCCAGAGAGAGCAGGGAGATAAGGGGGGGGGGGGGAAGTCATCTGCTTACACACAGGGTCTCTATTTTTACACACACTTGTACACACAGCTAGATATAGTACATGTAAAAATATATGCTGTACATCTGCCCCCTTCCCCACCTGGGTGCTCCCAGGGCACCCTCTGCACCCTGCAGGCAGCTCTCCACGTGGGTAGGAATTCAATGTACAGGGAGTGCTCAGTGTATATGTGCATTATGTACACATACCTACAGCAGCAGCCAGCACCAGCTGCCTCTGCCTTCCTCTTTTGTACAAAACACAGGCCCTCCCCACCCTCCAACACTGTCAGGTTTTCCCCACCACCTCACAAGCCTTCCCCCACCTCCCCCCAGCCCACTCTGAGACAGGTGACCCCCCTCAAGTGCAGCAGCTTCTTTCTCAACAAAGCAATTCAAAGAAAACCAAACCAAACCAAACCAAACCCCAAACCTAATTTTGTGAAGGGGAGGATAAAAAAAAAAAGAAGAATCCAAGTGAAGCAAATGAGAATCGTGCCCATGGCTGCTCTGTGATCCTTCAGCTCCCCTCCTATGCTGTGCCCCCTTCCCTTCCCTTCCCCCTTTGCCAGCTTATTGCACATTTGTGTCTGGGCTGCATTTCCACAGTCCTGCCTCGCCACACAGTGTAAACACTGGTGGCAAAGTAGATGACACCCATTCGACAAATTAAGTACCGAAACCAGACCCGCACCATATGTTGT